>NW_004797352.1:1303795-1339622 GCF_000002075.1 Aplysia californica
AGAGAGAGAGAGAGAGAGAGAGAGAGAGAGAAAGAACACAAGAGACAAAGACAACAAGATGGAACAAGAGAAACAAAAAATGGAAAAGTCATTTGTAAACAAACAAAATCTCTTTCCTGAATCTTTCTAAAATCTAATTTGCAAATAGTATTTCTCTGCTGTGCTTTAAGGTGACAGCAAGCAAGTGTTTCCATACATTTACATCGTACACATGATGGATCAGACTGAAGTCATTTTCGAGTGTAGACTCAAATTATCAAAACATTGAAGACCCCCAATACAACATCTCGTATGGCAGAGTGACCTATATAGAAATCATGTGATAGAACTTAGAACATGGGAAAAGGTCACTTCTGAGTTTGATTCTCGGATCAGTCAGACAGAATGCCGTAAGCTTAGAAAAGGAGTTTAACCAATTTTCCATTGTTGATCCTACTGCAAATAGCTTCACGGCACTGCACTATAGTGACCAGTATTGGTATGTTGCAGTATTGTCATTTTTTGACTGAAATAAAGTACTATGGGATGTTCATGTAACTTCTGAATTATTTCTTTTTTTTTTTATTGTACATGCCACTGTAATCTTATTTCCTAATAGGAATTTTTAAAAATTGTATTTTCAATTCTAATTTTTTTCTTTACATTGTGACAATGTCCCTTTCTAAACCCCACAACTTAGACGCTCTCGAGTTGTCTCCTACCTGCTCTAGCGCACTCCACAGCCTCTCATCACTAAACTCATAGGCAGGATCAAGGTTCCAGCGCAGGGTGCCACTGTAGAGGACCGGGTCCTGGGGTATGATGGACATCTGGCTACGTAGCTCGTGCAGGCCCAGCTTGTTGGTGTCCACTCCGTCTATGTAGATGGCCCCCACCGGTTTAGCCAGATGGAACAGAGCAGAGATCAGAGAGCTTTTCCCTGAGCCGGTGCGCCCCACAATGCCAATCTGAACAGGAGAAACAGCCGCAACAGTCAAAATAAAATATTATCTTCTCCCCTACCTAAACAATAATGCTTACTGTTTAAAAAAGTCCCAGCATACATTATCAGCTGCGGATTAAACCTCCTATTTCCCATTGTTTTAGTCTTCTATACTTTACTAATGTCATGTTCACTGACAATATTTTTACTTCGAAATAATAAGTAGAAACCAGACTAACTCAAACACACTGAAGTGCTTAGTTCTTTCAGCTAACAGAAAAGAAAAATGTTAAATAGAAACCCATACATTACACAAATGTTTTGCCCAAAACATGTCAGAAGAATTGCGCCTGTAGTGAGACTCATAAAGTTCTCAGAGACAGAAAACCTCTGGTGACAGCCATCCCGGTCAAGCACCGAAGAGGAACCACATGAGCCAAGAGTGTTACAACAGTTTTCATTTCTCCCAAAATTTTACCAAATTGCTGCAGGGTGAATTGAGGAAAAATCTTTCTTGAAGATACGATATTAGGGAATTTTGCTCTCAAAGTTCTTTTTATTGTAGGTACCACATCTTACCACCTGAAAAGGACTCGCTTAGTCATCGATTTATAATTCACAAATCTTGATCTTAAGCACTGAAACATCATAACACACAGAAATTAAATGTGTACTTAGAATAACATTCTGTGAATAAAAACATGTACCATCCATCGCATAGCCATACCTTTTCCTTTCCTTTAATGTGACACTCAATGTCTTGCAGAATCAAAGGTGCTTTGTCTGAGTACTTTAGAGAGGTCTTGGTGAAGGTGATGGCTCCTCTGTTGGGCCAGTCTGGGGGAGGAGGCTTCACTGAGGTCTTGGGAGGCTCCTGTTCTAGGGAGCAATAATCAAGCACTCGCTCCACCGATGTCATCTGTATACAATCACAAAGAACACAAATCAACCAAAGGCTACAGTGCTGGAAACTAAGCAAAATATAAAGTTGGTGGTTAAACCAGTTGGGGTTGTTTTTTTCATATCTAATATAAAATTACAATAAACGTAAAATAAAAAACAAACCCCTTGTGAAATATATTCTTCTGCTTTGAGGCAATAAATGGGCTATTAGTGAATGCAACAACATTTCTTAAAGTAGTACAAATGTTCCTCAACTTCAAACAATATTATCTCTCCCATTTTCAAGGTTACATCTCAGCCTTCACAAATTCAAACAAATACAGTTGTCACCATATTCATAATAAATGCACTATCATCATTATCATTTTCAAGATTATTCATAAAATTTTCTCAGATATTTTAAGACAAATATATTATTGTACCTTCATCAGGACCAGGACCAGGTTTTTGAGATGCTAATACGCAACAGCAATTGGAAACAATACATCCTCTTATACCCCTCAAAGTAGAATGCCTAAAGAGAATTAATGTAACAAAGGAACCTAATTTGAGCAAGTCCTGCAATAGACGGGGAAAGTCTTGTATAACCCCATAACTCTCCAAGAACAAAAATACACTTACATATGTCTCCAGTTCGGCAGAGGCCCGGATGTAAAACTCAAAAGGTTCCATCATGGCCAAGCAGTAGACAAGGGACAGACCCAAAAGGTTTCCGTCAAGAGCTGGACAGAGGGAGAAAATAACACTACATATGTACAATTTACATTTAGTTTTAGTAGAGGTTTTACGTCGCTAGCAACTGCATAAGGTCATATGAGCACCAGAAGATTAGAGGTGTTACAAGAGAGTAACAAACATAAAAAAGAAGAAGGGGAGATAAGGACGCTAGATGTTTGATAGGAAAGAAGGAGCAAACCACACCAGAGCATCCGCCAACCACCCACTATGTACCATAACATGTTGCTTAGAGTAGGCTTTCAGATACATTCCAAAGTCAGAGAATAAAAACCTAATAAAACAAAACTGCGCATTGCACCAATACAAAGAAATAGCGATGCGCTAACATCAAATAAAAGACAACTTAGTCAATAAATCTTGATAAACAAAGCTATTTACACATAATATACTACTTTTTTTTTTTTAACCCTCTTAACCCCCCCCCCCTCCTCCCCCCAAATTAAATTCACCTAGATCACCAATTCGGTTTCAACCCATCAAAATCAGAGAACACAGATCCATAATATGAGAAAACATTGACTCCATCAACACAAAAAAAAAACAACCCTGGCAACACTCTACTTAAGTAATAGAACTTGAATATCAAATGAACGCATGCACAATCAATAGTATTTTCTGTAAAATATTTATATCGAGCACAGGTTACCGATGTTAAATACGCTTCCCAGCTAGGCTATGCCACAGTCACTCCATGTTATAGGTCTGCTTTCAAGAATAAGGTGCCTCCATTTTCTCTGCGGAGGCCACTGCCATTGACATGGCACTGGACTCTGTAGAAAATTCTCCTAACAAATCTTTCCTTATCCTTTCTGACTCTCTGTCTTGCATCACCTCACTCACAAACTACACACTCTTACACTCAAAAATAGTTAGGCTACAACAGAAAATCCATACACTATCCGAAAGAGGAAAAAACATCATGTTCGCATGGATACCCAGCCATGTGGGCATCCGAGGAAACGAGCAGGTAGACGACCTGGCGAAGAAAGCTTCATCCCTTCTGCTGGGATCAACGACAAACACTCTCCCACAGACTGACTTTAGAAATAGAGTCAAAAAGTACACCTCCAGTCTGTGGGAGAGCCACTGGGAAAACCAGAAAAATAATAAACTATATGAAATAAAACCCAAACTAGAACAGCGAAATCCTTCGGACCTCTCCAGAAGAGACGAAGTCATTTTTACTCGATTGCGCATCGGACACACGGCCCTGACCCACAAATACCTCCTACAGGGAGATGAGAAGCCGTTCTGTGTCGGATGCGACACAGATTTTACCATTAGACACATTTTAACAGAATGTCTAGACTTTGGAGAGATCCGAAGGAAATATTATAAATGCAAGAAATTGCAGGATATTTTTTCCGTCGTTGTTCCCAGCAGAATTTTAGATTTTATAAAGGCCATTGGCCTTTATGGCGAGTTGTAGAGTGAATTTGATATTATTAAAAATTTTTATTGTTACTTAAAAGAGTTGTTTTAAATCACAAATACATTTACACCGAATTTAAATATTTTAACTTTTTAGCATTTTAAAGTAAATTAGTTAACCAGTCGTGAAGTGAACTTTTGCAAAAGTGAACAACTTGTGTTTCGGGCGCTCATATGACCTTAGCAGTTGCGAGCGCCGTAAAACCTTATACTATACATACAAGAATAGGGTGCCTTATGCTTGGACGTTAAAAAAAAGAAGCATCCAATAAATAAGTTGAAAAACAAAATCTATAATTCTTTTCAAAATGTTTGCTTGTACATTCTTTCCCACTTGCCTGTTTTGACATAATGGGATGCAGAAGAGTTAACGCTCAGATGCTACTGGATTGCTAACGACATAATGGGTAAGATAACTGTTAGCACGACTAAACAAGATTTCAAGACTCTCTACTGACAGTTTCAAATTCACGAAGCACTTTTTCCAACATTTTTCACATATGAGCTCTTCAAACAAATGCGTATCATACAAACAAAATATATCTTGGTTTTCACTCACAGTTCTTCAAGGCGACAGACACGAAAATAACGACGAGCATGTAGAGAACCACCAGGCAAAGAGTGCGCACCGACATCCAGCGATAAGAGCTCAGGTAGAGGAACCAGGCTGCTGTGTGCTTGTCCTGGAGGTCTCCGAACTCAGCCAAGACCTGGTCCTTCTTCTTCAGGGCTCGAATCGTCTCCAGGCCCCGGACTGTGTCAGACACGTGGGAGTACACAGGGCTGCGGGCTGTGAAGAGAGTGAGAGAGGGGATGAACAAACCATTTCTTTGTTATCAGGGAGAAGCCAAAGGAGGAAATGGGTGGGTGTGCACAAACCTCAAACATCAGCAGGCAGAATACAGAAATAAACTTTCAAATTAGCAAACCAAATAGGAGCTCATATGGAGACATAGGTTCAGCTATTATTCTCAGCATAGTGTAGCAAACTCAAGTTATGTAAAGATAAGAGCAGATGTGTCTCATAATGATAAAAAAAATTACTGATGCTATTGTCTCTATAACTAAAAGGAACAGAAAAAAGGTATGAACATTCAAGTGACCACCATCCTTCAGAAAAAAAATCATCATAAGTATATAATATTCTCACCTGCAAGGACCAAGTTCATATCACTCCTAATGACAAACAAAAGTGGCGAGAGACTTTTTATGTTTTACTGTACAGCTTGTAAAAACACCAAGAGAGGCTTCTGAAGTAGCCTGCCAGCACAATGCTTTAACTTCTTCACCAACTCCACTTTTAACATACAGAGCTATAAACTCTATGCACAACCGGAGTACCTCTTTGAAAAGTTTAATCACGCGCAGCATAACAGGCACACAAAAACAGTAAGATTGATTAAGAATACGATAGTAGTCCATCAAACATAATAGCACATTTACCTCTTGCTTCTAGTCGTTTCACCTGTCTGAGCGTCCGCACAGCGTACATGCGGGTCAGTAAAAGGACGACCATGATAGGTACCAAGGCAATGGCCAGCCATGGGTTGATCACCACAGTTAGGACAAAGAAGCTCAACAAGTGAAAGGTTTTCTGGAAAACAATTAAAATGCATCTTTCATAAATCTTTTTAGTTTCTTAAAGAGCAGTGCTGAGCAGAGCCAGCTTCTATGTTAGCAACCTTGGATGTGAAACATTCTGGAGTTTGGACCTGCAGACCAAAAAAAAAATACTACTTTGTCCAAAAAGGCATATGCGCACTAAAACATAATCAAAATCAGCCCATACCTGTATGGGTATTTTTATCTGATACCCCCAAAAAAGGCAGTGCAATTCTAATTTTCCAACAAATGTTTTAAAAAAACATGAATAAAAATTACGTAAATTTCATCTCTGACCCCAAAAAGTAATCGCATAAAACCAATTCTGATACATAGACTTTCAGACATCTACCTAAGGATACATCTTGTTATATCATCTCACCATTTGGAAAAGGCTCAGCCACACATCCTTTCTAATGGCAGGCTCAAAACACTTCATAATCAATACCTTGGCTATCTCTAGTGCCACCCCAAACCACCCCCCTCCCCCAGAACATCATCACAGTTACTTAAACACCACAATCATTCATAAATTCATAAATTCAATAACTGCATTTTGGGTAAAGGTAGGAAACACTAATAAGAGCATTTCTATGGGCACATCAATGTCTTTCTCTGACATCAAAATGGCATCATCATCGCCATCATAAGCAGACTCCTTTGCATTTCCAAGACAATAGAGACAAGACAAACAAAGTAACTTGGAAACTGAACCCTACCCAGCAAAAGTATTTAACAGATCTTACCTTTGATACGACAAAGCCATACACAGACACCATGTCATCAATGATAAGCAAGTCTCTGGAGAACCTATTAAGAATCTGACCTGTAAGTATAAAAAAATGATGCACCAGATGAAAATATAGGAATGACAATTCTGGCATACCCAGGAAACTAAGCAGGAAATAATCACATTGATTCCCCCCTGCTGGACTATTTGTGTCCTAAAGAGACCATAATAAGAAATAAAAGTCAAGAGTACATGAAGAACTCACATACTCTGGTGTTCTTCAGAGACTCTTGTAAACAGTCTAAAAATACACTTCAGTCATATTCACTACATTTGACGATCCAGTTATGGCCTGTAGGTGTGAAAGAAAAATCAATACACGTAATTTTAATATTGTATTGAAGAAAATTTAAAGAGCTTAGAGAGAGAGATATCTATTAAAAGTAGCACTTGATTCAAATTACACGTCTTTCAACAAAGACAGTGTATCCATAATTCCTTTCCATACAGAAAGGTGCATTTCTCTAACACATAATTTGGACTAAGGTTTGACAGACTCAATTTATTAAGCAGTTTCAGAAGGTCCTCACTAAAATACTAACAGATGATACTGTATTTGTTTGTTTTTTTAAGGTCTTGATGTTTGAGCTAAACAGATTCTCTCTTCTACGACTGTGTCTCACCTATGGGCCGAGTGTCAAAGAAACGGGAAACGCTGTTCAACACACTATGCAGCATCCTGTCATGCAGGCGGCGACTGGCGGTGGCAGTCATCTGCAGATACACCACCCCACACAGGAGAAACGAGCCAAAGCTGGCCAGAAAAGCAATAATGTACATCTGGAGGTTCCAGGGCATGCTGGCCCAGTCCTGTGACTCATCCTGGGGTACGGCCGGTCCCACCGACGCAGACACGGGGAGCGGGCTGGGGTCTGGTGATGACTGCATGTGCTGCATTCCTCCAACCCTTGATAAACAAGTCCCAAAGATAACATGAGCCATTAATGTGTGAACAGAGTCTTTGATAATACTTCAAACTCCAACTAACAAATATGTTGGTTGGATGCACTCGGTTTAAAAGCTACATTCTTCAATACTTCACATATTTTTGTTTCGAAGGTTAATGCATTAAACAGAAAAAAGTTTTATATATTACTGAGGAAGAGGTGTTTTGGCTGGTACCACAAGCACTTTTCTATGCAGCAATAAAAATGTGAAGTGACTATAAAGTGAAATGACAGTCAGAAGATCAAGACGTTCCATCAGTTTGCTTAATGCTGAGTATGAGCATAGATGGTCGACACTTCTGCCAACACAAACTGCCTTTGCAATGAAGTTTTTCATTTCTTGCTCTAACAATACAAAGTGTGTAGTTTAAGCATTTCATAACAGGGCTAAGACGAATATTGCATTACTAGAGGCTTGATTCATTAACTTCATTTAAGGGGGCAATCAATTTCAGTGGATCAGAATGTTGTTTTGAAACTTTCTTTCAACAAAAACAATTCAGCAGTGCTTTTCAACACTATTTTAACACCTTTTCAATTAAATGTACTTGTCATCAATATAATATTATCAAAAAACATAAAGGTACAAATTTTGGACAACTGTCAACATTTTACTTAAATTATGCTTTTATTTCACTTGAAGTAAAGTATGTGCCAGCATAATAAAAAGAGAGGCAAGCACATTCTAATAAGCCAAAGTCTAAAATTATTTTTCAAAGCCTGAAGATAAGCTTTCAGTATCTGGCCTGTAGAATGTTTACACACATAACACTCTCCAACATGGTCAACTATAAAAAAAAAAAATACAAGATCTTACTTGATCTTTAATCATTAAATACAAATATCTTTAAGTCATCTTCTTAGCACAACCCACCATTTAGCGAGCATCCAGTCTGACAAACAGAAAAGTGCCTGAAAAGCAAAGCCAAGAATAATTGTGAGTGATTCAGCATTGTCTACACACTATACAAAACTTCACAAGTAGGCTTTGAAGGTAAGGAAGAAAACAAAAAGCTTACTGTATACGTTTACAATACTAAATGAAAAATTACGTTGAAATTCTGAGAAAAGTAAATATCAATGACATTCTAAAAATACAAAAAATCATACATATTTCGTCTCTTTGCAAAATCACCATTATTCATCAAAGTTGAGAGACTGGAACATGTATGTATTTCAGATTACATAAGATAGCTGCCAAAAACAGTACTGCACTTACCAACCTACACAGAGAATATGCAATTTTAAGAAGTATGCAGTACACAAAACATTTTTAGTAAGTAAAAGCTGTGCTGTGCAATACATGCCAATATGTATAAAGCACTCATGCAATAAAAATGAATTGTCGCAAGTAAAAAGCTATACAAAATATGACACTTAGGTCTTCAATATATGTTTTGTGTTATGATGTTTCAGTGCTAAAGATCAAGATTTGTGTATTATAAATCGATGACCAAGCAAGTCCTTGTCAGGTGGTAAGATGTCGTACCGACAATAAAAAGAACTTTGAGAGTAAAATTCCCTAATATTGTACCTTCAAGAAAGATTTTTTCAAAACCCTATTTTCCTCAATTCACTTGCAGCAATTAGGTACTCAGCAATCAGGAGAGATGCATTATGTGAATGATAGCACTATGTGCCTCATGGTCTGTAAAACTGTATGTCTTCCAAGGGAACGAAACAATGATTTGGAATAAACAGGCCAACCAGGGGAGTCACTTTAAAGTTGTGCTGTTTCTTCAGTCTCCAGTGCAATATTTGACTATGCAAGTAAAATCACTCTACCTTTTAACCATCTAAAATCTGAAGTAAGCTAAGATGCTAAGCTAATGCAGTATCTCCTCATAAAATCTGGAATCTGCACAGCCTAAATGGGAATTATATTCAGGACAGTGAAGCTACATATAAATTCTATCACTAGTACATTAATATTGAAAATGAGAGGTCTAGTTAACTGCTGAGAAAACTACCTTCAAAAGCATATGTATTCACCCAGCCAAGCCAGGAACAGTCTGATAGGACTTTATATTCTAATGTTACACACATTAATCGTCTGTCCCTTTGTTGTAATTGCTTGGCTTTAACATTGCCACTTAATGTTTTATTGGTGTGAGTACTAAAACAAAAGCTACTCTGTACTCCTACATATCACCAATTTTCGTAAAAACCACAAAACTTTAAAACCTCGAAGGGCACACTCACAGGAGCAGCAAGCCAAGTGGGGATCAGGATAAGTAAAAGGGCAGGTCCAAATCCTGCTGCAAAATAGTCCCAGTACACTCGAAGCCTTACAGAACCTGTTCGCACCAGTTCTCCTTCTTCATCTCCATCTTCATAGGTCAGAGTATCTAGAGACTTGCTTTCCAACTGGAAAAAAGGAAGAAAAAAAAAGAAAGTTGAGCAATGAAGTAAACAGACTTAAAAACAATAAACAAACTAAAAGTTTCTGATCAGAGCAATGGGACGGACCGACAAGACAACTTGTCTACATTTATCATCACAAGATAAGGTTTTAATTGAGCAAGATTTGACCAAATGGAGCATGTCCTGCAATCCATAAACAGAATGACGATGAGGAGATAACAAATGCCAAAGAGTTTAACACTCAACAACAGAGTTTCTCACTAACTCAAGCAATAAAATATATACATTTAAAACAAATACAACTGAGAAAAGAGTGTAAACGACAAGCTGATTAGCCAATATCAAACAAAACCTAAACCACCATACCAAACCTTGAAAAACAACTCTTTATTTCAAAATCTTCTGGGCTTTCTCAAATTCATTAAATTTATTCTAAATGTATTTCAATACAAATCTTGTTAAATTGTAGTTTATGGTGAGACAGCACAATTACTTACACCCAGCTTTGAGATAAAGCATTTTACCAGGAAACAGAATAGAGCAACGAAAAAAGGAGCAGACCACACCACAGCACCCCATCACCCACTCAGGAAGCAAAAAGACAATGCCTCACCAAGATTTGGGCTTCTTCCTCTTCTGCCTCTATCTTTGCATCTGTGGCGTGTTTTGGGTGCTCCATAGTGGTGAGAGCCCTCATGTCCATTCCTCCGGCTTTAAGTTCATCGTAGGTGCCAACATCATGTATGGATCCCTTGAAGAAACACATGTCACATGCACCACTCAGTCTTTTACATATGATCAAATCAGGCAGATAGAGAAATCAGGAAGGGGAAATGGAAGTTGATTGAAAACAGCTTAAGAAAACCAAAAACAAACATTATCCAACAAGTCTTAAGACATAAACCACAGAGAAAGAGAAAGAAAGGAATGCCTAAAAGTACTAAGACTAAGAGGAGGGACTTAGATTCGGACAGAAAGGAGATGAGGTAGAGTTGGACAGAGTTGGAGACTTTAGCCCAGGACCAAAGTACATGGAGAGCTCTTGCTGGTGGCCTATGCTCTAGCATGGGATGACAAAGGCTGATGGTGATTATGATAATATCAGACAGAAAGTTGTTCTATGCCAAGACATACTCAGAAATGTATAGAAACCACACTGTAAAAGCATCATTCATATTGTTTGTTGTTGTTTTCTGGAAAGTCAGTGTAGACATCAAAGGTCAAAGACAAAATCACGAGGGCAGTATTGCATACACACGTATCTCAAAGGCCGCCAAAACTGACTTACATCTGTATGCAATACTGCCCGCGATCATCAAAAATACAAAAACAGATACTAAAAGACAAATAATCATGACTTTCAGTTTTACTCACATCTCGAAGAACCACAATCCGATCAGCCTGCTTCAAATAGTGGATTTGGTGGGTTACCAGTATCACAGTTTTGTTGCGCAAAAGATCCAGTATGCACCTGGTTATACAAAAAAATCATATATTTAAAACATAAAATTACAACTAGAGATTAGTCTCAATAAGCTTAAGGTGATTAAATTAATATTTCTCTTTTCCTATTGATTTGAATGGAGACGGAACTTTGACAGCAGGCCTAATTTGCTCGAAACTGTGGAGGTCATTTTCAAAAATGCTTGTAGATCTTTGGCTCCACGTTAAAAAACTTAAAAAGAAGGCAAGTCTCCACTGAGAAGTAAAACTGTTAATCTAGACATTCCCCAGAAAGGAACTAAGCAATAAAAATTGTGGCATTCCCCAACCGTCCCAAAAATCATGGCTTTCTAGAGTCATCCGCTACCCCTACCTCCATCCCAGCTACATAAAAATTATAAAGAATATAGGATAATTGGTCAATCTGAAGGAAAGTGCACTGTTCACCATACTTTTAAACATGCAGAACACAACATAAATATTGAACAAAATCAACCATTTCCATTCTATGAGCATAGCTTTTTTGTTAAGTACTTTTGCCATGTTTCAGCAAATTATCAAAGTAAAGGCATTAAAAACAGATTAAGTCAATATACCTCTTAAAAATGTGAGCGCCAACAGTGGTGTCCACAGCACTAAGTGGGTCATCCAACAAAAACACATCAGCATCGTGGTATACGCATCTTTGGAGAGAAAAATGAAAAACTCTATACAACATGCATTGTATCAAAAGTTTCATAGAGCGGGTCCACAGACAAAAATTTTTTTTAGCATTATTAGTATCAGAAACTGATAAAGAGATTACACAAGCTTTAGATCGACTTTCATTAAATTTTCTGAGTCGTAAAGTGCAATGTCACTTAGTCTATTTAAATAATACTCTTGTGACCAGTACCAGCAAAAGGGTCACCTCCCTACCTTGCAAGAGAAATTCTGGCTTTCTGTCCACCACTGAGACGAAGCCCATGTTCTCCAACGTATGTCATGTCACCTTTCGGCATCAGTTCAAGGTCATGAGTCAGGCCACACGCCTCAATGACTCGCTGATAGCGCGTCCTATTGAACTGATGACCAAACACTATGTTGTCGTGGACGGTCCCACTGAACACCCAGTTGGTCTGACCACAATAGCTGACCCGTCCATTGATGGCGATTTGACCAATCTCGTGCGGCAGTTCTTCAATGAGTGACAACAGCAAAGATGACTGGGGAAAAGAAAAAATCATACCAGAAGTTATTTTTATCCTGAGTAAGATATACATACACAAAACATTCTACTATGTATGTAAACCTGGAACACCCTGCCACAAAAATTGAGAGAAACAGAAAGAATTCAGTTTTTTTAAACCCATTTTTTTTTAAAATGTTTTAACTCATTTTGTTAGATAATGAATATTGTCAACTTAGGTTAATGTTTTCTTTCTGTACCGTCTGCTTTTAAAGATTGTAAAGTGTTCAGAGCTTGGAATGAAGCGCTATATAAATTCCCATTATTATTATTAATATTATTATTATTATTATTATTATTATTATTATTACTATTATTTTATTTATTATTACATCATTATTATTATTTTATTATTATTTTATTATTACATCATTATTATTATTATTAAAATATTTAATATTATCATCATTATTAGGTACAGTTTTCATTTATCATACAGACTTAGTGCCAAATTAATATTTTTCATATGCTGTTTGTTTTTCAGAACTTGATCTGAAAAGAACGTAATGGCAATTCTCAACCTATCCTATTCAAAAATAAAACTAAGACACAGCTTTTGCTTCCTTTTTATTCTTGAAAAGGGGGGAGGGGGGGGGGGAGCGGTAAACGAAGACCAATATGAGTATTCACATCAAAACAGAAGGGTTTCATGAAAAATAAATAGCCAAATATACCATGCATGACTAGAGCAAGCTCACCTTTCCCGATCCAACCATTCCGACAATGACCACAAGCTCTCCCTGTTTGAATACGAATGAATTACATCAGTATCTAATTACAGTTTTATTGGTCATTATGAAAGTACAGAATTGTTAACCAATCAAAACAACGGAAGAAAAGAATTATTACGGAAAAAAAGAGAATCATTTGGATTCCAGAAAGCTTTATCAAGACACAACAATTTTCAATATATTAGGTTCTAGTTTTTATTAAGAATGTTACGATCTTTTATTTGTCACTTTTTTAAGTGAAACTAGAAGGAACAACAGCATCAGCCAAACAGGGCAATTTCTGTATAAAAACGGTTTGCAAATGACATTTATCAGAAGAAATTGCAGAACTGTAAAATTGAGCTAGAAAAACTTGCAGTAAATAAAGACTTGAACCTCCACCTTTTCAGCTGATACAACAAAATTGCACTTCTCTTTTTCTTTTTAGTCTGCTCTTTACCTTAAGTAAAATATTTTAGTTGTCCACGGCATAAAGCTCAAAGCTGACCCTTCTCTACCACCACTACCATCATCTACTCTTCAACTTGATCAGATAATCACAGCAACACTACAAACAGACCTCTTCCCCAGACAGGCAGCAACAATGGATTGTGCTGTGTTCAGTCTACTCAGGAATCCACAGCATTTGGGGCTATTGTAGCTACCACACAGCAGAACTTAGGCCAAAAGTCCCTTGACTCATCAATAGCTTTAAAATTTACTTCTCAGGACACATAAGGGCAGTGCTTGTCAACCTTTTTATAGCCAGTGCCCACTTTTGCCACCTTTAGGAAGCTAAAATTTTCGTAGCGCCCACCCACATGTCTTTGCCAAAGTGGGGCATAAATAGTACCTGTACCTGTCACTACATGGGTGATCCCCATTGCTCACCAAAATTACCAATCATCCAGTTTGACAAGCACTGCGTTAGACGGTTTTAGTATCAATTCTTAACCCCTTCACTGCTATGTTTACATGTGTATTTGGTTGTGATCTCTGAAACTGGTTCACTACCATTTTTTTCCATTAGTGTATAGGGAATGTTTTAGTAAATATAATTGCTGCAAGTGCAGTCACCTGTTCTTGAATAAAGGGAAAGCTGTTCTAGCTTTGCTTAAATCTTTATTGAACGGACATTTTTATCTTTCTTGGACTTGGACAAATGCAAATGGAAACATTTCAATGAAAGGGTTAATGGTAACTTACTTTTTTCACTTGAAGAGATATATACTTCAAAGAGAAGGCATGATCTACATCACTCTGTGAACACAAAAAGAAAAGAGTTCTTTTGTCAGCAAACAACATGAATCAACATTTCTTAAGCAGGAACATGCCAAAGTATTGACAACAAGTTGTTTAATTATTAATTTATTTTTATGTAATAAAAAGTATATATACATACACATATCGCCAGCATTACTACACAAGCGCTTGAGTCATTTTTTCAAGTACTGAGAAAATTACAGAAAAACAAGAGTTCCCAAATCAGAATCATAACTAGAGTGTTCATTATATGGGAATAAAATAACAAAAACACATCAAAATTAGTTACAAACAAGCACACTGTACTAAACAAGCAAACAACAAGCAAAATATTTTTTTTAGTGGAACCCCACCTCATGCAATAAACTCTTCATAGAGCTGGTGCTGCTCCTCTGTCTCTTCTTCTGGAACCTTCTCCGGCCTTCCGTGTATACGAGGGGCCATCGCGCAGTCATGTGATCAATGTCCACGGCCCAATCATTGTGAGGCTCATTACGGAAGCTAACGGAGCGGTGCAGACGCAGGTCCTTGATGTGTTCCTTCTCTTCATCCAGCAAGAGAAACGCCTGAAGAAACATAACATATATGTGTCACGATGCAGTGGAATCAGGCGCTCATCAATTTTTGGGCGTGTGGAGACATTGGTATCATCTTAATTATTCATTCACCTTGCTTTTAATGAAAAAAATATCCATCTATCATAAACAGAAGTCGAGATATTAGCGATTGAAGGAAGTGGGGGTCGCTTCATTTCAGAGGTACAAAATGGCCGCAAAAGTTTGGTGACTTCCAAAGCTGGAAAGTCCCTGAAAACTGCAAATGTGTTACAACGCGGTGGAATCAGCATCTCGTCAATTTTCGGACATGTAGAGTTATCGGCATCATCTTAAAGCTTGGTAATTGTCTTGCTTTGGATGAAAAAAATATCCATTTAACTTGAATAGAAGTAGACATAATTGCGAATGAAGGGGGTGGGGGTCACATGGTTTCAGAGGTAAAATTAGTGGGAAAATGGCCGCCAAAGATGAGTTATTTCCTTAGCTTGGGAGTTCGTGGAATGGAAACTGAAAATTTACATTTTTTGTGCCTTTAATCAACGTTTTTCAATAAACTTCACCTTTAAATGTGTTTTCAAATGGACATAAAAGGTGTGGAGCCAAAAAACCATAAAAATTGCCTAATCAGTGTAAAATTGCAGATTTCTTCAATTTCATTATTTTGACGCGCGCCCGATTTCACCACGATGCCTCACATACTATTCCAAAATGGAATAAAGCTTGAATTTAATTTTTACTAGATCCCTATTCAAAGTAATAACATTCAGCAAATAAAGGCTAAGACTATCACTTAATCCACATTTGATGCGAATACATTGGCATACATTTTCAAGTCAGTTTACTTATTCTTTATTTAAAGTGGAAGTTGAAGAAATAATTTATAGTCAAGTATCCTTTCTAAGGAACCACTCACACAACCTCGTTTTTTTAAAGTTCCCTCTATTTATAAATATTCAGGCTTTTGAACTAGCACACACCAAACTTTCTGAAACATCTACAGCTAATAATATCTAGGAATATATACATGTTAGGGAAAACAGAGGAATATATAGAATATAAAGATAATATATAATTTCTAAATAACTGGTGAATATTATGTTTATATTTAAAGAAAGCCATATGAATATCCACCTTGAATTACACTGACTGTTACAGAGAATTAAGGAAAAGAGGCTTACAAAGATCTCACATTTCTATCATAGACTGGCTCCTGAGCAGAGCACAAAAACATCTGATCAAGCTAAAGAATGTGCTCTACAAGCAACTTCTCTATAAGAAAGTAGGCTAACACAGAACTCTCTATCCACACCTATATATTCATGCAAAGAAAGTGTGAAAATCAGGCAAACAAGCAAGGGTTTAGATGCTGGGCTGGGTGCACTGTGGCTCAGTGAAATAACAGTGGGTGGAGGGGAAGTGTAAAGTGAAAAGGGAATATGCGTCAGTGCAACAAACATTTTTGCAAAATATAGCAAATGGCATGGTAATAAGCACTAAAACCAATTAAGATGATTTTCCCCTGCTGAATATAAATATAAAAAATATGTGTATAATCTATTTGGTGGCAAAGCACCTCTATCAATAGAACACTCAGGGGACACAACAACCATAAAAAGAGAACAGTATCTGCTAGACTTTGATGAGCTTATACAAAGCTGAAAGCGACAGTTTCATAGTTGTACAAACACCAAAAGGGAATGACAGCCATCTGTCTTCCACTCACTTGCACCACCTGGGCTGATTTACGCAGTCTCAATATACCACGAACTGGTTGGTATGGGAACTTGAGCATGGCACTGTGGGCCACATACATCCACAGCATCATGGTGAACACCTGCACGGGTTCAGGGCCTTGACCTTCCATCCACAGAGCCACTAGAACAGCAAGAATAGCTAGACCTGGTGTCATCGTCTCCAGACTGGTTTCCACAGCATGCACAAGATAAGACCACCGCAATGGAGTTCCCTCCGACCTGAAAATAATTGTAAATCCCCAAACCTTGCACTAAGTTGCGCACATTTTTCAGCTGTACAGCCTTTTGAGAGGTAGATTAATTTTTTACAACAGGATAAGGGAAAGACCCTTAGATTCACAGTATTCTTTCCAACATAACACATTTATTTTCTAAGACAGAAAGCGGAAAATACCCTGAAAGACGCTATACCCATTTCTCCACATGTCTCCCATCAGAACAGCTGGTGTTCTTGATCAGTTCACTGAGATGCTCAATTTGTTGCTTCCCTTTCAAAATTCAGCTCAGAAATGAGCACTGATCTGAAGTAACCAGCCACTGATGCAGTATTCTTTTCAAAGTCAGACTGCCATTTCCAGTAAAGCAAAAACTCAGCAGAATCAGGATGTAACAAAAACTACCAGACTTTCAAAGAATCTTGACATCAACTGAACTCTCCATATATGGAACTGAAAACAGACAATGACACTGAACTGAATTGCACACCTAGCTGTAAGGAATAAACATTTTGGGAACATTTCTAGAATTACAAAATAATAGTATAATATAAAACCGCAAAGAAGAAAGATATGAAGAGTACTTCTTTCTCCTTTCTGAAAAACTGCTCATCCTGAATGCAACCCATGTCTTTTTTTGTCAACAAGTCATCCAGATTTATGTTCCATCTAGATCACTAAGATCAGGCGATCAGTATCTTTTTAGAGTTCCTATAAAAGGCGTAAAAAAATTAGCTGAAAGACCGTTTGCCCATCTAGTTCCATCAGTTTGGAACTCTCTTCCCCAACACTTGAGACATAGAACATCTGAGTCTAAATCTAAAATGTCGTTAAAGACACATTTAATTACATAATCTTTATATCAGCAGATTCATGTTCGGTACAATTTTATGTAAATGATTATGTATCCATTTATGTATTTTGCCAATTGCATTGTGTATATTATTTTATGTATTTGTATGAGCTCATTTCGTAACGATAAGTACGCGTGTGATAAGCAAGTATGAGTGTGTGTGTGTGTGTATGTGTGTGTGTGTGTGTGTGTGTGTGTGTGTGTGTGTGTGTGTGTGTGTGTGCATGTGTTAGGCATGCATGTGTGTGCATGTGTGTACGTGTATGCGTGCGTGAGTGTGTGTGTGTGTGAGTGTGTGTGTGCATGTGTGAATATTGTTCATACATGCATTTATGTAAAGTGCCTAGAGCTGTGTTTACACGAGAGTGGGCGCTGTAGAAAAGATCTACATTATTATTATTATCAACAGGCCAAGAGGCAAATGTGTCCTGAAAACTGAAATGGTGTAAGGCAACCAGTGCATTTGGATGTATCACAGCCACATCAATTCTTCACTCAGATTTACATTATCATAAACATTACTTTTAAGAAGTTGAGCATAAATAAATATGTACAAAATGCAGATGGTCAATGGTCTGTCCATCTGATATGGTAACTGAGAACAGCTCCATTCACTCTCAAGTGTACACATGCAAAAAGTACTAGGAAATGGAAAAGCATGGGTATTTAGTTTTCAACGCAATGAATAACTGGAGAACTGCCAGTGTGAAAGTCCAAATCAAAACCTCGATCAGTGTTTAATTTTTCTTCAGAAGAAGATAGATTTGGTAATAATAGATAGCATTTGTATAGCGCAGATCCCCGCTCAAAAGCAAACTCTATGCGCTTCACAATCTATATTATTACCCCAGCAGACCTGAGAGCATTCTGAAACAAATCACGAAGCATACAGTGCAAGTAGCCATTAATAGGTGATAAAACGCTAACATACTGACAAGATCTTTCGCTGTCTAGGGCCGGGTACCCATTTCAACTTGGGTGAAGTGAAGAAAATTCCTGTAAAGTGCCTTTCCAAAGGACACAACATCAGGCCCGCGGCTCAAACCCTCTACCCCGCAACCTCATGATTACGAGACCGGTAGCCTTACCACTAGGCCACTTGGTACAAACATTTCAAACGTTTGTACCATTCACAAAATGTCCTTCTTTGTGGCAGTTTGAAAAATTAACCTGAAGAAAAACTGGACACATTAAAAGCCTCACAATTAGGTTTGATTAGGGTTTTTTTCATTTAATTGTCTCAGTTTTTCACCAATTATGTAGATGGCACTTTTCAACAAATTTAGAACCACGCACAGGGATTCTCAGTGCTTACAATCTGTCCCCACCAGCCCATACGCAGATATTCCCTGTTTAAAATCATACCTTAAAAAAACGATCCTTACACATTTTACTGAGGAGGTTTTCCTTGCTATAGTTAAGGGAAGGGAAGCATTCTTACACAAACTAACCCTCCGAAGTCAAAACACTTTAGAGCTCATTTGAATGTGGGTTAGTTGATTTGAATAGTGGCATCCATAGTCTAGTAGTTAGGCTACAGGACTCATAGTCGTGAGGTTGTGGGTTCGGGGGTTTGAGCCTCAGGCCCGACGTTGTGTCCTTGGGAAAGGCACTTTACACGAATTTTCCTGTCTTCACCCAGGTGAGAATGGGTGCCCGGCCAGAGACAGCAAAAGATCTTGATGGTAGATTAGTGTTTTATCACCTATTAAAAAAATGGCAGCTTGCACTCTATGCTTCCCAGAAAGTTGAGATTGTTTCAAAATGCTATCAGGTCTGCTGAAGTAATAATAAAGACTACTGTAAAGCACATAGAGTTTGCTGTTGAACAGGAATTTGCACTATACAAATGCTATCTGTTAGTTTATTTTAGTAGAGGTTTTACGGCGCTCGCAACTGCATAAGGTCATATGAGTACCAGAAGATTAGAGGTGTTACAAGAGAATAACAAACATCAAAAAGAAGGGGAGATAAGGACGATAGATGTTTGCTAGGAAAGAAGAAGCAAACCATACCAGAGCACCCGCCAACTACCCACAAATGCTATCTGTAATAATAATAATAATAATGTGAACAATGGCAAAGCGATTCTACACAGCTGTGGTATTTTAGCTTATCATGGGTAAAGACAGTGAAGAAGCTACAGTAGTGCTGATTCTGACATTTATTTATGCTAGTGAAATAGAGGAAGATTCTCATTCGGATGAAGAGGCAAGAATGAGAGTTAGACACTGTCACCACCATTAAGACAAACTGTACAGGCGATAGATCTAAACCTGTAAGTGATCCAGGTGGCAGAAAAAGAGGGTGTGGTCGAATGAGTGGAAAATGCAGATAAAAAATGGGAACGGTTCCGAGAGAGGAAACTGATAAGCTGTAGCCTGAGAGAAATTTCATAGATGATCTCTAAGCGTCACTTCTCACTGGTATATACCTTAACACACATACTGTTGCTTGAAAGTTCCAAAAACTTTACTAGGGCTGGAGAAACCTCGCCTGGTGTATATTCTTGGAATGAAAAAGATTAAAACAACTCTAAGAGCATGATCAGTTACATTGCAACAGGCCTAGTGTGAAAACTCAGCACAAGAGAATAAATAGAGATTGAGAATAGATAGCCCAGTCATTGCTCCTTCACATCTTTAAGAAAAGAATAAATTGACAAAATCTATATACCAGCAACCCTTCACAATGCAAAGACAGCTTAACAGACAAGCCACAGGTGTCACTGTGTGTCTACATCTCATACCTCAAAGAAAAAACCCAGTTGCTTAAAGGGGTGGCAGTCAAAGAAAGAACCCAGTTGCTTAAAGGGGTGACAGTCTTTCAAATTATCAAAATCTTTAACATCAGCTGTCACACAATTTGCCACAAGGTAGAGTGACTTACTGGATTTACTGGACCAAACTCTTCATCCTATAAAGGTAAATGGGTGACAGATAATTTATTTTTTTTTAACCACCAAAAAAAAACCATAATTCCCATATAAATCAGAATTATCCTTCTGCAATGCCTGTTAGACATACAAGGTGAGAAATGTGGTAGTATTTTGCTCATCCAGGCATACATGCTGTTGTTTGCTTTTACCACACCCTTGTTTCCTATTCACTTACAGACTTCATTCTGATAATCTAAAAGGAGGAAAAATTACAACAGTTCTCCTGTGAGGGTCATATCTATACATCAGTTCATGGCTGACAAACTTCCTTTGAGAAGTCTTGAGTAGCGAGTTCCCACGAGTATACATCAAAGTGTGTGGTGTCGGTAGTCTAGTGGTTAGGCTACCAGACTCGTAATCATGTGGTTGTGAGTTTGGGGGTTCCAGCCGAAGGCCCAATGTTGTGTCCTTGGGAAAGGCACTTTACACGAATTTTCCTCATGTCACCCAGGTGGGAATGGGTGCCCAGCTATAGACAGTGAAAGATCTTGTCAGTATGTTAGTGTTTTAGCTTTTTTAGCGCCTATAAATAGCAGCTTGCACTGTATGTTTCCCAGGAAATTGGGATTGTTTCAGAAAGCTATCAAGTCTGCTGGGATAAAAGTATAGATTGTAAAGCGCATAGAGCTTGCTGTTGAGCGGGAATTCTTCGCACTATACAAATGCTATCTAGTATTATTCCATACAAATGGTTGGTGGGCAAACCAGAACAATGATGACGAAAGGGTCTTAATTACACAAATCCCTAAGCAAATGTTAATCTCATTTACGATGTAAAAGTCTTATTTTACTGCATCTTCATGCCATATCCTTTGTCAAAAAGATTTCCTTAAACCAATGAAAAGAGAGCATACCAATATTGAAAGCCTTTATAAGTGCTTTCAAGGTAATCCAACACAAGAAGAACCTAATTCAAAGAGCAATTACACGGAAAAGAACGAGCTACAAAGCTATAGATTCTTTCTATTTCATAGGTACAGAATTGGCCTGAAAATGAGGAAATGCTATTTCCTATCATAAGTGACAGAAAAACCTTTCTATGAAAAGAATATTGGTTAATCAAAGGGTAACATGATCACGGTAATTTAAGAAGAGAAAAATAACAATGTCACTTGTAAGATATATTCGAACCTACCCAAGACGACCATCAATTATCGAGGAGAAAAGTGGTCATCTTAGATGACTGCCCTCAACAATGCCATTATAATATGGAGAAAAGCAAAGTGAAGTGGAGTGAGTGGAAAGTGATCATTTGTACGGGTTGTTGCATTCTACAGGTGGTCATTAGAGTATAGTCAACTTTACATTTAAAAGATCCTGATTTGAAAACTGACCTTTCAATTTGTTTAAAGACAAAGAGACTTGTATTCCATAAAATGAAAACTTCGAGACCTTTTAAGTTCCTTTAAAACAATGATTACCTGGGGCTTTAGATAGGATATTAGCATGAAATCTTAATGAACAAATATTTCTGTACGAACAGGAGGACTTGTCTTCTAAACATACTTATTTCACTGTATGGGTGAAATAGAAGCTTCCGAACTCATAAATTTGCACTGATTTCATTCTATGGAAAGCAAAAGTAGGCAAAGTCATAGAGAGAGCTCTAAAGACAGACTTTGGAATAATATGTCATTGAAAATTTCAGGCACACTTGAAACTAGTTTGAGCTGCTGTGCTTTCCCTTGTACCAGTGCTAAAATTATAAAATGCACACACAGGGGAAGGGGGGAGGAGGGGATGATATAAAAAGAAAAGGGAAAACAAGTGAGGGAGAGAAGAGGGAAGAAAAGACAGAAAGAGAAGAGAAAGAGCGACCAACTGACAGACGGACAGAGGAAAACAAAGAGAAAGGGGAAGGGAAAGAGATATCTAAGACAAAACTTCTCTGCCATATAAAAAGTAATGACTCTTGTAAAGTAATATCCACACCCTTGGCAGCTATCAAGTTATCATAGAGGAAAATGGGACAAATTAAATCAAAACCAAAGAAAAAACATTTCAGTTATTGAATATGATTCACAGCCAACTGCCATGCAATTAATTACAGGAAATGTGTAATAATAAAAACAGTCTCTGTTCTGTACCACTATAAAAAGAATAGCAATCTGCTTACCAGAACGCTTTTCAGTTTTAATAACAGTTCTGTATATATATTTCAATTAAAGGCATTAAAAGAACTTGGACTTCAAGCAAAAAAAAAATGTTTGAAACCAACTTACAATCTAGTGATGCAAAAAGCATGAGACGCAATGCAGCCCAGCAACAAAGATGGATGCAGGAGCTATAGCCTAGCAAAAAGTGGTAAGTATGACAAAGGCAAGAGCCGAAAAGACTAAGAGAACCTAGTGCTACAGGGGAACCAGGTGGAACTGTTAAATGATTTACACAGGTATGTATGCTTGCCACCACACACACACACACACACACACACACACACACACACACACACACACACACACACACATACATACAAACACACACACACACATACACACACGTACACACACACACACACACACATACACACATACACACACACACACACACACACACACACACACACACATACATACACACAGGCGCGCGCGCGCGCGCGCAAGCACACATGCACACACACACACACATGCGCGCACGAATGCACACACACACATACACACACACACACCTGTATTCTTAACAAGGAAGCCCTCAGCTGACAAAGGGTCTCAAAGGCATAGTGGAGGAAAAAGAAGCCAGTGAGACGAACATTGTCCAAGAGGCCAATAATGATGAAGACGGCGGAGGCAGCCGGAGGTTGGCCCACGGTTAGGAAGGCCGTGATCACAATGGTCAGCGTCACCGCACGGGTGGACATTTCCTCCAGGGCCATAGTGACTGACTTGAAGCCAGCACCATACCGATAATATACAATCTCACTCCTAAAAGAAAAATGACAAAGAAACCTCAGATATCAGCTGAAGTAGTCCTGCACATACATGCACTCTCAGACACAAGAAAACCACCACATTTTCTTGATTTTGTCTCAGGCTTCTATTACACCAATATAATCAAAACCTGTTCAATTTTTTTACTTTTTTAATGTAAATACTGAATGCTATTGAATAGCTACATATAAAATAGTTAATAAGTTTTAATATATTTGCTGCTTTATAGCTATTTCCTTACACACAGGCTGTTCTCAGGTAGATCCTTCAATTCTAGGAAGCTTTATAAGACTTGGTGTGCAATTCAGCTGGGTCAAAAATATGTCTTGATAAGTATGGAAATCTATACAGACACAAAAAAATGCAGTCAATAAAACCTTCTCAACTAAACAATTTAAACACACACATCAGCAGCTGGCTTCTAATCGAAAGCTGGAGAACTGTACACCGGAAAGACAAAGTCTATATTTCCTAAATTTCAAACCCTTCCAGTACGGATGGAAACACTTGATAATAATTTTCCTACATGCAAACAAGACTCAATCAAAAGACATATGTGACAAAGCATTTTTGTGAACAAAAGGGAAAGAACATTCAATTACTTTTTAGAACACTGCACTAAAGAAAAAGTCATGCTCTCATTTCCTAGACATCCAATAAAAGGACTCTCTCAGAGCTATCTTACTCCAATGGAGACTGTAAGCAAAACTAACCTATTATGCCTCCTAAGAGGTAAAATATCTGCTAGAAAAACATTCCCTAAATCTCATAGCAAGCATTCAATAAAATTATGGGGAAAGGGAGAGAGCTCTTTTTTACTAAGGGCCCATGCATCAAGAGCAAGAAACAAATCAAGGGAACAGGAAAAAGTTTAGCGGCGCACAATTGCCCATAATGTTCTGTGAGAGCAGTTTAACTTTGATCTTTTAAGACTATCTAGACAGTGAAACTATAATTTCTTTTTTAAAGATGGAAATTATATTCACGTCCACAACTGTTTGAAACACAAGTTCACTCGAACACTAAAGAAATCATGGTGCAGAAGACCAAGGCTGATGATGGTGAAAAACACTTGCATTCTAGCTGATGTTCCTACCAAAGCTAAAACCAGGCATGTCAGCTTTACCTTCGCAAGTCTGAGATCAGCTTTTGAAACAGCTGCTCCCAACACTGCATTTTGATGAACTTCATGGACGACACTGCTTCTGTCAACACTTGAATGCGCTGGTCGGATATGGCACCAATCCTGAATCTGGACACAACAGGGAGAGAGGAACTTTTGTAAAACAGGAGTGGATGAAACAGTTCAATCTCTGGTCCGAATACAAGTGCATCATGGCTTGAAGATTTACCACCAAAGCAAGGCATTCGTTACGGGTATATATTAGGAGATGGAGATCTTGACCATAGAGAGAAGAATGGAACAACCAATGATCAAGTCAAAATAATCTCCCTTAACATTGAAATTCACATTGAGTCACCCTGAGATATCTGTACAAATTCAAAGATTGCCTATTAAACTGAACAATCAAATCAGTTACAACAATCTCAAGTTTTGAAACATTGTAATCTCATCCACATTGATAAAAATTGTACTTCATCATTCCACCTTGTTCTTACCGTAAGTGACCAAACGATGCAGCAAGGGCGGACTGGATGGGAATGATGAGAAGTATGACTCCAAAACCCCAGAAGCACACTGAGCCCACCTGTCTGTACACCAGGTACATGGTCACTGCGATCGATAGAGGTGACACCCACAGATGATGCAGCAAGTCAATACTCTGTCAGGAAGGGAGGAAAAACATCAAATTGGTTCATGCATTCTAAAACCACTCAATTCATTTCTTTTTCTATCAAAAATGTGGTTATGCTGCAACTACACACGACCAGTACTAGTGAGCCTAAGAGTTAAGACTATAACTTCTAAATCACATTCTAACTTTTTACTAGACAGACAGAATAGAGGTATCCTATGAAGACCTTAAAAAAAAGGTTGTAAACAAAACACTGATTTTCCCAATTTTCTCATTACACTTAAAAAAGGGTCATTTTGAAGAAATTCAACCTTTTTAATATCGTTCCATAACTGAGGGTCTACCCCCCCCCCCCAAAAAAAAAAACACATGTTTTCCTTTCTAGCTACTTTATACCAAAAACCTGATCTTCTGTTATAGGCAAAATAATGGCTTTAGAACAATTAGCCATATCAATGTTTTCAAGAAAGTGTACCTTTCATACCAGCTGTCATGACGCATCACATTTGAAATAAAAGAAAAACAAAATGCAACAGCCAGTTTCGGTAACGGTTTAACAACCTTTTCAACCCAACATACAGTCTTGTAAGAAGCAGGACATCTGCCATAAATGCCTTCTCCTTTAGATTTTTAGTTTTTGTATGAGTATAACAGCATTTGCAACACAATATGGTCATATACATGCTGGAGATTAGAGGTATTAAAAGAGAGTAACAAACAAAGATGGAGGGGAGAAAAGGACGACAGATATTTGAAAAGAAAAAAGGAGCAAACCACACCAGAGCACCTGCCAACCACCCACACGCCTTCTCCAAAAAGACGGCCGAGCTGGCAGGAGAAAGTACAGGAAGACTCATCAAGCATTAGGTTTGAATTCAGACATGAGTCACCCACTCATTATGTTACTGAACAGAACATGCAATTACTGAACTTGGACGTACACATGCATGAATTTTATTAATAATTGGTGTGAACATTCTATCAGCACATCCTTTATAACATTGTTCATTTAACATTGTTCATTTAAAGCAAAATATAAAATGTTCGTCACTTAAACTATTGAAGTATACTCACAGAATTAAACTTTTCAATGTCTGTCGAGAGATGATTCACAATTTGTCCAGCAGAAGTGTAGGCAAATGCTTCAGCACTGAGTGAAAGAACCTGAGGATAATAAACAAGCTCCTTTCTTAAAATTTTTATAATCAAAGACTTCCTGGCCTGGGGACCAAAGCATCTGACTAACAACTTACAAATTTTAGATTTGATTCCCAACTCGTCCCAGTGAGAAACAACGTACTCTACATTTCATAAAGGGAAACCTTAAAAAGCTATTAAAAGTATTTCTCTAAGCAATTACCCTCTTATCTATGGTAGCATTCTATTTAGATTTCACATATGACGATCAAAAAAACCAAGTATGTGTACATATGTGGGGAATCTATACACAAATCATACAGAATCTGACGTGTTGCCTCATAATTTTCAGCAAAACCCAGATTCAATTCTTTATGGAAAGTCTGATACTTTTACTAACTTGAGATTAAGGAATGACAAAAAATCAAAGAAAAGTTTCTGTTCTAATAAAGTTCCGAAAAAATATGACAAAAACATACTGGAATACCTGAAAAATGAACAGTCAGACACAAAGGTACTCCTACCTTTTTGTAGATCAGAGCTCCAACAGCTACCTTCATTCTCATGGCGACATGTTGCATAATGAAAAAGTAAGTGGGGTTCAAAATAGCTTGAAGAACAGCAGTCAGACCGAGACCTGCCCCTATGCCATAAGCTGTACCTGAATCCACAGCTCCGTCATCATCATTGAAGTAAGACACAAGACGACCAATCAGATACGGCTGTATTAGCTTTGTCACCTCCTACAATATTAAGACAACAAATAAAAATAATTAATTAATTGTAAAATGCATTATTTCATAGGCATAAGTTTTCTACTACAGTTTTTCTTTTCCGCAGAAATTTTCATCAACAGTAAAGAAAAATTTTAGACATTTCTAACACTTTAAAAGCTTTTCCATCAGATAGAGAAAGCCTAAGTTATTGAACATAATGAAAGTCAAAATCTAAGACAAAATCCAGAAGGAAAAAACATTCAGTGCTGAAAGACCCAACAAAAGGGATCAAGCAGCTTTAACACTTCACTGATACACATAGTACAAGCAAAGATAGTACATAACAAGATGGTCCACTTAGCAAAAAAAATGTCCACCGGAAGTCCGCTCTTTGCTTCAGATGGCGCTGCAGTCTGTTTTGAAGCTCTCTTTCGTTTCTCCAGAAGAAGAATAGGAATAGAACCTCCTTGCGTGCGCAGAACGACTGCTGTTCATCAGCTGTTCGGGTTCGTTCAGTGCCGAATTTTAGGGGGGTTTTTTATTTTAATGACCTCTCGCCTTTCATTCTTAAGTCATATTAAACAAAGAAAACAGTCACCCCTTCCTCCGGAACAGGTTTTTTTGTCAGCGTAACCATTTTAAAAAAGCATTCTTCCGAAATTTGAATTCTTATTTATTCAAAAACTTGTAAGTTTCACTTTCATTTTTTAAAGACAAGTAGGGCAACTCTGTTCACAAAGGGTGCGCATTTGCAAAGAGGGCGCCACCGAATTTTGAGGACACTTTTTTAATTGGCTCAAAGAGAGGAGTGGCCCCTCTTGTTATGTAAACTTTGGTACAAGTCAATGTGTGAGCTAAAGAAGTGAACAGATCATGCTACAATGTTCAAACCAAAACATACAACCTGTACACAGTGGCATTTTCTTTAACAGTCAAAGATAACAAAAGATTTCAACAGCAATCAATTACTTACAAGAAAAAATATCAAGGCTCCAGGAAAAATCAACTGCCACTTGAAAGCTTTAAGAACAGCAACGAACAAACTTGCAGCGTGTCCTTCTGAGCTGGAGAATTTGTCCAATTCCTCTTTCCAACATCTGTGAAATTTTGCATGTGATGTAAATGAAGCTATGGTCAAAGTCAAAAAGGGAATAAAATTAAACTAATTGACACAAAAACAAAGACAGGCCTAAACTTGCCAAACAAAAAAAAAAACAAGTTAGTAAGGGAAAAGAGGCTGTGGAACAATCGCAGTGTAATCAGGTCATCTAGATAATATTCAGGCAACTAACAACCTACTTCAGTGGAAGGAGTACAAAATTCCAGCACAAACGAGTGCTGGGATATCATGATATCTCTACTCTAACCTCTAGAATATCTAACAATTATTTGTATTATTTCAACATAGGATGAAAATAACGACATAGGCCTACATTTTTCACCTAGAATCATCATTAAGAAAGAATTAAGTGAAAATAATGTCTGATCTTACAAGGGCTTAAAATAAGTCAGGAGCGCCTCAAAATGCAAATTCGGAGGTACAATATTAAAGACAGCAGAATAAAACCTGATTATAGAACAACACTGTGCTGCTTAGAACCAACATGAAAGAACTCATTCAGTACACTTCTCTCAACATGACAAAAGTTTGATTGCTAGACAAAATTCAAACCGGCATCGGTGGTGCACTGGTTAGATACTTTATCGTCACACACAGAAGACATAAGTGTAGTTCTTACACGGGGAATTTTTTCATCAAATATCTCCTTTGTCCACTGGGACTTTGAATTCCTCTCAGCCCAGGTTGGCCCTGACAGGTAGAGTCGAAGTACCCTTCCTCTTCATTGATATAAATTGTGTTAATGGAGCTCAAAACATTTACAATTACAAACACTTCCATAAAAAAACTCAAGATATCCACCGCATATTTAATTCCTTGTATAACTTACCTGTCAAGCTTAGCTTCAAGGCCACTGGATTTATCTTCTTTTGAGACATCACAAATGTTAACTGAGGTCAGCTGATTCTTGAAGCCCAAACGGAACAATGCATTCATCCACCTGAAAAGAAATTTTTTTATAATTAAATAAAATAAATTACACTTTTATTTGTCCCAGAAGGGCACTTGGGATTACAATGGCAAACATACATACACATACATAAATAAATAATCATAAATATGTACACACAGAAGTACATGCATAAATAAATATATAAATACACAATATTACACAAATACATAAAGGTTTACAACCATGCCACTGTCAGTCGCCACAGTGAAGGGCCCTATATTTTGAGCTAGGGTTGTCATGTCTTGCTCAAGGACACACCTCAGTGACCACCCAGTATTCAACAAAAAAAAACAAAAAACTTAGAGATTAACTTCATGCAGATGTTTATCAAATAGGTTTTCTTAAATGTGCCCTCACACAACTCAAGCTTTTCCTAAATTTGCAGAAAGACAAGAAAGACCATTAACAAATCATCCATACAGCATCACATGCGCACAGCTTTTTATTAAATTCCAGACATACTTTTATTGACTGAAAATTTAATTTCTGGTGTTTATGTCACCCAAATTTTTTTAATTTCAAAATTTCAGTCGGCAATTGGTATTTTCACCAATCAGGGAGAAAGTTACATTCTAAACCTCAACATAAATAAGCACCTTGCTAGAAGAAACTACTCCATACATTCTTGAATATCAGAGGGAAAAGTATTACTTTGCTAATCCGCTGATTCAGATTGACAGGTTAAGTTAAACATTACCATTTACTTACCAGAATGTCAATTTGGAAAATATATTAGCATCATCATAGGGGCATGACCTCTGACTTCCAGTTTCAGCCATTGTCCTCCTCCCCTTAATGATCACATCCAGGGCATTATATACAAGCAGTGATGATTAAGCAGTCCTCAGTGCCTCATCACCTGAAATAATTTGCAGAAACAAAACAAAGTAAAGCTGTACTGTTACAAAAGTAAGTAACAGAGGGTACTAAATAATGTAGCCAGTGATATTACAAATATTAAAAATAATACTTTTGCAGAAAGTGTTGTGTCAAATTGTCATATTAGTATAATGGTAAACTGAACCTTGTGAAGAATATTTGGCAGTTGGAACCTTTTTTACTCAGTCTTCAAACTTTCCCTGTCCATTCTATGATTTAAAAAGTCATCAAAATAAGGAGTATGTCACCCGCTAATCTTTAAAAAAATAATTGACTGTATTAATATTATCTTCATAACATGTTTTTTTAAAAAGAGTAGACGATTACAGGTCCGGCAGAGTTAAATTCAAGAAAAAAGCGAGCAGGCCTGCCATCCGCCATATGGGATGAACAGAAGCACAAATCATCTAAATACGGGAGCCACCATTATTTATTTTATACAATTGCAATCAAGTCTTGTATGCTAGTAGAAGCAGAACCAAAACTGCTGTACAACACTCAACAGTAGAACACCACAGGGAAATCAATGCAAACAACGTAATGAAGAAACTTTGAACTTCTGGTGGTAGCTTAGGATCGCGAAATAGTGGTCTACAGCTAATTGCATGCACCTCATCGAGTTACAAGAAAAGAGTGCTCTTATGTGATGGAGATATTATGCAAATTTTGAAAGAAAGTAGTAAGTATATTGTCGGCCTTGTGATAAAACCGGCTAACCCCAGAGAGGTAAATTTTACAGGAGAAGGAAAAAACTGTTTTATTTCAAAACAAAGGCGTCTAGCGATAAATCAATGCTTTAAACACCTATAAAAACACTTTACCGAAAAACTATAGACCTTTTTTTCCTTAAAAAATCATTTTCTAATGAAACTGCGTGGGTTAGACGGTTATGTCGCTCAAATTTTCCCCGATAAAACCGACCAACTCTCAATTTTGTGGGTTGGCCAATTTTATCAGGAAGCCACTGCTGGCCTCGAGTTTGGTTGGGTGCAGCCAAGCCACACTTGACTGTGACGTATTTGATCAGTTCTTTCAATCGTCGTCATCTTTTGTAGAAGAAGAAGAAGAAGAAAAAGAGGAGGAGGAGGAGGAGGAGGAGGAGGAGGAGGAGGAGGAGGAGTAAGAAGGAAGAGGAGGAGGACGATATTACTGCTACCAACATACTATCAGCTGCTGCTATTTCAGTGCTACGGAGTCAATTCTGGCACAAACAGCAGTCACAAATTGGAACATTTAATAGAAGTAGAAGAAGCAGAACACAGCAACGGGTATATTAATTATGTTTGAAGTAGAAGAACAGGAGGTTCGAAGGGTAAGGGAGAGCAGCTACAGCAATACAACAAATAACAACAACTACAACAAGAACAAAAACAACAGTAGTAGCAGTAGCATCAGCAGGCCTTAGAATTTATGACAGTGTCTGACACGGTACTATAGGCTCTGGGTGGCCTTGCAAATGCCTGGAAAAAAGTAATACTAACAAAGAAATAAAAGCAGAAAGCCACACAGAAGCTCTGCTCCCTCAGCAATGGTTTGAGTGAAGTTGGCTTCATAATAATATATTATTATTATACAAAAAGACTTAGTAAGTATCAAAGAATGCGCCAACTTTCTTCAAGGTGCGTGGCTTGACAACTACTACTTTACTGAGTTTTCTCGACAATAGAAGAGCATGCCTGTCTCACTCTGTGTCCTGTGGCTATAACAAGGCAATACGACAAAAGTTACCATTGTTTTGAAAGACTCAACAATAATCGAATTTGACTTGATCGCTTTCAAAACTTCTTACAGAGGTAAAGTTTCATGGTAATTGTGGTAGCATCGTGGTACGACGGCCTTCAACTCCAGTAGATGTTTATACTGGTTGGCAGTTATCTTCAATCTGTCTTTGCAGAGAGGTCCAGCAGTAACCGTCGTACATCGGGTGTTCAGCTTTCTTGGTCCTTGCACGCCGGCCATCCATCATCAAAGTTCAGATTGTATTGAATTATAAAGTATGGAGTGTACTTTGATGCCTGCAAGTCAATGACTGCAGGATCGCCTGCTTTTCTCCCTGGACGGATTGTTTAGTGCTCTCCGACCTTTGCAAAATCTTTGAAATAGCTGTGGCCCTGGTACATAACTTCATAGGGCTTGGGGATGCGTCTGGCTTGTAGCATGATGTTCACGTAGTCTATTTGGGATGTACATCAGAGCGTTTTAGAGCCATCGCTTAATAGTGCCATGGACTGAATCCACCTCCATTTGCGTATGGCCCTTGGTGATAATTTCTGCTCAACTGTGATGTTAAGCTCTTTGGCCAGCGAGGCCATTGCACTCACCAGGGTGGCAGTTCTGTTTTAGTAGTTGCACCAATCACTGCAGATGATGAAGTAATTGAAGCCAGTCGCTTGCAATATCAGTTAGTGCGTCAGACATGATGAAAACTGTTGAAGCTCATACCAACTTCACTTTCATCCCAGATATATCATCTGACTGGCGTCTCTGGTGGCAAGATCCTAAATTGTAAAATTGTGTATTGCCAGTTTTGTCTTATAATATAAGGTGGATGTCTTTAGTGATGAGGCCAGAAGGACGCACTGGATCCCCACACAAAAGACACACATTTTGTTCTCTGGGTCCAGTGCCGCCTCCCTGTCCTTCTTCTCTTGTCTAGCTGCAGCTTTCCTCATATTCATATTTGATGAGCCGTGTATTCTGTTTCTGTGAGGTTTCCTAATTCGAAGCTGGTGCAAATGTCGCACTGGTCTTTCTTGGTTGAAAGTGAACCCAAATTGTTTTTCTTGAACTTTTGGCAGAACACTTGATAGCTCAATGTGGCTTTCACCCTCTCTGCAAAGTTCTCCATGTATACTTGATGCAAATCTGACGTTTTCTGGATTGTAATCTGTAGACAGGAGGATATCTTCGAAAGTTTGTCAAAAAATTCCTCTTTATGGAACAATTTGTCATCCTTGGCTCTCTCATGGTGGGCGTGATGTGTTCTGGGGGGGGGGGGGGGGACCTCTTGTTGTTGTTTTTTCGGAGAAGACACTTTAAATAAACCAGTTGGTCAGACATATGGTGTTCATGAAGATTGTTTTACAAACAGATGTTCTTTGACCATTGACTCTTTTAAGTGATATTGAAGGGTGTCATTTCTCCTTGGGTTTTCACTTGCTGTGTAAGATCTCTTTTTGTCTATCCTGTTTATCATGGCATATACGTAGGCTCTCTTTTCTTTCCAAGAGAGTGACCAGTGATGTCATTGCATTTTGTACCAACCAGTTTACAACAGCAAAGGACATCAAGTTCACACCCTGCTCGCTTCGTGCCTTGACATGTGTAGAAGCATCCCCAGTTCTTTCAACCTCTTCCTTTTGTTACCCTTCCAATCGTTTTCATGCCGTGTCCTTTTTGCAGAGATCAAAGGCGACATAACTGTTTTATTATCAGCTGATGTGACATTAGCCTGGTCATGTTGACCACTGCGCTGAGAGTCAAATGTGATGTAGAAAGCCTGGCATCATCTTATTGAATTTTATAGCGTTATGTAAGTTAGGTTTGATATAAAGATAAAGCATGATGTTATGACACTGAGAAAATAGTCTATACTAAACACAAACGAAATGAACTTTCAAAGAAAGTCGAAAGATGTTTCAGAAGATAATGACTGCAATAAACAATGCAAATAAAAAAAAAAAGCTTCAAAAGAAAACGATAGTTGGGGGCAGACGATGTTCTGGACAGGTCCCATATTTTTTTTTTCTGAGTGAGTTAGTAAAGAATGAAAAGCTATCGACTTTGTCCATTCAATTGCAATGGAAAAATGGATAGGAGAAGAGACAGTAGTCCGAATAAGGGAAAATGCCTTCATAATTCGGTAACTTTCAAGTACAAAGACAAAGAAGAACACGTGGACAGAAAAAAATAGTTTTATATATAAAACAAAATCCTAAAGATGTATTTGAAATACCGGCATTGCCACGAGATAAAAACAGTTCTGTGGGCACAGTGGGGAGTTTTAGTCATTAATAACATTATCAGCAGCTTTAAAAAGTAAAAAAAGAGGGAACAACCAGGTCTATATAACTCCCAAATGAAACCAACAAGAAATATTACACAAATTTCCCTTTTGAAGAGCTCACATGGTTACGTGAGCGAATTCTAGACTATCAAACGAAGTCCTGAGACGAGTCGAAGCCGGGGTTAGTCGGTAACGTAGCATATGGCCCCTCATTGTTAGCACGACAAAAACAGCCAACCCTCATTCCCTCCCTCGCAGGTGGGATAGTCGGAAACATCGGGCTAAAATCCGATGGATGGCAGGTTATACGGTTTTATTTCTAATGTTTTAAAGACATTTTTAGAACAAAATTTAGATCTGACTATAAGTGAGCATATGAAATGGACAATTTGCTATCGATAGGGCCAATAAAAATTTTTTTGACATTTTGTGGGTTAGCCGGTTTTATCACCAGGCCGACGATATTCTGTCGAACTTCATTGATTGATGTGAAGTATCTCGCAACAGAACTCGTATGGTGGGTTGCATTATTGAGCTGAGCTCACCCGGAGGTGTGAAGCTTTCCTACAAAATGCAATCACAGACAGCAACCTTCATAATTACCACCAGGCCCTCTCACACTGTCCACTCACCATGCATGGGCGGTCGTCCACTGGTTTTCTTCATTTGCGTCTCAGACTTAATCTATATATTTTTTCTCACTGGCAAAACCTTAATATGAATTAATAAAGGAGTTCCAAGCAAAATGAGTAATTTATAACTGGTCGCTTTTCAGGACAAGCGGGCTAACCCAGATTTCAGGGGTTTCCAGAAATCTTGACACACACCAAAGGTGGGCATTTCCCTGCCTATAGGAGAAGCTTGGTCCCATTGTGTGTAATTTGTTTTGTTATAGAGAAAACTTTCCTTGTCTTTTTTAAAAAACTGAACAAGGGGCAAAACTTTACCTTTTATTTTCTCAAAACAGTATTTTTTGGGATCATAGTCCCCTTTGTGCTTAAAAGCGACAAACTGATCTGTTTCTGACAGTTGCGCTGGAATGATTGTGCTGTTAGACAGAGTTGTCGATTTGTGACATGCATTTACGAGTGATAAAATTATGAAGAAAAAATGGGTTTTCCTAGTGCCAGTGTGCATAAGGCGGATTGTGCTTTTATCGCGCATGTTATTAGTCGGAGATTACAGGTAAACCATAGTATAATGAACTTTCACAGGCAACCGTACAATGCTAGGATTTTCAAGCTTTCCCGACTAACGGTATCAAAGGCCTTTGTTAGATCAACAAAGGTTATAAATATATGTAAGGCTTTAATCTGCTCTATGCATTTTTCCTGGATCTGCCTGGCATATACATCTTATCACTGTATGCCATACATCATGACTTTTAAGAGTAGATATGAGTCCAGTTGAATTGGTCAGAAGAGATTTCACCTTACATCTACACTAGACGCACTGATCTATACAGTGGACCAAACATTCACAGGGCTGAGACACACTGTCCTGAATCAAAATCAAGTGAATCTTCACTCAGTGAAAGAACATGGACTCCAACATTTATTTTCTCTTAAAGGGGTAAATTTTTCCTTTTGGATCTGCACGCTGAAGCACTGTTTTGGTAGCTTAACTGCCATATTTTTGCTGCAGAACACACACACACACAATATATATATATATA
>NW_004797352.1:1339783-1344100 GCF_000002075.1 Aplysia californica
CCCAGATTTCTTTTAAGGTCAGGGGAGCACATTTCCCCTGAAATCCCTAATGAATTTTAAAACTAGTGAGGTATTAAGACAGAATTGGGTCTCTATTGTAATATTTTAGTTCGTATAAAAACATGCATACATAACATCTCATTTGCAATGGATAAAAAGTCAAAATTTGTGAAAAGCAGACAAAAATGAACAAGAAAAGTGCTTTAGAATACCTGATCATATGACGCGCCCATGAGTTAAACTAAACTAAAATCGAAATGTCTAACTACAATAGCCAAAGCCTGTTTCAATTAAATGAGTCCAATCCTGAAAAATAGACAATCTCAGTCTCAAAGACAATCAAAAATAATAGTTCTATTAAAGCTGTGTGTGGTAAATATGACTATAGGCCTGAAGTTTGAGTTGTGAATGCTGGACAGTTACCAAAGACAAGACAATAATTTATTTTTTTTAAACCTTCACTTTAACTCACTGGAGATGGTTCACGCAACATCTGCGAGCACCAATTACCAATATTTCCCCGAGAGACGTTTCACGCACCCCATGCGAGCATAATTTTCCACATTTTCTCCTCAGGAAAGTATGAGCGCCAACACTGCGTGAACTGTGTCTTACCGTGCAGCCGACCTTTGTTTCGTTTCGTACGAAGTTTCACTGGAATTGGCTGGAAACTTTATGAGTTATCGACCCGGAAGGAAAGTCAGTCACATCGAGGCCCTACTTTCGTTTTTCTGACTGGTGTCTGTTCTCACAACACTTTATCAGTATGATGGAAGCACGTTTAGTTTTAGTAAGTTTTATGGCACTTGCAACACAATAAGGTCGAAGATTAGGTGTTACAAGAGAGTAAAAAATAAAAACAAAAGAAGGAAGAGAGATCAGGACGATAGATCTTTGATAAGAAAGAAGAAGCAAACCACACCAGAGCACCCACCAACCACCCATTTGGTAGCACGAAAAGCAAACATTTTTCAAGTGTTTGCACAACTTTGCCAGTTCAGAAAATTCTGTTTATGACATTTTAGACAATGGGGATCCTGATTTCAATGTAAATGAGCATAAAAGCACTGATTTTGATAGCGAATGTTCTAGATCTAGACTATGCAAAATTCCGCTTTGTCTAGAGCCCTGGGTTTGTTTTTTTTTACACTGAAGTGGATTAGACAGCGAATACATAGGATTACCATATCTATTACCTGCCTATTCAAGAGTTTGGATTTTTTATTCCTTTTGAAAAACAAAACATAATAAAACACACACACAAGATTAATTTTTGGGGGGTTTTGTTGGGGTTTTTTAACATAAAAGACATTACGTAAAAAAATTTTGGCGAGCAACAAATTTTAGCAAATTTTCAAAAAATCATTTCTGAAAAACTATAATAGATATTGCCTTTCTGTTTTTCGGGTCGTATTTGGCATGTTTAGATGGTCGTATGTCTTTGGAAGGATGTCGTTTTAAATATTGAAATACCCCTAAAAACGCCAGTCTTCAGCGTACGTAGACCCAAAAAAGGCCCAGTCTCCAGTGAGTTAAATTAACTCATTCGCTACACCGAGCCGTGGGGGGTTTCTAGCCCCCCAAGGGGGGCTGCCCCTGGCAAAAATAATAATTTTTTTTAAATCACACAATCTTCATGTTTACAAGGGAAATTATCAGTTTCAGAATGGCTGCCAATGGAACAGGAAGGCAATTTCCAAAGAGAGCCGAAAAAACAATCTCAACAATTCTCGTACCATAAATTTACTTTCTCCTCAAAGTTGTACACACACACATACACACAAGTGCGTGCCCACAAACACACGCGCTCACACACACGTACGCACACACAGCCCAAGCAGTCGGCGATGAAACCTAGATCTAGTGACGAAGCCCACTGCATGCTTTGCAGCAAAGCGGGCCCGCCACCATGGTGAGATCTAGTCTTGCAAGGGAAGCCCCGGAAGACTACAAAAATAGATCGCCGAAATACGTCATCTATATTTGGGCCAATCACAGAGGTGTGCTCCGTGCTCGCTGCAGCACAAAAAACAATTCACATGGCACAAAAAATCAGTGGACAGGACATCATCAGTCAATAATCATCTGTGAGAATAGATCTTCCTCTAGATATCTAGATCTATTCTATATCTTCTAGATCTTGTACCTTTTGCTTCTAATTTAAAATAGGAAAACCTGTAACCTTAAAGTTTGACTTAACTTACTTTTCTTAGCTTTCTTCATACGAAGTGACTATTCGGACTCGAGTCCGAATAGAGAAAAATTATATTCGGACTCTGAATTGAGTCCAGCATGACGTCCCTTCCGACTTCCGACCCTTGTTCCTAAATATTTCTAGGATGTATGAACGTTTTTTTCGATTATAATGATAACAGTCGAGACGTGAGCTTTATTATCCAGTTACTAGATCTAGATCTATCTAAACTGGCCCTCCCTGCATCATTAGTATGAACAGAACGATTAAGTGGTGCTGACCTTGCTGGGGGTAAAGTTAATTTATATCGACCAATGAGATTGAGCGAAGCCTTCTCGCACTCTCAGCTTGCTGGGGGAAGAGGTGTTGGGAAGAGACCACGGCTGTCGGTTTTGTGCGATGTAATGAAAATAGCCTAATAATAAGGCCTTAGCCTTAGCCTTAGAGAAACACTATAACACACAACAAAATGAAATTAAACATGTGGAAAGACAAAAAAATGGTGGTGGAAGTAATGATGATGCTATAGTGGAGGTGGAAAGACCATGAGTTGTCGGTTACCGTGTACTTAGACACTTCCATTGGGTAGATCTAATGAGAGTGCAGTCCTTTGACTTTTGGCACAAATTACACAGTCCTAGTGGGCAATTCTAGTTCTAGATGTAGATCTAAATCTAGATCTAGATCTAGATCTAGATCAAACATTAGCCTAGGGTCTAGATCTACCATCTAGACTAGATCTAGAAAAGGGAGGACTTCCGTAACGAGCGACCAATATGAGACAGAGCAGAATTGAGGGCTTGGGGTAGGGGTAGGGGTAGGGGTAGGGGTAGGGGTAGGGATAGGGGTAGGGTTAGGTCTAGGCCTCTTCTTTATTGTGTTTGATGGGGTGGTCGCTCGTTACGGAAGTCCTTCCCATTTAACATTTAAGGCCTACGAACATTTAAACAACGGTCGTTCAAACAACCCGCTCCTCTCCAGCCTCTTACAATGCTAACTTACCAAAAACAGGGATGCAGTTGGTGGCAAAAAGATCCGCACTCTAAGATACAGAACAGAAGACCATTTAGACCTACACCAAAGCCAAACACTCAGACCTAAAGTTGGCTCTTGGTAAATCAAGATCAAGCTTCACTTTCACTTCCTGGCCGACGGCCGACGACTACAACAATAGCCTACAATCAAAGAGGTCAGGGATGAGAAAGGTTTGTGGAGGGAGTTATGTACCTTAGATCTATTTGCTTCCGCCTTGTTTGGGGTTTTCTATCCTTGAAAATAAAAACACGGAGTGGTTGTCCCAATTCCGGTCTGCTCCAAAGAGGTTATAATAGTTCTAGAAGTCGCAGCTATGACGTCATCCATATAAACTCACAATGGCTGTGTAAGCTCACCCAGTTTGCTTTGTCGCCATTTTTTAGATGATTAGAAACAGCGCTGTCCCGCTGCTCGCAACACCTAGGTCTTCATAGAGTTTGAAGCTCTGTTCAGTTTTATTTTAAGTTTTCATTTTATTTGCTGTTGTTGTTTAATTAATCATATCACATACACGCATACACAATGCCCCATAACCTTGCTGACCGATTGTGGGAAATATAAATTATGCACTTAAATGTGGGCTACAAATGAGCAGAGAGATATACAGACTTCAACAAAAGTTAAGGACCATTTGCAAACGCTCTCAGTGGTCTTCTTGGTACAACCTGCACGTGGGCATTCTTGGACTGATCATGTATGACGCTGCCTCAGCCTGACAATGACAGTGTGTGACATTGCAAGCCTTCTGGCAACTTCTCGGGCTCCAAGTCCATCCTGCAGCTATGCCATAGCTCTGGCACGATCAAAGTCTCCCAGCTTTTGTCTTGGTGGCACGTTGATGCGATACTGGATTTTGCGCAAACGGCGGCTTATATTGCCACCAAAGTGAGCACAGTTTGAGAGGGGGCTCTCGTGGCCTAGAGGTTAAGGTGTTGGCCTCTCATTCAAAGGTTCGATTCCGGGTAGCGACCAAAAAAATTTTCTTCTCTAAAATTGTCTCCTTTCACATCCTTTCCTGATCTCTAACAATGTTCTGTTGTCTGCTTTCATTTCCACTTTCTGCCCCCACCCCCTCACCTCCTTTGCCC
>NW_004797352.1:1344200-1354860 GCF_000002075.1 Aplysia californica
GGGGGGGCTGTTGTCTGTTTGTTTTTTATTGTTTTTTTACTTTTTTTTTTTTTACTGTTGTCATTTTAAAAAATTGTTGTTCATCTCTAGATCTACGCCAAGCAGGTGGAGAGGCATGGCTGGAATTTCCTTTAAAAATTAAAAATGCAAGTTCCTGAAAAAATTTAAAGGAAAAATATTCACCGAGTTAAAGGTGTTCTTTCACAACAATGGGTTGTTCCTGTTTTTGGAAAAGCATTTCTTGCAAGAACTTAAATTGAACAAAATCAGATTCTTTAACTTTTTCAGGGGCTGAAAATTGAGAAACACACGCTTCATTCAACTTGCTTAGTTGTCCAATCGTCATTTGTTTCTTTCTTTCTTTGACTATTTTTCGGGGTTCTTCTTCGAAATGTTTAAATCACAGGGAACTTTATAAAGTAGAAAAAAAACATTGATTGTTATTCACACATGTACGAGCTGTGGGATATTCATAAGACTACGGGAGCACCCGTAAATAAAAAATATTTCTAATGAACGTGCAATCAGAAAGAGAAATATTCTAGTTTAATTAAACAGAAATTAGGCAAACATTTTTTAAAAATGTTCCCAAGAAGGTAAACCTAACATTGAATAAGATTTCTCCATTTGTTTATGGCTTTTAGAGGGTTTACTTGGAGTTTTTTGGTGTTTTTTTTTAACTTTCTCATCGTATTGCGCTGTGTATTATTCTATTACAAGTGTTTTATTTATATAATTGTCATGTTTGTTTCGGTTTCTAATCTGGATTTTGTTACCGATGCTGTGTTTGTTTTGAGAACCTGTGAGTCTTGGCTTTCGTTGTTGGCAAGTCCTTTTGCATTGATACAATTTGCATTTCAATGTTGATTTATCAATTTTGGCTGGAGACACGATAAACAAACTTGAAGTTTTGAAAAAAAAAAAAAAAAACGTACAAACATGCACACAAACAAACAAAAACTCACTTTATGTTTCAGTTTCATATCTTTTTTATTTCTATCTTGCTTAGATCTTCTCTTGCTTCCCTTTTGTTGTGTTGCTGTTGTTCGTTTGTTGGGGGGTCGAGACAAAGCCAGTAACTGAGTTTGTTAAGAAAAGAAACATTTCATACCGGGTACTCACAAAAATGGATAGCTTCTATGTCTTTTTGTCTACACTCCTTCTACTGATGCAAAGCCCAGGTCTTCATAGAGTATGAAGGGGGTTAAGGCTGGGTTCATTATTTATACATTAATTCGTTATTGTCTCAAAGTGAGCAATTATGTAGGCTGGGATACAGTAAATCACCCATTGTTCAGATCCTGTGCCACACCCAAAGAGCGCTGTTTAATATCAGGCACAGATAATTATAATATTACTGACAACATTTTAAAATGCAACTTAGATAAAGCCGGTTTATCTTAAACGTTCACAATTATTATTTTCTAAAATTGGCATTGACTGGCAATGGTGTGTGGCTATACAACACCCCATCTTCCATGAATCCCTGCTGCTGCTATTGCACATGCTGTTTGGCATCGGTTTCGCAAATGAGGCAGAATATTATGCCGGTATTATTTGTGGGTAGTTACGCCTGGTTGGCTACTTTATATTCTTGCATCTCAACAACATCGACAGTGGTTCTTTTCGGTTCATCCAGCCTTGAAGGTGAACTAGAGTTGCAGCTGGAGCTTCTAGCAGCTGCTCAGACACATTCCTGATTCTTGAGGGCCGATATGAGCGTCTTGTTGTGATCAGCGGTGCTAAATCTAGACATAGTGGGTCATGGGTGGGGAGAACTGTGCTCCTAATAAAATTATGTTTTTTTTTTAAATTTTAACAAGTGATCATCAAGTCCATCTCATTCATTTAAAAAAATGTTTACTCACCCATACGGTCTCACCATGTAAGGCCCTATAATTTGCATTATTTGGAGATTATTAGGGCCATTTAAAAGTAAACAATAAAAAAAAAAATCCTTAAAAGTATATTTTAGCGATAGGCAAATCACATGAAATAGAAATCAACATCAAAAGACTTCGCAGAGTATCATTAATCCGTGATTGAAAAGTGTTGCTGTGCACAGACAATCCTTTTATTCCTCTCGGGAATGGCGGCAGGCGCCTCAAGTTTGACACTCGTGACGTCACAGCTAAGACCTCTAGTTCTATTTATAAAATCTTTGGGTCTGCTACTTTCGATCATTACCAGCTACAGAGAACAAAACGAAGAACTTACCAACGGTGTGCTTTGTGAAAAGGTTTTGAAATGCTTGACTATTTTGTAGGAGTTTCAATATAAGTAAAAGTTGATGCAACGTTTATTACCACTTCGTCGATGTATTCCTCTCGAACAGTGGAGTGGAAGGAAGATAATAAATACGAAGGCCTAATAAATATTTACAAACAAATCACCATGGTGATTATGATGCTTCCGCTTTTTTAATGACATGATAACAAATTGCAGAGCTGTCTTAAGTTTGGAAATTGAATTAAATTTATGTGAAAGGTCATGAAAGTGGGAAATATAGATCTCTAGATCTAGATCTAATTCTGTCAGTCTAGCCGTACTTAGATCTAGGTTTGGCCCTATCGACTCAAGCCTGTGAAGTACACACAGGTCTCATTAGATCTAGATCTAGATCTAGTAATTATTCAGGTTCAAATACATGCAAGTCAGTAAGGGCAAGGCACCTTTTGGTTTTGTCTGAAATACAAATACTTTAGGCATTGCAAACTAAACATTTCATTTACAATTCAGCCATCAATATTAAGTACGGCTAGCCTGCCAGTCTAGCCGTATTTATCTTAGGCCTAGGCCCTATTAACATTAGAAAACAGGAGGTTTAAAATACATGCACTGTCATTAAGGCTTAAGGCACCTGGTTTCATCTCAAATACTTAAGGTACTGCACACAAAAAATGTATATTTACTATAGGCCTATTTTTTGTAAATGGTCAGTCTAGCCATCATATTAAGAATAAGTACGGCTAAACTGGCAGTCTAGCCGTCATTAAGTACGGCTAGCCTCTTCCTTCTACCAGACATTTTGTGATTCCAACATGTGAAATTTGGTGCAGTGTGCGCCCAAAAGATCTGCCATTTTCTATACTAGATTCTAGTACTAGACTCTATAGCTGCCAGTGTTGGGTAGCACAGATAGAGTCTACTTTTTAAAAAAAAGTAAAATGTGAGTTTTGAATTCGAAATCGACTTCAGAGCAGCCAGCGTGCAAACATTAAACAAGCCTGAAACTTTGACATTTTATTAAACATCATTTCGTTTTATATCATATTTTGTTTTAATCTATTGTGGATAGATGCCAAAAGTATTGATTGTATTAGATATATATGCCTATATAAGAGCAGCTGAGAATCAATTGTTTAAGTGTTTACTATCGCTCCAACATCCAGGTGCTCTTCTTTTAGTTCAAACCAACATATCATTGGCTTTCTGGGTAGGCCTACCCTACATAATCCATTATAATTTGCAGATATCAATGATTTTCAAGAAAATCCCAATCCTATTGCTAAAACATTAAATTGTGGGATAAGAGTACAGGGCAGCTTCTGATTTGTGATCGATATAAAGTCAAAATTTTCGTGTAAAACTGATAAAAATGAACAGGAAAAGCATTATACAATGCCTGAGAATGAGACAAAAATGATCTCGAGTACTTCCTTTTCTTTTACTTTTTTAGCGCGATGGCATGTAGAGGCTGGCTATGTTTGTGCTCCGAAATCATGATTATCCCCACCCCAATGAGGTGGCAATTAGTTATCTTTTTTCGGGAGGAACGCTTTGGGAATAATAGAAAGAGTTTTACCTCCTCACTTTCCAGCACTTTAAATTTTGATAGATCAGAACGATGAGTATATGCTTTACTTCTTGGTCTTCCAGCCTCTGCTCTTTGATCTACAGAGGAGAATATTTCTCCAATAAAATGGAAGAGTTAGAAGAATTAAAGGTTAAGATGACATGTGGCTTCTGCTGTGGGCGATGAGACCAATTCTGGCAAAGAAAAGTTTGCTATATTTTGAACATTTTAAAGGTCCACTTCCACTTGTGGATGTGTGCAGCAATTAGAGCCGCTTTTTTTGGTGCGCCAACCTTGCGGTTCCCTGTACTTTTGGGATTCTGAAATCAGGCATTCTTTCAACGTGTCCAGCTCTTCGAAGCTGAATCCTTTGGAGCTTAGAAAACAGACTTTCAGCATTTGCCTTTTAAGCTTTTGAGAACGTTGATGTCGGGTATTTTATCCTGCCGTTTGATACCAAGGATTGTCCTGAGGCATTTCATATGGAAATAATTAAGCTTCTTGGCATGGCTTTGGTACACAATCCAGGTCTCGGCTCCATACAACATGGTCGGTAGGACCACAACATTGTAGACTTTCAATAGCTTGATACATACTGACTAAACAAAGCACCCCATGAACTTTCTCGCCTTTGGCATTCGTAAAAAGAATGGTCACTGCTAAGTGTGTCTTATTTCTTTTCTTGAGTCAATGTCTAGCAGATATTTATAAATTCCCTTTTTGGTGGGTAGGGGGATTCTGATACGGGGTTTCAAACATTTGGCTTGAAATGATTTATGCAAGTGTATTTTTAACTGTTGTATCTGCCATTTATAAAACACTTTTGTTAATGCTCAGTATCAATCTCTTTTGTTGTAAACAGATTCTGTGAGCACAGTACATAGCACATGGGCTCTGCAAGTAGCACCATGTTTGGGAGTTCCCAGAGAAAGGGAAGTCGAGCAAGCTCTATTAAACAAGCTGCACCCTCAGGTAGTCAAAACTTTCTCTTCCTATTTATTTATTTTTTATATGTGAACATGAATATATATATATCTTGAACGGATGAAATGTTGACAGATTATAAAATTATATATATGAAAGTATAATTCCGACTTGGCTGAAACAGGACTGCTATCTTTGTATGAAAAGTTAGGTCAACTGAAGAGCTAATTTGTGAGACTTTCGTCCAGTCCACTTCATTAAGTCACACCCCAGAAGGAAGAAAGTTTAGCTGAGTTATCCATTTTGGTTTGATAGGAGATTTCAGTTCCAGAAATCCATACTTCCAAGTTTTACGGACGGTGTTTTATTTTGGCAAGCTCCTTTTGTATCTTTGTAATGTATGTTATGTCTACATCTTCGGTGGCTTAACGACAAGAACAGAACTTTCTCCTCTTTCTTTGTGGATTAAAACACTTTTTGCTTTACTGTTTTCAGGTTTAAATTTTCTCATTAGGTAATTGTCACTGTCATTACTGGTGAAGGAAATGCCCTTTGTAAACTTATTTGCTTAATTTCATTAAAAACACCACTGTATGGTATATGACATTCTGTTCCGTCAAACTTTTAGGAATAACTGGTCACATAATTATGCTGTCCATTTGAGTGATGTTGCTCTACATCATTGGATACCAATCTCCTTTTGGCTACACCAGCTGTGTCATGACATAACATTGTGCCTGTCTGTGCCAGTCATGAGCCATGGCAAATTAATAGTACTGTAGTGATCTGTAAAGATGCGATATGAAGTACAAGTCTAGATCTGTGAAAATTTGATGATACTTTGGTTTGCATTCATACGTACGTATATAGATTAGATGTCTTACGCTCATGTGATATACACAAAATATGCACATGTATATTATGATATAATATATGGGAATATTTATAAACGTTCATTGTTGTTTTTCTGTTAAGCAGCTTGCCTCCAGCTTGTTAATTGTAGATTTGAATGTAGTTTTGTCATTGGGAAAAAAATTGTGAGGTAGCCCCTTACGACACTGTAGGATTACTTAAGAGGTAGGACCACCGTCGAATTGAATGGCCATTTCCAATAAGACCAAGGCAAATGTGCCAACTTAGAAAAAAATGATGTTAATGATTCGTAAACTAACCATGCCTGGTGATTCAATATAATAACATTATTGTTAAATTTTTTCTACACCTGTGAACAACATGAAATCCCAACAATGTAAATGCCATCTCTAATTGTCGGCCGATTTGTGAAGTCTCCATCGTCTATTTGGTTATCCCTGTGAGCACTTAGTCAAGAGCCAAGCATCAGAATATTGAAACTTTCACAATCGTGACAGGAATCACAGCTGTAAAAAAGAAATAACACTTTAATTTATAATGTCGCATGTCCCCCTGAAGACTCACATTTTGCAACGGATCCGTTAGCTGGCCTGTTTATGCCCATTTACCATTTCAGTCCTCTGAGGATATACAACAACGCAAACTGTTAGAAACATACCACTATCATTCTCATTTTCCTTCTCATCCTTTTCCAAGTATACCCTTTTGCTGCTGGGTGAGCTCTCGAAAATAATTACAGTATAGTAAAGTGCTTTTCCTTAGGATATAGATAATGTCCACTCCAGAAACTGAATTAACAGCTTTTATTTTTTAAGTTCAAATATTACTGTGCCCTAGATAAAAGTGTGCTTTCTCGACACTTTATTGAACGTGAGTGATACCTATGGAGTGCATTTCTATCCGGAAAACATTACAGAAGTCTTCCTTTGAGGTTCCTTTCAAGAGTTCTTTAAATAATAAGGCATAACAGCATTTTCAACCCAGAGATGCTGTACACTTCTGCGTTATGTGTAACCTCGTACAAATATTCATAGTTTTCTGAACCTGTATAGAATTCAGGGTGTTATATGTTAGTATATTTTCTCTAGAGTACTATTCAAAATTATAGTGTTCTACACAAATTTTTAAAAACGTTAATTCTTGTTTATAAAAGTGTCTCTAGTTGGTGTATTTAAATGGGCGTGTCTCTTCTTTACTGTCCCAGCACGTGCTTTTCTTAAATTCTTTTGTACTTTGGTCTGATGTTACCCATGCTACTTGCTCTGTGTGTGGTCTCGAAGAGTTCAGTCCATTGTTGACAATCTGTATTGTAGTTTTCTTTTTTAACTTTGGTTTGTTTCTCTGAAAGTTTTTAGATTAGTACAAATCGCTCATCCTTCAGGTGTGAGAGGGCTGCCTTCATCAGTGGAGTATTGTAACGTGTTGCTCGTCTTCAGACTCTTTTGTCTTGATTCCACAGCTTGTGTTTGGAACAGAATGGGTTGTTACCTTTGGCTTCTCTCATTTTCTCTTTCTGCTGATACACTGTCATAAAGGGGAATCCCCCCCCCCCCCTTTTTTTTTGCACCACAATTTAGTAAGAAGAGGCAAACTGAACGAGATTTTTGCCAAAGGTAGGCTACAAAATATGCTCTGTGTGTGTGTTTGTGTGAGTGCGTGTGTATGTGTGTGTACGTTTGGGTGTGTGTGTGTGTGTATGTGTGTGTGTGTGTATGTATGTGTGTGTGTGTGTGTGTGTGTGTGTGTGTGTGTGTGTGTGTGTGTGTGTGTGTGTGTATGTGCATGTGTGAAAGAGAGGGTGTGTGTGTGTGTGTGTGTGTGTGTGTGTGTGTGTGTGTGTGTGTGTGTGTGTGTGTGTGTGTGTGTGTGTATGTGCATGTGTGAAAGAGAGGGTGTGTGTGTGTGTGTGTGTGTGTGTGTGTGTGTGTGTGTGTGTGTGTGTGTGTGTGTGTGTGTGTGTGTGTGTGTGTGTGTGTGTGTGTGTGATTTAATGTAAATATTTTGAAATTCTCTTAGCTGTTGTTTTTTTTTCATCTTGCACGATAAACCTCTTTGATCACTCCCATGCCTGTCCCGTCAGGCTGTTTCTGTGAATAAGCATTGAGCTACCATATGATATTTGTGAAACTTTGGAAAGGCGACCATGATGTGGAGAAGGAGGAAGCTGGGAGTGTTGGTTATGTTATTTTTACTCAATATGCCGGTTTGCTTTCAAACGGTATAAATAATTATTACTCATAATTACCTCACACGTATGCACACAGATAGAAAAACTCAATCACTAATTGTGATTGTGTCTTCCTGGTTGAGTAAAGTTGTGGTAAGAGCACAAATAAAGCGTCTATTATCTGATGAAATAAATTATAATCATAGCAAATCGTAAAACCGGAAAGCAAATGTTCTCAACGGAACCATACCGTCTTAGCTGCATAAGCTATTTGTCATGTAATATTGCAAATCAACCAGGAAATAAAATCATTACGATGTCATGGCTGTGCACATGTGTAAGCTTGAATTGTTTGTTGATTACACTTATCCTGTTCACCGTACAATGCTTTGACGACAAGATTAAAGAATGAATGTTCATAATTTATGTATTAAATTACGAATACGCGTATCCAATGCTCTAGAGATCATTGATGTGCTTTAAAGGATTTCATTTATCCAACTATTTAAAAACGGATGAACTATAAACCATTTCGACTTCGACTTTTCCCCATGTTTTTGTCTTTTCGCTTGTAAATGAATATATATGAAACTAGTATATCAACAGTGAAAACTCTAACTTCAAAACTTTAATGTAACGCAAAGTTATTTTCTTGGCACCGTATGTCCAACGGCGATATCCTCGAAATTTGTTGTTTCTTCTGTTTTCAAAGCTCCCCGCGATCTTCTCTCGGTCCTGTCTAAGATAAACTTGAAGTGGTAAAGTCCCGTTGTTTGACCGGCCAGTGTTTACAGAGATGTTAAATCCATGCCATGCCATGCCTCATCACACACCACAGTACATGTACACCACCCCACCCCACAGCATAGCTCTCGTGTCTAGAGGCACGGTGTTCGCCTCTCATTCAATAGGTTTCGGGTTCGAAACCTGACAGTGACGGAAATGTTTCTCCACTAAAATGTTATCCTTTCACTTCCTTTCCTGCTCTCTATAATCATATTGTTCTGTCATCTACTTTCTTCTCCACTTTGTGCCCCCCCCCCCCTCATCTGGGCTCCTGACTCTTTCTAGTGCTGCTACTGGCTCCTTCTTATTGCTGTCTTTACATCCTTCTCGGGCAAGGGAGAAACGGAGGTCCTGTTTGCAAATTGTGCATGTTAGAAATCCCTTGGTGATCTTAAAATCGATAAGAATAGGCCTTGGTTCCAACTCTGGGAAAATTCAAATTCAATTCCAACCAAACGGAAAATGATTAATGTGTCTCGTACGCTCATATAACCTGAAGCAGTTGCGAGCGCCATAACATATTTACTAAACAAAGCAAAATAAAACCACCAAATAAACCCCACACCACCCCAACACACGCACTACACTTCACCAGACCACGTCACACCATCCCACACCACACTACACCACCCCACCCCACACCACACCACATCACCCCCACATTGCCCCACCCTACATCACACCACACCACCCCTCCCTACACCATCCCACATCACACCACCCCCACCTCCACACCACTCAAAACAATACCACCCCACACCACCCGCCACCACACGCCACCCTACACAACCCCACTCCACCTCACTCCACCCTACACCACACCACCCCACCCCACCAGACATACTACACCACACTACACCACACCACCATACATCACACCACACCACACCACACCACCCCACCAGACACACTGCCCCACACGGCTCCACACCACACCACTCCACCCCCACACCACCCTACATCACACTACCCCACACTACCTCACACCACACCACTCCACCCTACACCACCCTACATCACACTACCCCACATCTCACCACACCACCCCTCCAGACACACTACACCACACCATACCACCCCACAGCACCCTACATCACACTACCCCACATCATACCCCCCCCCTCACCACCCTACATCACACTACCCCACCCCACACCACACCACATCACCCCACCCTACCCCACCCCTCACCACACCACACCGCCTCACCCCACACCACGCCATACTACACCACACCACAACACCACCCTACACAACACCACTCCACACAACACCACCCCTCACAACAACACCACCCCACACAACACCACCCCACACAACTCCACTTCATACCTTTTCTCTCTCCTCAGCTAAAGGAGATGACCAGCTCAAGCTGCAGTCATCTCAGAAGCTTGGAAAGCCTCGCAACAATGGAGAAGACTCACCCACAGAACCAGCAGCTCCCAAGAGAACAACGGATGGTCAGACTCAGAGAAACAACGACAATGATGCAAGCCTCCCAAAGACATCAGCTCCACAAAATGATGCTCCTGTGTTGAAGGATGAATCTGATCAAGAGTCTAAAAATTTAAAAGCTGATCTTGAAAGAGAACTACTCAAGCTGGATTTAAATCCTCAGAATCTACTTTCGTGCATGAAGCTCTTAACAGAAAATCAAAATTTGTGTGAAGCTTTCATGAGTGGAGTTAAAAGTGTGATACATTTGAGAGATGGTGACAAAACTCAGCTTGAAAAATATCTTCAGATTTTGAACGAACATTTTCATAGTGCTACCCCAAAAAACAGAACGCTATTGGCTGATTTCGTTGCTCACTTGAATTTTTGTGAAGATTCATATAAAATCAGTCGAAGTATTCTTGATCAAGCAGGCCTTGTAAATTTCAATGATACGTTTGTTGTTGGCTTGAGAAAAATGTTAGAGGTTGACATCTCGTGTCTGACCTACCTGCGATATCACTGGTGGAATTTTTCTGATAGTAGCACAAAATTTGCAGCAGGAGCTGCCACAGTCGGAATTTTAAAGGAACTTGTCCAAGATATTGTAAATCTTGTGGGGACTGATGGAAAGAAACTGGTACGACCGATTCTCTCTCTCTCTCTCTCTCTCTCTCTCT
>NW_004797352.1:1356327-1375257 GCF_000002075.1 Aplysia californica
GCATAAAAATGATAATTCAATCCATGATTTTGTAAAATGCTTGCTAAGGGCTGTGTATATAGTGTAAAGAGCACTGGTCCAAGAACGGACCCCTGTGGAACTCCATAATCGAGCCTGACCTGCTTTGAAAAGCTATTTTTAATTTGCACTGACTGAACTCTTTCTAGTAAATATGACTTAAACATGAAAGCACAGTGCCCGATAAGCCAAATGAGCGCTCAAGTCTTGTGAGTAGAATAGAATCTACTTACCCTCAGGATGGAGAAGATAACAGACCATTTCAAAGTGGATAGTTTTTTTAATGAGTTTTCACTTTCACCACACGTCCTGTACAATATAATAGCTGTTTGATGTGATCAATAAACAGCAAAAGTTTTTCCTGTTCCATTTGGAGAATATTCTATATATTTGTTTGCTGAAATGCAAGTGTATGTTCTCGCTATTTCACTCATTTTTTTGTATTTAGCAATAAACAGAATTTGATAATACTACTAATCAGTTTATACCTATAACATGGATGATGATGGACATATATATATATATATATATATATAATATATATATATCAGAGTGATTTTGTTAAGGTTTTTTTTTTAATCAATTTGTTTTTATTATCGATTTTTTAATCGATTTTTCTAAATCAATTTTGTTGAGGCTATACCTTTTTTGTTCTTTAGCTTTTCTTTTTCATTTTTTTTTCTTATTTTGGGGGGAGGGGGGAGGATGGTAGGATTTGAAATTTAGATTTTAAAACATTCTAGTGCATGCCATAGCTCAATCTAATGTATAAATGAAAGAAAAAAACCCATATCACTCCACTCCTTTTTTTCTGCTCTGTGAAGATGACATTGTTTTTCTCATTTTGCCATCTTTGGCCTTCATTCATTACCCATATTAAATGGAAAAATGCACTTTCAAGACATTGTGAGAAAAAATGGTATTATTATTGCATATTGACATTAATTAATTTACTTCTGGCCAATTCTTTTGTATCTAAAATACAGATTAATAGTTGTCCAATTACATTCTACACTACAAGTTAATAGCCCTTTCTGGGTGGAGGATCTTGATCTTCAATTAAGCAGAACTATTTTTTTGGAGAAAATGCTACGTAATTGTGTCCCTATTCTCTCTACAGAGGCACTCATTGACTTTTGAGACAGCAATTGGGACTTTGCACAACATGGCAAAACTTCCAGACTTGAGACAGATGTTCAGAGACCTAGAAGTGGTTACCGTTTTAGGACATTTCCTGGACTATAAAGAGGAGACAAGTGAGGAACGCTGTTTCATTAAAGCAGCAACTATAAGCTGCTTTATGATTTTGACTATGTATCTTCTTGGACAATCCACAAATGGATGTCTTTACAAAAGTAACACTGGAGGATAGTCTCCTGACAATCCCATTGCTTCCCCCCCACCCAACCCCCCGGGACAGTGCCACTGACTGAAGTGTCTCTAGCCATTCCCAAAGGGGGGACATTTCTCGTTCAAGCATAGTAGAATTGTAAATGGGCTGATTCATCATGTCACGCTCATAACTGTGCCTGATCTACAACAGGGAAGTGCTGCTTTTTCTTTCCTGATCCTTACTATTGTCATTTTCCTCTACTTCTTTTGTATGTTTGTCACTCTCTTGGGACCTGCTATTTCCGGGGTGCCTTGATAGTCGAAGCAGACCTTGTGCTGTTGAAGCAAGAGAGGTGAGCAGTCTAAGTCTGATTCCCTGTAAGGACTTCTCTGTTGACACCCACCCCTTGGCGCTCATATGACCTTATGCAGTTGCGAGCGCCATAAAATCCTCTACTATACTACTAATCCCATTGCTTTCCAGCTGCAAACAATTCTTCTATTTGAAAAATAACGGACAGATGTTATGTGCATAAATACAATTAGATTAAATTTTACTTTGGTGTACCATCTCTATTTTGTTTTCTTTCTCCTTTGTAGTCTGCCCTCCACTTTTGATGTCTTTTATATGTGTCGAGTGTGGCCAAACAATTTTGCCTTTTGACATTCATTTGTGTCACAATTGCAGTGCATTTTATCCAGTATTTCTGAGAGCTTTTGAACTGTATCGCAGTCACACTGAGTCTGTCATGAATAAGATAATCTTTAGTATGTCTGTACTCGTCCAATATGCATGCATGAGATTTTTAGGGACTGAGAAAGAGTATGTTTCTCCCTGTTGGAAGAAAGATATATAATATAATTTAAAAGCTTTTGATTTATGGCAACTTTAGTTTAGAAAATGTTTCCAGTTGCATTTTGTGATCATTATTGTTCCAATTCAATGGTGCAAAGCATCACCCTAAGGACAAGATGTCTTACTATTTCAGTCTACTGTTTTGTGAATTAACAGATTCTTACCTATCTTTGTGAGTCTCAATTTTTTTTCATATATTATATATATATATATATATATATCTCCATTTTTTTTTCTTTTTCTCCAGAGGTGACAATGCTAGTGCTATTGACCTTGTCACTCATCATTGATGAGGATCAGAATCATCTACTCATATCACATGATGCTGTTCTTGACCTGGTGATAATGTTGACGGTGCGAGCGTGGAAACTATCAGAACATCGATATGATGGATTTTCGTGAGTAAAATACGACAATTAAGTGGATTTTTTTTCTTCATTGCATTACTTAAAATGATCCTTGTGTCTTAAGCAATTTTTCATGGCAAAGAGGGATGGTTGAAGGGAAAAAGTTATCTTAAAATTTTTCCAAACATTAATTTAATAAGAGTGAGGGATCTCATTGTCTAGAGGTATGGTGTTCGCCTCTCATTAAATAGGTCCCGGGTTCGAAACCAGACAACGGCAAAAATTTTCTTGTCTAAAATGTTCCCCTTTCTCCTCATTTCTGGTTCTCTTCTTCTGCTCTGTCACCAGCTTTCATCTCCTCTTCCCACCCCCCACTCCTGCCCTTCATCTTCATTAGTGAGCTTACAAATCCACACCAGTAGTCAAATACAGGCTGAGAAAGTCCAGTGTAGACCTTGCTAATTCTTAATAACATTTGATAGGAATAGTGGTATAAGATCATTTTGTATTACGTAAATATTACGGCATTCACTAATACTAATTTTTTTTCCCTTCTTTTTGTTATTGTGATTTTTATAAATGAAATTACTCTTTTCTTGTGTCTTTAGGGCAGAAGAATTGATTCAAGGCTTGAGCGGATTCAGCAGAAATGATGAAATAAAAAAACTACTTGTTAACAAAGGTGTGTTGAGCTTGGTTTTGACCATCTTAACAACGGGTGATGAAAAGGAGATTGAGGCAGGTGCCAATCTGTTGTGGCAATTGTCATTTGATGAGGAGAACAAGAGCAAAATAAAGGTGAGACTGTTTTGAAACTAATTCTTTTTTTTTCAGCTTGTTGGTCTAGGTGGTTTTGTTTATTCCGTTTCAAAGGGCTTATTAATTTTTAGCAGTATTGACAAAAGAGGGGCCTTTTGAAGTGCTGGTTATCGACAAAACTAGAGACAAGAGTGACAGATGAGTGTATATGTAGTACCTATGACTCATTGCCCTCTTCAACTACCTGCATTGAATCTGAATGGTTGGGAATGTCTCATCATTTCGGTTCAGATAGTTGTACTCTTCTTCAGATTTGCTCAAAATTTATAGAATACCTTAGTTCATGGAAATGCATACTGTCACCATGATTATGTACTCAGTTTTTTTTTCAAACATGACACTTGAAATCAGTTAAAATAACTTCTTACATTGTTAGTGCTCATACTCTTAAAAATGTGAAGAAGCTGTCTGAAAACTGTTCCCTGGAAGGAGAGAATGGTTAACTCATTTCATGCCCTTATCAATAAAAATAAAGCCATCTGGTTTGGAAACTCACAGTGAATTAGATTAAATTACAACTGCAAGTTCTGTTCACCATTGCTATGTGTTATGTTTTTAAACGATTTGAAAGTTTACTTTGTGCGGAGTAGGGATCCTGTATTTAATTAGTTCCTAGGGGTACCTGTAATTGGTCAATATTATTTTGATATTGAGTCCTGTCTTGAACTTCGGAACACTCACACCTCTCTGACTTATATCAACTATATTTTTTCTTTAAAATCGAACAGTCAGCACTATATAAATAGCACTCCAGTGTTTATAGTGTTGGCTCAACTGCATGTATGTTTAACTAGTTGCTTAGAATAATATGAGTGTGAGTCCAATCTCACTGAATCATGCCTGGATGGCTGGCTTGAAAAACAAGGTGTATGTGAAAGTTGATAAAAAAAACATCCTGGCTGTCATTGGCATCCAAGAGGTATTTGACCATATTCATTCTAAGTAAAATATACCCTACTCCCAGAGAAGGTTTGGGTTATGTTCTGTACAGCTCCACATGAGATCACTCAACTATGTGAGAAGCAAGTATTTAGATTTATTATTTCAACGTTGGAAATTTGATTTCTTGGTCATGGCTTCTCTTTATTCATCCAAAAAATGATCAACATAAAGTATTCCTCACCTGTTGTTTATGGTGTGAAGGTACCTTCATTGATGCAATGCAAGTATGCCAACATAAATATGTCCCAAGCACATGCAGCCCATACTGCAGATTAAGATACCGTACTGCAATATATTATTAAAGGCTAACTTGGTCTGAACAAGATGATATTTGGAGTTTAGATCTATGTAGCCTACTTGCCTGTGGACTGTCAGGTGAAGCATATTGCATTAATATCCTTGTCACTTTAGCTTTGTCAGTTCCATCTTGGATATGTCCTTTTTTCCTTTGTTGTGCTCTCCTCAGTTACGATGTGCATCATTATGTACAGGGTGCATCATTATGTACAGGGTGCATCATTATGTACAGGGTGCATCATTATGTACAGGGTGCATCATTATGTACAGGGTGCATCATTATGTACAGGGTGCAACATTATGTACAGGGTGCATCATTATGTACAGGGTGCAACATTATGTACAGGGTGCAACATTATGTACAGGGTGCATCATTATGTACAGGGTGCAACATTATGTACAGGGTGCATCATTATGTACAGGGTGCAACATTATGTACAGGGTGCATCATTATTTCAAGCTCATGATGAGAGTAACAGAGCATCTTACATTTCCATTATTAAACTTAATTTTAATGGGAAATACAGTCTTGATCATGTTCTGTAGTATTTTAGTATTTTCTTACAATGTAAACTGCTCATTCAGTGTTCAAAGCATTAAAAAAGATTTCATTTCCTTTTAGCATGAAAAAAATTATCGAGACAAAATTTAGAATAACCAATGCGTGTAACTAATATTTGATTCTTCATTGGGTTTTTAGGATGACAAAGAGCTTATGGAGGCCATTGAAACTCTGAGCAGAAAATCATCAAACAAAAAGATTACAAGAGCTTTGCAAGGCACCTTGTGGGTCCTAAAAATGGGAAAGAGAGAAATAGAAGGTAAGGAGTAATTTCCATTCGATATTGGTAAACACCACAGTTACCAAATGAAGATGTTTTCAAATGCTGAACCTTCATTTCATAGCAGTTCCTGTTAGCAAAGGTGCTAATATATTCTAAAGTGAGTGTATAGCAACCTTCCCATGGAATTATTTCATGGTTTTGATTGTTGCTATTGTTTAAATTTATTTCGTGTATTATGCTTGGTATGTTGTGTCACTTTGATGTTCACTCTTATCAGTGGTCAAAACAACTCATGCTTTCATCTGACACTCTTTCTTATCAATAATGTCTTGTATAATATGGGTGGCAGTCTTGGACAATTTGGACTGTACTTGAAATTGCTTCAGTTAACTTGGCTCTTCTCATTGATTTGTAATGTCCTTGCCTGACCCCCCATTGACCCGAAGAATCTTTGACGTAATATGATTTATATTCAGCTCTGTTAAGTGTAGTTTTCATAAATGGCTTTTCTTAAATCTGTTTTATTTAGAATGACCAAACAAGCAAAATTCTTTCTGTCAAAATGACCAAAAGCATTATGAATGCTCTACCGCAAGCTAATTTTCCATACTTCAACTTCAAAGTCCAGATGTGACATTTCCACTAATCATCAAACCTGTGACTTTATCAGTTTGCTTAAATCTAGTATGGTGACAGTCTGCTAATTACAGATTTACTGTTTGGAGCCTCTGTGACTTTAATCAAATATCAGGTTCAGTCGCCATCTTTTTTCTCACATGTCTATATTGCCAAATTAGTATGTTAAAAGTCACTGACTTTATGTCTTCATTGACTATTCATGGTTTTTAATAAATCATTTACAATAAGAATACTCCACGGAGTAGTGATAGAAAAGGTACCATATTTTATATTTTCATCAAAATGGTCCACAGCAGACACTGCATATAAATTCACTTATGTTCTAATCTAAATAGGGTCCTTGTGTATCTTTCCATTGTATCCACCCGCTCTCCCCGGCACTCTTTAATCACAGTATTCGCCAGCATGTCTGTTGTGATATCACTGGTATGAAACAGTGGATAATCAAACCTTTCCTCCGCCTAACACTAAATGGCATAAGATGAAACTTTCTCCATCTCAGGCCAGACCCAGAAAATCCTTTTCTGGGAAATACATACATAATTATTCAAGAGAATCTTCAAGTATCAGTTCATGGCATTGGGTCAATGGGGGGAATTTTTTATCAATAACAACAACGCAGACATCATTGATGTTCCTATATAATTATTTTGTGTGAATCCAAAGAAATCATAGGGCACATGGCTGCTTTACATAAAGTTCTTCAATTCCATACATGCCAGGGAGTTTTGATATTTTGCACAAAGGAATAGCAATGTCTAATATCCGTGGAGCTATGATCAATGTGTATACAACTTTCAGCCCCGCATAAAAAGAAAAAGTTGGCCCAACCTGATTCAAGTACTACATCGAGCAATCTGCATATTATGATAAGCTACAACTGGTCAGATCAGAAGAAACTCATTGAGGTAAATAATTTTTTATTATTTCTTTTTTTACATCACTTTTCGGTTGCTTTGTGGACAAACATGTACTGATACTGCATGAATTTTCAAGTAAAGGGAAATGCAAAGTTTTTCTGCTAATGTTTGTCATTGATGAAAATAACCGCTTAAACTAAAAGTATTTGTGTTGAAAGAGCACTCACTTGAAATTTACATTTGATTTATGAAATTAAAACTTTCCTTTTCATTTGCTTCTATTAATGGAGAGTATTTTGGGTGCTGATTTAAAGTTGAAGGTCTATCGTGTTACAGCACTCTACTGTAAGTTTCACTCAATCGACCACAATTTACTGTGAAGTGCAAGTCCCGCCTGATTGGCCATGCTAACAACAACGCTGGGGACATTGAGGCCAAAAGTGGTGGCGTTTACATCCACAGTGTATAGATGGATGAATTGCTTCATTTTGTGGAGTCATGTAGATGAAAGAATTTTGCAGTGTGAAAGATATTGTAATTGACAAGTAAGTTTGGACTTCAAGTGACCAGCTGGGACTACAGACAAACCTGTCATAACAGAATCTCCCTACTCCCCTCTTAATAAATTCCTCTATAGTTACCTCTATGAAACGGACACCTGCCTAATGCGGAAATGGAAATATAAATTCCTTCCCTTTTGAGGCTTTTTACCTGTCTAAGACAGAAAATGCTGTACCTATTCAGTCCTGATTTGAAACAGAACTATCAAGTTTGTTCCCATCGGCTCTAACCTTTATGCCCTGCCACCAGGCAAGAAAGGGGAGTGAGGGTGTGAGCCCTTAGTGGTGCAGATGATCAGGGTGGTGTGGATGTGAAATTTCACCAGTGCTTGTGAAAGTGCTCGAGTGGTACTCCAGCCTTTAAATTTTCCTGGATAGCTTGAGGCCAGAGGTGTGAAATTAATTTGACCTATTGCATTGTTACATGCATGGGATGGATGTCATTGGTCGACTGTGCGTATCCACCGATGCATAGGGCAAGGGTGGAAGCAAAGGAGATGTTCAATCAGTTCTGTTTTTAATTATTAGATCAAATAGTAGTCCTATGAGATGCAAGCAATGATGGCTATGGGTAAATGGGACGCTCACATGCCATTATCAGAGTGAGAGACGCTGTGATAGCACTTGAGAGATGTTAGGTTTGACCTCTGCTTGCTGACTGGACTAGCGACCCATGATCCCAGTTGCTGGGCCTCTGGAACTCCCTCCCTCTTTCCTTAAATTCTCCTGTCTAAGATGGAAAATGTCTAAGAAGGCATTGTTTTCCGGCTCTCTTGCAATTCCGTCATAGACAGGTTAAACTGGATTTTCAAGAAATCAGAGCCCCCCCCCCCCCCTCCCCTCCTTCCCATCCTGAAACCTGAACACCCCTCCATCCCCCTAACAAAATACAACCATCAAAACATTTTTAATATGGCTAATGACAGTTCCAAGTTTGTTTAAACACAAATGGAAAATGTAAACTAAAGTCCAAACATGTATAAACTGGTAGAGACCTTCATCCAAACTAGTTGGAGGACTGGTTCGGCAGAAGACCTTCGACTAAACAAAAAACATTATGGTAGACCTTCAACTAAATTGGCGTTGTATTTTGGCTTTATGTATATATATATATATATATATATATATATATATATATATATATACATATATATATATATATATATCTATCTATTTTCTTACCTTTTTTTCATATGTATAGACCCAATCACTCTTTTCCTCATACATTTATGTTCCTCAGATCTATGAGACATTAGTTCAAGCTCAAGTTTGTCTTGCCTTTTCTCATGAAAAGCAAAAATCAATCTGTAAAATGATAAAGAATGCCAGTTGGAGATTAAGAAAAGTTTGTGATTCAAGTTTTGAATTAACATCTTTTTTTTCTATTGTAAATCCTGAATGATCTTTCCTTTCTCTCATTCTCTCAGGTTCGCGACTCTTTGAAGTCACGAGGTTACAACATGTGGATGGACATTGATAACCTCAGCGGCTCCACCCTTCAGGGCATGGCAGAAGCTGTGGAGCAGTCAGAAATTGTTCTGGTGTGCATGTCGGAGAAATATAAAGAAAGCCCAAACTGCAGATCTGGTAATTCAGTCTAGTATAACTGCAGGCCTGTAGATTTGTATTGCTGGAAGTACAAAGTGATCATGAATATTTTCTCGTTTGTTCATATTATTTATGGAGATATTGGCTAAACCATGTCCCAAAATATTTATTTGACCCACTTTTTATTCCATCAGTCTTTTCCATACGACCACAGAGAAATCAAGATTTTTCCCCAGGTTGATTGCTTAAGAAAGAAATTGAAATAAGTAGACTCTAGCTAGCATTTTATTTAAGATTTTCAACAAATATTTGATTTCTAAATATTTATCAAGTCTTTCTTAACGAGCATGTTGACTAACAAGATAAAGATTCCAGGAGACGGCTACGGTTGTACATAACTGAACATTTTCTTTTCTGCGTTCTTTACTTTCAGAGGCAGAATATGCTTTTTCTTTGCAAAAGCCAATCATCCCATTATTGATGCAGCTTGAGTATAAACCAGATGGATGGTTAGGTATCCTTCTTGGGACGAAACTTTTCTTCAATTTTTCAGGTTTGGTTGAAGTTTATTACTGAACTTTTTGTATTGCACAGTTGATGTGTCGTCAGTATGTGGTATTCTGTGTTCATAGTGGCAGTGCAGCATGTTTGTTTAAGAAATGAAACCTTAGATTCAAAGTCCATTCTAAAAAGATTGGAACCAAGTTAGTGAAGAAAAATGAAATTTCTGAAATAAAGTAAGCTTTGGAATGCTTTCTTTAAAATTCCAGTTGCTTTTACACCGTCCCAATATGATTCAAACAAATTTATTCTCATGTCTCTGAGAATGTATGAGCTTTAAAGTACAGTAGTCTCCGCCTAAGAATCCACCGTTTACGATCCCAGTGTGTTAAGAAAACAGAATTTTTACTACGCAAAAGTCACCCTTAAGGTCCCACTTCTAAGAGCTACATTTGGCTAATATCCTGCATTTTAATTCCTAATTTATATTTTTTAAATCCCAAGCCAGTGCAGCTGATCAACCAAACTGAAAATTGCAATCTTGAACTGTCCGTTGCGTCACAGATCAGCCACTCCCATGGATGTGATTACATCCCTTTTGTAAATCTTAATGAAATGCTACAATGTTCGCCCCAGACGGTATCACACCAAGGTGTGAGCTCGATGATGTGTTTGTTTTCCCCAAACTTTGCTCTCGCATCTTAGCTTTCCTCCTAACCTTTCATTGTACACTGAGTGGGTAAGGGGTGGTCACAACACAACGGTGCATTACGTCAGAGGTGGGGGGAACTCGGTCAGAGATGGAAAGCTATAAGTTTTGTACAGGTAAAGGGCAGACCAATAGGATCAGCGAAGATCTTAAGACTCATGATTGAATTAATAATAAATGCATGCCTCATGCTATTGTGATTGGTCATCAAGGTTGAACACTCTTTGTTTGCCTTAAGTCATGCCTTAAGTCATAAACCCACTCCAGGGAGTCACATCAGTTCATTTCAGAGTAAGGGAGGATCATTTCACCGATTTTGGGCCTGACCATGCGTGACCGTGGATTCTTCCCTTAGTGCGTCGGCTACAATCCTGTTCACTTAAGATCTCGCACTTTCCCTGCTCCGGAGCACCGGAATCTTTGGCGGAGACTAATAATAATAATAATGGATTGCATTTTAATAGGGCATATCCACTTATGCAATGCTCTATGCGCTTAACATGATACATATTATGGATTTACAAATCAATTTTAAAGGTACATAGTGTTACATACTCATGCAAACACATATTCACTCACGCACGCACCACACACACATACATACACACATACACACATACGTACATATGCACATACGCACATACAAACTCACAACGATCTACAGCTTGGATGCATTCTGTCTAATCGAAATATGATGAAAATAGATATGATTTTAGTTTCTTCTTTAAAATTTCTAGATTTTCTGCTTCTCTGATAGTTTTTGGAAGCCTATTCCAAACAAGTGGGGCAAAATATGAAAAAGAGCGTTGGCCATATGATTTGTAATTTATTTTCGGCTTAACAAGGGTTGTTTTGTCACTTGATGATCTGAGCGTTCTAGGAGGCACATAGGGTGTTAAAAGCTGTTTTAGATAGTCCGGTGATAAATCATTTAAACACTTGTAGCAAGTTAAACAGATTTTATATATGATACACTCTTTCACTGGGAGCCAGTATTAAAACATATTGTGAAAAATGTTCTGGCTCCTTGGGATAAATAAAGCTTTTCTTCCATTTTTCAGGTATGCATGTTGTTTTTTACCAAACTTTTTATAATGTTACTATTGATGCCCCTCCAGTTATATGGTACTGTATTAGTATGTTGTAAATTGCAATGCTGTAATCTTTACGAGATGAGACCTCAGATTCAAAGTCAGCTCAGAATAAAAGTTTGTGATGAATCTTGCTATCTCTCAAACAACCTTGCTTTTGAAAATTCTTGCTCAAAATTCAAAGCAGTTGTTTTCACACCATCCCAATCTAAAGCAATATTTTTGCCTTTTCCAGGAAAATATCCGTTTGAAGAGAAAATAAATGACCTCGTGAAAGAAATTGGACAGAGAGGAAAGTTGCTGGAAGTTCCATCTGTAAGTGACTATTTGAAACCGCTATCATATTCATGAGTTTTGAATTTCGCATTTTGAGACATGTCAATTGTTTTAAAGTAGTTTTCCTAAAAAATATTTTAGCATGAAATTTAATGGCAGCATATTCAATCTTGTATTTAATGAATATGGGTTTTTTTTTCAACTGTAAATATAAAGTTTAAACAGTATTAAAAATGTCATGCCTTTTCTTTTCAGAGTAGCCTATACAGTGTACAACAGCAGTTTCATTTGATAACTCCACGTTAGGATTTTTCTTGTTCACAAAATATATCAACCAACCACAGTTTTGTCAGAATCATTTTTAAATGGCGGTCTTTACTTGCAAGACTTTTCAGCATGTTACATTTTCAGGGCTTTTTAACCTTGATTACCAAACGTATTTGACACCAAATTTTGTTACGGGCTGGTTTTGGGATTTTAACAAAATAATCTTACAATTAAGACATCGTAGTCGTGTTTTTGCCCTTTTTGCCAGATGAGATTTTTTTTTCTTTCAAAATATTGTTTTTATTAGTGGTACTAGAGGTCATACTGTATTCAAATATCAAATTTTAAATCAGGTTTCTTGTACTAAGTTGCTGATTTGCTTTGTCAGAGTAATGTGCTCATAATTGTAAGGCTTGTTAATGTTATTCTAGGCTCAACGTTTTACAATCATTTCTGCACACAACTATTTTGCACACATGTCCTTAAAAATTTAAACAGGTTGACCATCCAGATGGTGCCATAGTAAAGGCAAGTGCAGCTCTGGTCTCAAGCCCACCACAGTCTTCAGCTTCAGATTCAGCAACGCTTAATGTTGTAGACTGGATAACGGAGAACAAATTGGGAAAGTAAGTCATACTTTGCTGTTCAATCATTCTCTAACCACATTTGTTTGTAGAACTTTGCAGACCAGCTTCAATCTGTGCAAACTCATGGTACTCTACATTTTTACCTGCCTGTATGGAGCTGGGATTGAAACCATGTAATATATATAATATATTACTGTATGCTTCCAAGGAAGCTGAGATTGTTCCTGAAAGTTTTCAGGTCTGCTGAGGTACAGGTAATAATAAAGATTGTAAAGCGCATAGAGCATTCTGTTGAGCTGGAATTTGTGCAATACAAATGCAGTCTATTATCTATCCTCTTCATGCCCTGATGTATGTCACAGTTTGTTTAAATAATCAGAGCCACTTTTCAGGGCAGTGATTTCTTGGGGAATATATTAATGAAACAAGAAAGCAAACTGAAAAATGAGGCATGGTAAGATGACATGGCACCTAGTGGCTTTGTCTTCATTCAAAAAAGCTATTCGAAAAAGTAGGGGAGAAATGAAAAGTGTTTATTAAAAGCTGTGATGGAAAAAAACAAAAAAGGGCAAAAGTATTCCACGTACTGAAAAAATCACTATCCCTTTAGTAAATTGGCACTCCATATGGTACATAGTATTGTTCTTAATTATTTTTTTTACTTTGAAGTAATTTTTACCTTTCATTAATTTTATAAATGTTCATGTTTGAGAAATCTCAAAGTAGGCCTATATTATAGGCTGTGTTCCAGTAGCATCAGAGCATGATTTCAATTCCATTGTAAATTTGAGTTGGGTTTTTTTCTCTCTCAGGTATGCATGCCTGAGAAGTCTAACCAGTGAACAACTACTTTTCTTGAAAAAATTGTCATCAAGGGTAAGATTTGTGCCTGTTTACCGAGTGGATCTTTAGTGTTCTATCAACATGGTTCTTCTGGTATTATATTTTGTAAAGCATGTTTAATAGCATTTAATCAAAGAACTGCATGTCACTTTTATCTGGACAGGCAAGGAACCCTCCACCTGTAGTCAAAACATTTCATTGACTGTAAATCTGCCACTGTGATGTCATGGTCAATTTCATCAGCCAAAATTTCATCCATGATTGAGCCCCTGTTTCGGATCCATTCTTCCGCTCATTAAATCAAACCAGTCTATTTCTGGTCTTGAGATTTCAACATCTGCAAAAGCTAAAGAAATGAGTGTAAGTGCATGTGTGTTAACAGAAATGAGAAAGTTTTTTGCTATTGTCTTCATTCTCAAATCAAAATGTCTTATCCAGGCTCGGAGCCACCATTTATAAAAAATCAAAAGATCCTCAAAAATTCCTTTTATTTTCCATTGAAGAAAATGATACTCTGGACTGTGAAAAGGAGAATCATGCTTTTGTGCTTGGTGCAAGATCCAGACCAATACATCATCCAATGAAAAACGAGGTCGAGGCCAAAGAACCAAATCTATTATATGTACTCTAAAATCGAGGGCAAATTTTTGCTCCTTGCCAGACAAGCTTCTGCTACTTTGGTACGCATGGTAGAGAGTGTATCCAGGTATTTCTTTTCATTTTGTTTTTCAAATAAATTATAACTATAAGTGACTTAGTAGGGATGCAGCTTGGGATGTGTTTTGTTTCAAGGGTTACTTACTTTCTGCACTATTCTATGTCTCAAAAAAACGGGTAAGGATCCACTTCTTAGTCAAAATGTATGACATGTAGATATGTATATATTTTCGGGAAAAAATGGATCAGCTATCTTTTTTAAAAATTGGTACTCAAGAAAATATTCAGACAGCGGAAATCAATGAAATTATTCAAAGGGTAGCCCCTCTTGCTGATGTACAGTGGTATAATGTGCTCATTACCTACCCACCCTCATCCTCTCACAGAATAAATAGTATGAACAACATTTTTTTTTAGGCCCAGTGCCATCTAAAGGATCTAGCCCACACTGATTTGGCCAGTTGACAGCAGAAAATTTATCCACAAATTGGAAGAACTTCTCAGAGGAATGAATCATCCACATGCCATGTGTATCAAAAATTCTTGCCTTAAGTCTTTATAAATGTGTTGGGCTTTCTTCTTAGACTTTCTAGATTACCATTTTGTAAGAGTCTCTTTCCTCTTCACTTCATCCTAAAATTTTTCTTTTAAAAAATGGTATTGTACAAAACCACATACCTATTGTACATTATAAGCCTACTTAGAGTTCATTATTGTGATCGATCCATGATGAATAATTACTGCACTGCTAACATTTGGCCTGTTGCTCATTTTCTCTTTCTCAGGCTCCAGAATTTTATTACAGTTTTATCTTGGATCTTCTGAGTGGAAAAGTTAGTGAAAGTGATTTGGCTGGGTTAATTGCCATTACTGGAGCAGTTGAAAAAATTAAAATATCAAGATGATCAAGTCTTCTCAAGAGCAGCCCATTGATAATACCTTGTTTTCACTTCTGAAATTAAATCCCCCATTGAAAAGGCACAGGCTGCTATCACGTCTTTAAACAGGATTTGGGGGACAAGGGATTCTCACTCAAAGTAAAGCATATATATGATTTTCAACTCAAATGTTAAGTTTTATTGTATGGAAGTGAGACATGGAATGCATCTCAGACTTGCATACAATGAGGATCCAGGTTTTCATCAACAAGTATCTGAGAAAGCTAATGGAGATCAGATGAACAGACATTGTCACCAAGGAGGAAGTAAATAGGAGAACAAGACAGAGCCCAGTTGAAGATGAAATGGGAAGGAGATGGTGGTCATAGATTGGACATACCGTCAGGAAGCCATGCAGCTGCATAACAAAGAAAGTGTTGGATTGGAATAAACAGGGCAAGAGATTAAGAGGAATTGGATCACGTGGAACCTCGAGAAAAGTCACAGAGAATAATGTACTAAAAAGTGGAAAGACATGGAATAAGGTCAAGAGGCTAGCCTGAGATAAGGAAACATGGAAAGTGTATGTCTACAGTGAGTGAGAAAGGCAAAGATGATCATTATTTTACCCGTCATTACCTGAAGTAAGCTTTTCTTTTCAAACGATTAGGGTACAAAAGTTTATCCCAGTAGATTGGCAGAGCCTCTTTATTTTCGTCTTATGATATCCCAAAATTCTAAGATCATGCTCCTGAAAGACTTAAGGTGAAGGCACTAAGTACTTGTAAAATTTTATATTAAAAAATACTGTTTGGCTCAAAATTCCTGTAACTTTCTCGTACAACGTCTTACGATTTCAAATCCCTCTTTATTCTATGCATTGCAACTTCCCTTTTAAAACGCTCTGAAAAAAATTCCAGTAGACCAAATTAACACAATAGAATTTTAAGTCGTTTCATCATTCCTCTCGGCTGATTCTCACCCTTTCCTTTTTTTTTCTCTCAGAGTAGCCTACCATCGTCAATACTCTTCTTAAAACATGCTTTCAATTAACTGAAAAGATCCCTTCTGTCCCACTTCCTGTGAACAGCGGGTTGCAAGAGAATGGCTTTGCTTCATGGGACAGGGAGATGAGATATTGGAAAGCTAACAATCATCCTAAATTTAAAATTTAATGGTCATGCCCTGCTTTTTTTGTTTTTTCTTAGAGATTGTCTTTATAATGTGCAGCTATGATTTATCAACTCCACGTCTTTTAATTTGTTTTTGTCCTTATACCTGAGTAGTAGTGTGGAAAACCATAAAGTTAACAGCTACAACTTCCCGTGAACTTTGTTCTATGTGGTCAAGGGAACAATCTGAGGTTGAAAATAAAGTATAAAGTTTCCTTCTTTTTTTTTTTTTTTCCAAAGGTTGGAAGCTGTGATTGTGTTAGGAATTATAACTTTAAAAATATGTTACACAAGGCCTAGCATCTGATCTGAACTGTAAACAGTAAGAAAGGAGTCCCCCTTCCTTTTTTGTTCTTTTCATTAGCCGTCTACTTATCATGAAATCTGCTCAGCACAAAGAAATTCTGTGATTGTGAAGTTTGTTTGATCAAAGTTGTACTGTATATTCTTGTTATCAGACTGACAGTCTGTTTCATATGTGCATGTTGATATGCTTGACAAACTAACAAAGCAGTCAGAGTCTCTGTCAGAGAGAATAAATATCAATGACAGATGCATTTGATGCAGTTCAATATTGTCCTTTGCTAAAAGAAATTCACAACATGTTCATTTTCACCTACCCAGAGAGAGCCCTTTTGTCTTTTTTTCTATCAACGCACTACTTGTTTGTTTGTATGTGTTACATGATCTGAATGGAGGCTGGAATAATGAAGTACTGCTTAAAGAGAGAATTAAGTATGTAAAGATCTCTTGTCAGCATTTGTAGTTTCAGAATTGGGAAAGGAAACAGCAAATTATAATTCAATGTTACGCAAGGGAATGGGAGGTCATCATATTGTCGAGGAATACAGGTTAACGAAGAATATTGATTAAGGTTCTCCACCTGCTTAGCTTGGTTCCATCAAAAATGGACGTTAGGAGATCCAGTCTTTACGTAAGCCTACAGCTTTGAAAGGAGAGCTAAACCCATTCGATACAATAGATGTACCAGTTTGGCTTAGCTGATCATGAGAGACAATGTAAAGTTTTGATATTGAATCCAAGTGAGGTTTAAATTGTTGACATTGCTCCTGGAATAATTTCCTCTTCCCTTTTCTGAAGCTTAGTCAGAGCTCCTAATGGTGCACTTTTAAAGTCACTTAAATTGTAAGTTACTTTCTTTGTGGTTATCTTCATTATTACACATGTAAAAAAGAATTGAATTCTCACATTTCTCTCTATTTGTACATTTTCTTTTTCTCTTCAGTGCCAATAAGTATTTGTGATATTAAAAGTTATGGAACTTTGTCTTTACAACAAAGGGTAAAGCTTATAATTCATTTGTTTCTTCACTAGCAAGATTTCCATGTATTAGTCATTATAATTCAAGTACATGATGTTCGTGCTGTTTCAGGATCAGGAAAGCTAAATATTTTTTTATTTCTTTTCTAACTTTATATACACTTTATTTATGTACTGATTCAAAAATGCTCAATTAGTGATAATTATATATAGCCTTATATGTTTTCAAGTGCTGTATATGCACTTTCATTCTATTCTTCATTTGATTCAATTTTAACATGTATGCATCTGAACGTCCTTCTGTATTATGTCTGCCTGTCTATCAGTGCCTTTTTGTCTGTCTCTTCCCTCTGTATAGAGGTCATACAACTCAAAAAGATGAGAGGGTTGCCCTGCTGCAAATGTGAATTTTAATACAACTCCTCAATTTTAAATAGTTGGTCATGGAGCCACAAGTCATGCTTACTGCTTCTTTTTTGTGTTTGTTCTTCTTTATTGTGTGACTGATGATTTGTAAAAGTCCCATCATTTAGGCTATTTGTGTGATTATGCCTCCAGTCTGGGCTGAATGCCAAACTTGACCGCACAATCTGTTTGTACTCAGTAGCCTATATGTTATCATGATCTCATTGCCAAGATGTTGGAAGAAACAATGATTAATGCATGTATGTACTAAAATAGTATGAAACAAACAAAACTGAACTCTCTCACTCTCTCTCACTCTCTCTCCCTCTCTCTCTCTCTCTCTCTCTCTCTCTCTCTCTCTCTCTTCTGAGGGTTCTTGAATTGGGTTGTTTTGTGGAGTTTTCAAGACTGTCAGCCTTAAATTCGGTATGTCCTGCCCCTCGAATAGCCTGCTACATGTACATGTAGTGTCGACAGGGGCGACCCAAGCACTTCTGTTTAAAATAAAGCTTCGTATAACACGATGCATCCCAAAGTACAACCCCCCCTCCCCGCCCCCACCCGCGTGAGGTGGAAACGGGACAAAGTAGAGGATTATAGCTGGGGAGAACCCGTATTCGTCCAACAATAATTTTCATTCTTGCATTTCATCGTACCCGCTTTCGTCCCACCCGTTTTTGCCCCACCTTGATTTGATTACGACTTATAGATTACTGCAATTGCCATTCCGATTCGAAAATGCGTTTTCGATGCACGGAGAAAAGACATTGTTTATTATCACAACAACAGGGGGGAGGGGTGGAAGTAGGTTTTCGTAAAGGATGACAATTTGTTTAAAAAGTTTGCAGAATAAATGTCTCTGATATAATAGTTTCAATAATAATCCTAGTGAAAAGTATCTTGCTTCAAATCTTTTATGAGTACAGGGTAAAACTTTGTACATCTTTCATAGTCAATCTACCACTGGCTCATGAGATGATAGGCTAACATTTCCAGCTAACAGCAGAGAAAAAGTCTTTTGTGAAATAAGCCAATCTTTATACTTCTTTTAGTTCTTATCTTTTTAGTTCTGCCGTGTTTTGTTCTCCGCGTCTGTAGCTCTGGCCTGTCTGATGCTTTAATTTCGAGCTGTTTTGATTTACCCATCCTTGCTTCTTCATAATCAGTCAAAGACATAAGGGTGAGAACTTGTGAATGTGTCTGCAAAATGTCAATGGAAGGAAACTTTCATATCCGTTTTCTGTCTTTCTGTGGTTTCCA
>NW_004797352.1:1375357-1413689 GCF_000002075.1 Aplysia californica
TCTCTCTCTCTTTCTCTCTCTCTCTTTCTCTCTCTCTCTGCTCTTTATTTCTCTCTCACTCTCTCTCTCTCTTTCACTCTCTCACTCTCTCTCTTGCTCTCTCATTCTCTCTCCCCACTCCACCATCTTCCCCCATCTGTGCCTTGACAGTCGAAGCAGACTTTATGCTGTTGAGGTCAGAGAGGTGAGCAGAGTAAACCGGATTCCTCATTTGGACTTCTCTGTTGACATTCACCCCTTGGCGCTCAACAGTTGCGAGTGCTGTAAAACCCTACTAAAACTAAACATCCTCCCATCTTTCCCTCGCTCTCATTTATTTGTTTCTTTACCCACCCCCTCTCTCTCCTCCTTCCCTCTAAGTCAGACATGCTCTCACACATTAACACACACTTTTTCTCTCCATAGAATATTTTCTGTCTCCTCGAGGCAATTTTATATTTTGCTTTTAAGTTCGGTTTCCTCCAGAAAAAAGACATGATAAATCATCACTCCCCTGTATGTTGTTGCTATGCAAATCTTTTCCCATAATAAATTAACCAACTGACTGAACATGGAGTGTGAGCTTGTTTCATTTTTCCTAGTTATAATATGTAATACATGACAATGTTTCGTATTTGAGTGAAAGTAGACAAGAATCTTTTTCTACTTCTTTCAAGCTTCAACCGTAACTTTGCCACAATAAAAGCAGTGCTCATCGAGAATATTTGAGATTTTTATTAATGGCAAATGTTTCTTTATATTTTTTTGTCAATGAAAAGAAGAGCCAAGCTTCAAATCGGTTAACCGCATAATATTGCTCTGGAAAAGGTGCTCCCTCCCAAGTTGACTACTATGTTCACCTTCAAATGGTAAAAATCATTGTGGAACTGGTACATGTATCAGTCCAAACGATTTTGTTCCATCTTTCATCACAGATATGGTTGTAGAAGTAAAGTATAATCCACCGTACTTTCAAACATTACTGCGATCATAGCCTACTGTTTCCTGTTCCTGGTTACAAAGGGGTTTCTAACTCAAATTACCCGGGAGTGGGGGTGAAAGGGGATAGAGTCTTGGGGATCTTGAGCTGCATCAAGTATTGGAAAAAGTTTCAAGTAGGGTCGCATTTTTTTTTCTTCTTTTTCAAATTCAACTTTGAAATCACGTCTACAACATATCAGCAAACACCACCTGGAGCTGTCGCGAGGCTATGGTAACCCACTTTAAGTGGGGGTGGGGGGTGGGCGTTGTTGGGTTGTTTTGTTTTTGTTTTATTTATATTTTTAAAAATCCTCGGACAAAAGCTGTTTGTGAGAAAAACGTGGGAGGCGACACTAACATTATACTTTGATGGCGTCATGGACTGCAAAATGTTGTCCTGAAGGCCTCAGTGTTAGCTCGTAGGGCGCGAGTTAAGGCCCCCTGTAGTAACTACGACATAGCTGCAACAAACCCACTGTGACCCCCACGGTGAGCCCAGATATGGGCACTGAGCAAGGAAGTTTTGTTTGTTTGTTTGTTTGTTTTAAGAAATGTTTTGTTTTTAGTAAATGTTTTGTTTTGCTTTTTAATTTTTTGTAAGTGTTTTACGGGGCTCGCAACTGCATAATTAGATCAAGGCTCTGGTCACACTGCAAGCTGTGGCGCTGTTTACCCTCTTCTTTCTAGTCTTTTGGTATGAAACGGCGTCCCGAAGACACGTATTAATTAATGATTTATTATTCTTTTTTCTGTTCAAGTTAAATCTCTAGGGACAGTGCTACATATCAAAGGAAGACCGGCAGAGGCACAGCCTTACCTGATGCAATGAACAATGCAGTGGCAGCTGTTAGAAATAGAGCGCCTTTGAGGGAAGTCACATACCTTCACGGCATTGCTCGCACTACCCTTTAAAACAATGTGAAGAAAGCTCTTCGAGATGAAGTTGAATTGTGTCCAAACTATCGTCACAGTCCACAGTCAAGTATTCACAGTACAACAGGAGACTGAATTGGCGCAGTAATTAATGTTGAAATGTTCCAAAATATCCTGTGCATAGTTTGACAACTGCTAACTGCAGAAAACTCGCCTATGAAGTCGCTGTTGCAAATCACCTAGTATAATACCTTTCGTACCCATCTTCGTGAGATGAGGCAAAATGTGCTGGAAAGGAGTGGCAGGTGGGCTTTTTTTGGAGACATCCACAATTCAGTGCGTGCGACAACCAGAGGTTACCTCATTGGCAAGAGCCACAGCTTTCAATAAACATTTTGTGGGAACATTTTTAAACTTGCTGAGCGACCGCTGGGTGTCTGTGGAGCTCAGATACTCAATCGTGACGAAACAGGAATCACAACAGTCCACCAAAAGTCATCGTATCTCATGATACTAAGCAGTTCAACGTCAGCAGTGCATGGCGTGGTGTGTGAGTTCTCAACAAAAAATTAATACAGTTTTACTATGTAAACAGTAATCGGGGTTGTTGTCAAAGAAAGAGACAAAGGTGATGTTGGGGTTGATTTTTCCCCGAAAAAAGGGCCAAAAGAGTCCACACTTTGTAAAACCAGTAGTGGAAGATATTTCCTCAGTCCATATTGACTCCATCACAGCCATAACCCCCCCCCCCCCCCAACCCACATTCTGAATTCAGAGGCACTATTGCAAGAACCATAGAGGTGAGCATCTGTTTCTAGGTTGACTTTGGACAATTTGGTGATCTTAATTTCAGTTAAATTCCATATTTGTGCCGTTGTGAGGAATGTATTGATTTTTTGTTTAGGTTTCGGTAGCCCTGGTGGTAACAGCAAAGATACTATACCCTATGGCTGTACTATCTTTGGTAACAGTATGTCACCTGTGGCCCATTTCTCTCCACAGGGGGGGCCCACGTTCTCCCCACCCATGGCCCACTTCTCCCCACTTGTAATGTTGACTTCAGCACCCTATAAAACAATTTTCATATTATTATATATCCCTGTTACCGCTTATAACTGTTTTTTAAACGCAATAAATGTTGTTTCGATTGATATAAAGCATTTTGTCCTTTGTTTTTTCATTTTTGAGTTAATTCTTTTTTTTTCTCAAAAACTCCTCCCACCGTTGCCCACTTTTCCCCACTCCCCCCTATACTTAGTTTAAAGTTATTCTACAGTACTAGCTGGGCCCCCTTTCGATGAAAGGAATGATCTGTGCATTAACAACTGAAAGTCATTGGCTTACAATATGTACACTCTAGTACTAGTACTGTATGGAGCAATAAATCTTGAGATGCAAACAAATTTGAATGTCTTGTGAATGGAAACCTCACTTGTTTACAATGGCCATTTAGAAGTCGGACGGTCGAACTTTCCCAAGAATAGATCTAAACGAAACTAATGAAAAACTGAAAATTTAACTACAGTGACTTCAGGCTCCTCAATAAAACTGTGCACCCTTTAAATGATTCTGAACCACCATTAATTTAATCAAATTCGAAAGTTAAAGGGCTGTTCAAATACAATCTTACACTTGGAAAGGGGGTGGGGGCGGTCTTTGGCTCCTGTAAGAAAAGTGTAAGACAGTGGGGGGGGGGGGGGGGGGTATTTAACCAATGTAATATTACCCTTTTGTGAGGTGAAAAAATAAGGGAAAAAAGGGTGGCCTTAGTCAAGAAAGGCTGCATGGTGTGCAGACTGTGCAGAGGCCATAATTATAAGGAATGTGGAAAATATTTTTCAAGTATTGCAGCATTTAAGAGGCACACTAGGGCTTTTCTCAGGAAGAAAAGGGGGTGGAGGAAGAAGAGGAGGAAGAGGAGACAGATCAGGAAGAATTGGAACAGGACCTAGACGGTATAAGAACATAGAACAGGACCCATTGGAAGACAGCTCAGCAGATGGCCCTGTTTTTAAAAAATATATTTGACATAATGATGAACACTGCCTTTGTCGATGATAACTAATTTCACTTTTTGTTTTAAGTATAATGATCAGTAATAACAGATACAGCGGAATCCTGATAAAGTCAACTCCTGCTTACAGTCAACACCTCACTGTGGTCCCATTTCTTAGCTTCTTTGTTTAAGTAATTGTGTTTCTGATACATGTATACAGTCAACTGCTTGAGTGTTAATTAACCTTGCGTAAAGTAAACAATTTGGGGCTAAATCTCAAGATGAATTCATTTAAGAAGAGATACATGTATTTAGATCCTGAGCTAGTGGTGTACACATCTCCAATTACTTTGTTCACTCATTATCTCTTGTTTTTGGAGACAACTTCAGAATTACTCCCTGAAATTGAGCTAACATCTTATTTATTGTTACCAGGTACTTTGTTTTGCTTTGTAATTTTGTAGCTGTCACCTTCAATTTTCAATGGTGAGTAGTACAATGGATAAAGTCAACCTTGCTCAAAGTCAACACTTTTTTTCGGTCCTGAATTCCACTGTAATTTGTTATATTTGTAATTAAGGGGCTTTTAAAATTGACATGAGTCTCAATTTTTTCCTTATTAGTAATTAAGTTAGAAAGAGTGTATGCAATATTTTGCTTGAATGATCTACTCTGTTATTTTTTAGTAAATGTAGAACTGCATATTATTTTGTGCATACATATGATATCTGTGTAGGCCTGTGTGTTCCACCAATACTTACCAATATTAAGATTGCGCTGCACGTTTTAACGATCGTATAATTGCGTGGCAATCTTAAGATCATGGGGGCAATTTTAAGATTGCGCTGTGCGTTTTAACGATTATACAATTGTATCATTCTTGTGAGCTCTTCAGTTTCATATCTAACTTTAATTTTAATTTTAATTTTCATATTTTTGCACTTTTGAAAATATGCGTGAATGTTCCTTGATGTGAGTAAAAGAATAAAGATGGAAGTGAATTATACGATCGTTAAAATGTGCAGCGCAATCTTAAGATTGCCGCGCAATTATACGATCGTTAAAACGATCTGTAAATTGCGCGGAACATATGCATGTTCGTCATGAATATTATGTAAAGCGCATGGAACAATGATTGTAACACGAATTTGTGAGATATAAATATAAATGTCATATTATTAGTATTATAAGCGAACAATGTAATATTACTGGGTGGTTGGAGGGGGGGGGCAAATGTTAGAAAAGTGTAAGAAGGGGGGGGGGGTCAAAAACTACCAAAAAAGGTGTAAGATTATATTATTTGAACAGCCCCTAAGTGGTTCGGAAGTTTTAGGCGGCCAAAGTGACGGACTTTCACAAAAATATAATATATAGAGTAGGCCTAGAGATTGATAAGCGATAAAAATCAACTCTCTCTCTCTCTCTCTCTCTCTCTCTCTCTCTCTCTCTCTCTCTCTCTCTGTCTCTCTCTCTCTCTCTGTCTCTCTCTCTTTCTCTCTCTCTCTCTCTCTCTCTCTCTCTCTCTCTGTCATTGATTGTAATAAACATGTATTGCATTTTTTTTTAATTAAATAAAATTATGAAAATTAGACAACTTGGCGCGTCAAAAACAAAACGCCCAACCACAATCATAACGAGGGAGGTGAAAGGTCATCAGTCATCGCTAAGATGTTGACTGTGGTGACAGAACTCTGAATTACCTTCCTTGGCTAGGCCTCCAGACGTCTACCTACGCTTTTTGTTTTCTGCATGTTCTGGACACTACTGTGCTCTAATCTTGGGCCTAGTTTTGCTTGTTGGATTCTGGTGTTGGTGAAGAACTGTGAGCTGAGTGAGAAGGCAAAATGAAAGGCTTCCCTTCTCACTAACAATGAGTTCGGTAGCCTAGGGGCCTTGTCTACTTGACTACACTTGGAATTGGAACGACCCCCGCCTTTTACTTTCAGTTTTATTACTTTTAGTAAGTTGTATACTTAGCCTTAGAAGGGCTTTTAGCTTAGAGGGCCTAGTACTAGATTTCTAGATCTAGACTTTTAAAAGATAGATTTAGATCTAGATCTAGATTAGATCTAGAATCTAGGCCTTTTTATTTTTTCGTCGAAGTGTATACAGACCCGGTAACCAGGAACTAGATCTAGATCTAGATATAGATCTAATCTAGAATCTAGATCTAGATCTAGATTTAGATCTAAGTCACGAAGTATACAGACCCGGTAGGGGAACTCTTTTGTGATTTCGGAAAGTTTCAGCGCCCAGACCCGGTAGTGTGTGGGTGTGTGTGTGTGAGAGAGAGAGAGAGAGAACAGGGGAAAGTGCTATGCTAGCAAAATGTGTGACATACCCCAGTTGGCAGGAGGGAACGAGAGAAAGATAGAGTGGGAAATAGGTGGGGAGAAAGAAAGACAGAGACAAAGAAAGAAAAAGAGAATGTGAGCGATACACAGAGACAGAGGAGAGAGAGAGAGAGAGGCAGAGAAATAGAGAGGGTGACTGCTCGATTGACATTGTGACATTGTTCTTTTCTTCAAATTGTGATTCCTCCAACTCCAAAACGGAGGAAAAACGATCGTTCATCAGAAAGACATTCTGCAATCTTCATTTAGATCTAGAATCTAGATCTAGATCTAGGCTCCGCCGTAAAACCCTATATATATACTACTACTACTGGTACCCCTACTACCAATGATTTATGTCTGTCTAGATCTATATCTAGACCTAGGTCATAGATCTAGAAGAACCTGGATCTACCCTGAGCCAGAGGGCGCTGAAACTTTCCGAAATCACAAAAGAGTTTCCCTACGGGGTCTGTATACTTTGTGACTTTGTTCCCGGTTACCGGGTCTGTATACACTCCCTTTTTTCGTTGCTTATTAATCTATCTAGATCTAGAATCTAGATCTAAATCTAGATCTAGTAGATACTAGAAATACTGTAGAACATGACTATAACGGCATCCGCTACAGCGGTACTGTACCGGAATCCCCGGGGGGTTTTTTCTATCTGTACTCTCAATTACCTGTGCTGGGGTTTAGAAGGACAAGGAAAGGCCCGAACTTGGATACAGTGGGAGAGATCGAGTGAGCTCTAGCTGGGAGGAAGGGGGTTGCGGTTGGGGGCTGTAGGTGGGCTCCAAACAGGCAGTCAGTGGTGCGGCGCTGTGATTGGCCAGTCCAGTGATGAGCGAGGTGGGACATGCGGCAGAAAGAGATGGTGCGGAGAGGTGCGTTACGTGAGCCACTAAAAAAGTGATATGTGCCCTAGCTTAGACGCTCAGTTCGAGAGCGTATGTAATGCCATAGGCCTAGGCTAGGCCAAAAAGTAAAAGAAGAGGAGAGCGTGTAGTACATGATTCCTGATTCATTGAATTGCGATCGTTGATGCTCAGGCATACGCACGCATTCACTTCACCAGCTCTACAGAGGGCTATTACAGATCTACATCACGTTTGGAGTGGAACGCATCTCTCCGCACCATCTCTCTCTCAGCACCATTTTTCTCTAGGCTTACCGCCTGCCCCACCTCACTCATCCCTGGACTAGCCAATCACAATGCCGACTGCCTGTTTGGAGCCCGCCTACAGCCCCCTCCCCAAGCTAGAGCTCGCTCAATCTTTCCCGCTGTATCTGAGTTTGGAACTTTCCTTGTCCCGCTATATCCAAGCTTAAGTAATTGAGTTTACATCGGAAGAAAAACGGGGATTCCGGTAAGGTGTATCCTTTTGTCTCAACTATTATAATTTTTTCTCAAAACAGTTGAGTCTAGATTGATTAAAAAAGCTTTTCTTCACTAATAACCAGAAATCTTCCTCACACGGAAAACTGGAGTGTTCACAGCACTTCCCACTTCTCACACACATTTTGACATTATGCATATACCTACATCACTGCTCGGTGACATTTTTTTTGTGGCAAACTTTAGGGATAATCCGGGTATGGTCCCAACGATTATTATGGAGTAGGGCCTGTGGGTTTTGGCTCCACAAAGTGCTTTAAATATATTATCTAAATGATTACTTCTGGTTGCAAACAATTACTTTTCGCTGTGCATGCTGATGCGATGTTTGACAGGCAGCGAGTGATAGAAAATATCAAATCTAATAAGAAAACTTCAAATTATGGTTACCCATCCCGAAACCCCCATATTTTTATCTTGGTTACTTTCATTTGGCTGCGGTTACAAGAGGATAAAATGAAATCGCTGTTTAATTTTCTCAGATCTTTGCATATATATAGATCTAATACAGGTCTAAAAGTTGGATGACCAACAGAATCAAAAAGCCAATTCATAAAGGTCACTGCAAACTAAGGTTCCGTCACGTTTTCTTTGATGTAAACTTTAAGCAGGTTCACTCTTTCCGGACGTATGGCCGATATATCGGCGCGAGTCCCCACCCTTTTAGGATGTATCGCCGATATTGACTGTGATGGGGTGCCTCAGTATTGTTTCGTTTTAACGCGATCCGTCATTTATAATTACTTTATATTGCTATTGAAAAACTTGGAAAGGATTTTGGAAACGAAAACATCAGTTTCACTTTGTCAAAGCTTTGGTTTTGGGAAAAACTAGTGAATTAGTTCTTGCGGTCTTGCATCAACAAAACGATGTAACCAGACTCAGTATAAATTTCATAACTCAAACAAAAATTGGAATATTGCTTTCAAATAAAAAGCTGCGCTTCCAGAAATTTATGGATTATAAAATGCTCTTGGCCTGTATATGATAAGATAGCTATGCTGATTTGCTTTCACATGTTTGGTGAATGTAATTTTTTCCGTCAAAATTTATTTTTCTCATCACCCATCGCCATTTCTAACCCTTCTAATGCATACTTATGTTCAAAATTAATCCTTTTTTCATTTTGGGATGTATTCTTCATTCAATTTCCTTCAGTTTGATATATCATATGTTACGTTTTGAGTGATAGACTTATGCTTCTATGAAGTTATTTTGTACACCACCTGCATAGCCAAATCGAGCCACAAGTTAATTATGTCTAGACCCAAAAAAAACTTCGCCTGGAAAGAGTTTAAAAAACAATAAAAGGGGATTTACTGCATTCACCTAAAACATTAAAAAGTTGACACATTTTCCTCAACACCACACTCTAACGTTTGTCTAAGAAATGCGATTCAAAAGATGGGGTAAGTAATTTTCGAGACTGACATGCAGGTGTCTAGACGGCCATGGGATGAAATCTTCAAGCTTACACTGAAATGGAGGGGCAAGGTGCTGTTGCTGTCTCAAAATTAGCAATTTGTAGGCAAAGTTTCTGTAAATCATTTATTTTAGCGATCCAGTGTATGCCTCCAAAGAGCAGTTTTATATTTGGAACCAAAGAGAAAAACTTAATTATTACTGGATCAAGATTTTTCTGAAAATATATTTTTGTTTGGTTGCTAGCCTGCAGAAGTGCCATGCAAAGTTTCGTAGGGGTAGATAAAGTAATGAATGAGCTAGAATTTTTTTTACGCAGTCAGACGAAAGTGAACAAGCTGTGTTGTTAAAAACAAGTGAAATATTACCGCTCATTTTGTGTTGAAAAATAGCAGACTGCACCGCCTCTGCCTCTCTTCCACTTCCAGCTCCCCAGTCCAGGTTTGGCCCAGTTTTAATTTTTATCTATCGCCTGCTTTGCAGCGAAAGAACTGCAGACAGTGCATCTCTCACTCTCTTTCAGATAAAACATTGATACCAAGTATTAAAGTCAGTATCGATAACCCATGCAGTAATATGATCTGATACATGACAAGTGAAGTTGAAAAGAATTTCTGCTCATATTTTATAAGTCGTCTGATGAAGAACAGCATAATGATGAGGGGGAATCGTAGACAGGTATTGTGGTGACAGGAAAATGCTTTGGTTAGATGACGTCACTCTTAACTTTATTAGATACCAGTTAGAATGTGCGATCCTTCAAACAATCTTTGTAGATTATCACAAACAACTCTCATTTTTAATATATTTCAGTAAACTTACGAGTGAAAGAAATGAAGAACAGTGCAATTCACTGCTGGTCAGTAGCGATTCGCTTCAGTGCATTCTTCAAGTTTCGTTCCGCACCATTTCTTGTTTCAAATTTAGTTTTATAGTGAACACTTTTTTTACACCAAAAGTACTCAAAATATAAGCTTTCAATTTAGCAAAGTGCTGCAATTAGAAGAAAGTACAGACTTGCTTCTTAAAGTTAAAGTGCTATTGTCCCAGATCATGTGATGTAAACCTTTAAACATCCAGTGGCGGTGGATGGACCAAAATTTGGGTGGGGCTTAGGTTGCTTCCATTTCTTTACCACCAAATAACAAGCAATAAGAACAAAACAGTGGTGATTTTTCTATGCTCACGGCGAGCCACAGCATTTTGAGAACCATTCAAATGAGAAGAGTCACCTTTGCCTTCCTCCATCTCTTTGTTCTACGTTGAGTTCTTCTGGATGGTGGGCACAAAGCCATTTCACCTTCAAATTTCTCTAATTACTTTTTATCTGATTAAAAAGTTGGCTCTAAAGTGGTTTGATGTAATTAATAACTGTTAAATCTCAGCGGCACACACACAAACATGCTCACACAGCACTCCAAACATTTACCGTCTATGACCTAGATTAGGCCTGTTTGCTGAGGAAGTAGAACGCACCTAAAAAAAGGTCCAATGGGTGCATAGGTAACTGAGTCACTTTAGAAAAATGTGTCGTAAACTTTCACCCCATTGTCAGGGCTTGGAAAGCGTGAGCCCTCTGTGCAGTGTTATTTTTTCCTAGTCTTTTACCTTTTTACAAGAGGGGTTTCATAAGGAGGGGGCGTGAGAACGGGCTCGTCCCTTGCTGAGCCCTAAAGACATTTTGATTGGCTGTTAGGTTACTATAGTTGTAAGCGGTGACAACAGTGGTTGGATAAACGAGCAAGCCGCTAAGTTGATCACTCTGTGTTCATTGTGTGCGGCCACAACGGTTTCAACTGCTTATATACCGTAGTTATTTTCATTTGCTTTTTTGATAGAGTTGGGGGGTGGGGAGAGGGGCTCTAGCCCGTGAGCCCTTCACTACCCACCGCCACTGCAAACATCTATGATCTGTAGAAACCCCTTAGTTGGATTTTTTATTAGTACAGTAGTCTCCGCCTAAGATCCCACCGCTTACGATCCCTGTTCACTTAAGATCCTGTTGTGTTAGGAAAACAGAATTTTTACTATACAAAAGTCACCCCTAAGATCCGGCTCTGATGGTCTACATTCGGCTAAGATCCCGCATTTCAGATCATAATTTGCTAAACAAAAACCCGGGCGGGCACAGCCGATCAACCTAGAGTGAAAAGTTGAGATCAATAAACTGTCCGTCGCGTCAAAGATCAACCACTATCGTGAATGTGATCACATACACGTTGTATAACTCGATGAAGCGATACAATGTTTACCCCAGACGGGATCACACTAGGGTGGGAACTGACCGACGGGTTTGTTTTTCCCATGCATCGCACTCACACCTGAGCTCGCCACCTAAACTTGCATCACTCGCTGGGTGGGTAGGGCCTACACGTTCGCTCCAGGCAGGATCACATCGAACAGTGAACTCTTCCTTGACCATTGCAACAGTTGTCTCTGCTCCCGAATTTGCGAGACAGACTGAATTTTAACTGGTGGGTTCACAACGTAATGGTGTGTAACGACAAAGGCGGTTTGGAGGGGGGGGGGGACTCGGTCAGAGATGGAAAGCTATAAATTTTTGACAGGTAAAGAGGAGGGGCAACTGGATAAGCGTAGATCTTGAGACTCAGGATAATAAGTGAAAATGGCACGCCACATCCCACTATGCACCGTGATAGGTCATCAAGGTTAACCACTCTTTTGCTCGCCATACGTCATAAACCCACCAAGCGGTCACGTCAGTTCATTGTAGAGTGGAGGGAGACCATTTTACCGATTGTGAGCCTTAACATGGGTCACCATAGATTCTTCCCTGGGTTCATCGGTTAAGATCCCAGTTCGTCTAAGATCCCGCATTTCCTTGCTTCCGAGCACCGGGATCTTAGGCGGAGACTACTGTATTTATTATATAATTTCTAGGGTACAGTGAACAGGTGTTCACAAAAATATTGATCTGTTGAGACGAATTGTCAGTAAGTCGTTGTGCAAAAGCTGGGGAGTCTTATGTTTAATAATTGAGGAGATACTTGGCAATAAGTTGTGCCCATGAATTTTTGACCACACTTATAGGACCTTTCTGCAATTGAAACTCTGTGCCTCTTGCTATTCTGCCTGCTTAAGTTGTTTTGGTTCCAAGTCAGGTCTCCTCCTTCTCCCATCGTCTCTTACTGTTACTGTTAGTCTTACTTCATGTCGGGTCTCCCCCTTTGCTTCCAGAATAATTTACTGTTGGACACAGATAACAGCCTAAAAGAAGGTTTACAACGGTGTTCAAAGAATAAGTAAAAATACACTTCCTGCAGCCGTTTAACATTAACTGTGCTGCCGATTTCCAAAACACCTGCTCCTTCCTGAAAAGAAACCCCAAAAATGGTATACAAATTTTTTGACATTAAATTTTTTCCTTCAAACTTTCAGAATTTCAGGTGCAACAGATGGAAGAATTTACAGTCCTGCTTGAAAAATGTTAACAGACACAGAAAAAGCTCATTGTAAAGAAATCTTACAACTGTTAGACAGTAAAGATTTATTCTCATTATTGGAGACTGCTACAAACCGAACTATTCATGCTGGCACTTGTGCAGGTAGGTACATTTTGTTTCTCTGAAGCTGATTCAGTCTGAAGGACCTGGTATCATAAATACTTTGTTGAATCAGCTAAACTATCCCTGTCCCTCTGCCCAGAACTCATGTCAGATCTATCATTCTCCCCCCAAAACCATGTATCTCTATGTCAGAGGCTACATATCTATTATTGTGGTGGCCGAATTTTGCTATTCAAAAGGCTTTTTAATGGCTGCATCGATCGACATGTGGTTTTCGCCTAAAGTTTCTTTAAAATATTCTCCAGATCATGACGCCCTTCGTTTTTTCAGTTTTGAGACAGTTTTGCTGCAAAAAGCTAAATTAAAATTTCTTTATTTCGTAGATCGCTTTTGTAGGCTGACGCTTCTGTCTCTGTAATTTTAGAAAATCCGCCAGGTTTGTTTATTTCAAGTCGTACTTCCGTTTGATACTATTGCGCATTGTCACGCAATATTGAGCACTATTTTAAGTGTACGACCCATATAGATCTAGCCTCATGTTTTCTTTTTTTACTTGGTGCTAAATTCGACTGTGATCCTTTCGTTTGATGCCCATCATCGCTTTTTCTGGACTTCTTTGTCAAATTCTTTTTCTTGCTACTGAGAACAATCAACACGCTTCTGTCTCAATCCGTTCATCGAACGGGGGCCCAGCTAGTAATATATATGTAGTCTGAAGCAAACCTGTGTATTTTTATTTCACATTGTGTGTAACCTATTTTTATAACTATATACAGTAATAGTTCCTATTAAGGTGACATCAGCTGCTAGTGCAACTATCATGACCAGTCATTTTCAGATGTTTTACATTCCCATATTCTCCTTCTTTATGTATATGAGTTATAATGGAGAGATGTTCTACTTTGCTCTGTGTTGCTAAAATGATGTACTTCTTCTTTCTGGGCGAGAAGATGCTACAAGATTGGCTACCCTAGACTTACAAAGTTCTATCTACTCAGTACCTAGTTTTGAGAAATTTGACACAAAATTAATATTTTGATGATGACTCCAATTAAAATCTTACAATTTTGATAGAGAATACAGATATAATATTTGATTGGGTTTCTGGCCCCGTGGTCTTAATAACTCAGAACAGCCAAAAATAATAGATAGAACTTTGTATTTTCTAAGGTAACAAATTGTCAGCATAACCAAGTGACATTCAATTGGTTTAACTTTGACTTTATACTTACTTTATGCTGACTTAAGATATGTTTAGTATTTCGAAGACGGTTTACTCTTTCCTTGGTCACCTGTGTAGCAGCAGGATCCACCAAAAAAAGAGATGAAAAGAATGGCATCTGCTGCCATACACAATAGGAAATCGCAAACGACAGGATCCCTAGGTTAGCAGAGTGCTAAAATCAGAGATGCTGGACTTGGGGTCACATTCATAAAGCTGCAGCGCCGTGCCCACAAACTATAACAATTACACTTGGATTTGGAGACAGAATTGTTAACTGATCATATATATAGCTATGGTTCTCGTCCTGTGGAAGTTTGTCAGGCTGGTGCAGTTGAAATTGTATGGGGAGTTGTACTGCTACAAAAGACAACCAAATTTGCAGTTGAAGCTTAACTTCCAAATGTAAAAAGCATACAAGAGAAAGACCATTCCTTAAATCAATAATTTTCCTAGTTTTCCTGTTTTTCCCATGTGGTGAAAATGTTCCCCCCATTCTTTTATGCCATTTAGCTGCAAACTTTTTGAAACTTTAAACTGTGCACTTTGTTGATTTGTCTCCTTGTCATGATTTTTTTCCATATTGGTTTACACATACAGACACACACTCATAAGCACTCACACACACACTTTAAGTGTTGTTGGCTGTACTAACTCAGCTCCCCCTTTTCAGCTACATACAGTCAAACTTCCTTGTACCTCCAGCCCCGCTTACTTCCAGGTTTTGCCAATGTACGAAAAGAATCCCCTATATAAACACAGTATTTGCAGCTTTACACTTACACTGCCATCCGCCAACTGTCTCAGTTGTACGGTCCTTATTAAATTAGTGTAAATTTACCCCGTTGTACACCGTACACACTAGGCTATACGCTGCACACAACGCATCAACCCTGTCGTCACTTTACAATCTTTCACATACGTTTCTACGAGCTAGGCGTACGTTTAGATCAAACACTTTTCGCCAATTTGCTCCATCCCCGCCCATCCCACATCCCCACCCTTGTCTTATAGATTTCAGGCAATATGGCAAGATCTTCAGTGATGTATTGTGTCGTAAGCGAACACAACAAACAATGTGTAATGTAGACAAATATTTACAATCAAAATAAAACATAACCATAATTCAGCATCAAATTTCTCTCCGCTCGTGAACCTGACTAAATTCGATGTACTTAGTATGAAAATGCTATTATTTTTAGGCCTTGGTCAATATTTAAAAAATGAAATTACATTTTTAAGTCGCTTGGAGAAACTTTAAAGGAACCTTGCCATCTCGTATCGCCAGATGTCAGCCGAATAACTGACACGCCTCACATTTATTTAGTGAGGGAGGACTCACGCTCAAGTTCTAGTCAAAGTGACAGATCAAAGGGAGATAATTCATTAATTCATCTAGCGATTGGTAAACAAGTTCCCTTGATGTTGGGCAGTCGGTCCTTAATATATCAGAGGAAATGAAGACCTCGTTGTACAGCCAGCCCCGATGTACTGCCAACTTCATGCTCGTCCCAAGGTAGGCAGTACAACAGGGTTTGACTGTACTATATATACAAACAGGTATGAATATAACAGATTCATGCTAAGGATTTCTGAGAGGGCACTTTGAATTTGTTTAGGGTTTTTTTGTCTTTCTCTATGAGAGTGCTTTGTTGTGTATTGTAGTTTTTGACATTTGAGCATATTTACTATAAAGCCATGAGGGATGTTTAAGATCGTATTATTAAGTGTTGTTTCTGTGTGGAAATATGCCACAAAGACACTGTCAGTTTTTGGACAACATATGTTCAAGGACACCCATCAAGGTGACACCAGCTGCCAGTGCAACTATCATGACCAATCATTTTCAGATGTTTTACATTCCCATATTCTCCTTCTTTGTACAGTAGTCTCCGCCTAAGACCCCACCGCTTACGATCCCGGTTCGCTTAAGATCCCGCTGTTTTAAGAAAACAGAATTTTTACTTTACAAAAGTCACTCCTAAGATCCCGCTCTGATTCACTCTGAAGGTCTACATTCGGCTAAGATCCCGCATTTCAGATCTTAATTTGCGGAACAAAGACCCGGGCGGGCACCGCCAATAAACCGAGAGTGATAAGTTGAGATCGATAAACTGTCCGTTGCCTCAAAGATCAGCCACTATCATGAATGTGATCACATACACGTTGTAAAACTCGATGAAGCAATACAATGTTTGCCCCAGACGGGATCACACCGACGTGTGAACTGACCGACATGAGCTCTCCCCCTAAACTTACATCACTCACTGGGTGGGTAGGACCTACACGTTCGCTCCTGGTGGGATCACATCGAACTGTGAACTCTTCCATGACCATTGCAGCAGTTGTCTCTACACCCGAATTTACGAGACAGACTGAATTTTAATTGGTGTGTTCATTACGTAACGTAATGGTGTGTAACGACAAAGGCAGGGGGAGGGGAACTTGGTCAGAGAGGGAAAGCTATAAATTTTCGACTGGTAAAGGGGAGGGGCAACTGGATAAGCGTAGATCTTGAGACACATGATAGGAGAATAAGTGAAAATGGCACGCCTGTTGCCACTATGCACTGTGATAGGTCATCAATGTTAACCAGTCTTTGCCTGCCTTATGTCACAAACCCACCAAGGGGTCACGTCAGTTCATTTTAGAGTGGAGGGAGCCTTAACATGGGTCACCATAGATTCTTCCCTGGGTTCGTCGGTTAAGGTCCCGGTTCGCCTAAGATCCCGCATTTCCTTGCTCCCGAGCACCGGGATCTTAAACGAAGACTACTGTATATATATTTATATATATTATATATTTTGCTCTGTGTTGCTAATATAAAATACTTCTTCCCTTCTGGGCGAAAAGATACAACAAGATGCTTCCCACCACCGTTCCTTTATTATGTATTCCAAAAAACTGCTATACAAGTTTGTAATTTTCATGTTATGTTCTTCTCAACGATGCTATTATATCTAACAGTAACTGAAGGCTTTTTGTTTTTCATTTTCAGAAGCTATTGAAGCTATTGTAGCTTTTACTGACTCAGCAGAAATTTTTTTGAAAAGGAAGAAGATAAACAAAGATCTTCTGCTTCGCTACACTCACAGAAAAAAGTTACCATTTTCCTCAAGCTGGTCAAAGGAACAGGTCATAAGTAATCTTCTCAGTCACTGGGAGAAAGAAGTAAGTGAAGTGGGTTTTCTTTTTTTGTTTTAGTAGAGGTTTTACGGCGCTCGCAACTGCATAAGGTCATATGTGTTGCTTTTTTATGTTTCAAGACACATGTATGTATTATGAAAGATATTATATTCATCATGAAGTGTTTCATATGAACCTCTCTTCAAGTGTAAACAGCTGTCTCATAAGTTAGTTGTGTATGACTCAAGCTACTCCTACTAGATTAGCGGAATTTGTTTTTAGCTGTAGAGTTTTAATTCATGATATTATTAACAATACTGCAGCCTTCTACCACATCTAGTGCTCCTGTAGAGTGAAAGCCTTAAGCCTTGTTGGGACAATATGCTGTTATTCATTCTCTCTCTCTCTCTCTCTCTCTCTCTCTCTCTCTCTCTCTCTCTCTCTCTCTCTCTCTCTCTCACACTCTCTCTCTCACTCTCTCTCTCTCTCTCTCTCTCTCTCTCTCTCTCTCTCTCTCTCTCTCTCTTCTTCTTCTTCTTCTCCCTCCCTCACTCCCCCCTCTCTCTCCCTCTCACCCTCCCTCTCCCTCTCCCTTCCCCTCCCCCCTTTCTCTCTCTCAACTGCATCCACCAGGGGCAGAAGTGCTTACATACCGTCACACAGACATATATATATACACATATGTTCTAAGTAAACCTACTGGCTGATATCATCTCTCTATGGATTTATGGATAAGTTCTGACAAACAAGTGATTTTTGAACAGTTGAGAAGCTTGCTTCTTTTGTGTGCTTTGTCTTTTCTTTGAAATGACAATTTAAAAAATCTTTACCTGCAGTACATAATTTTCTCATGGTTTTTCTCACTTTTAGACTTATTTTAAGATTATCTAATAGCTACTGTTGGTGTGTAAATTTACTTGCTTTTTAAAAAAAAAATAATTCTAAATTTATTTATTTTTAATGAATTTGAGCAGTAGCTGGTTGTTCATAAATTTATAAGGTAAGCAAATTATAAAAATACAAGTCAGTCTTGAACAGCCATCTCTAGCAATTCTCTTCATTCATAACAACTCCTGTGTTTTTGCCAACTTTCAAAGCAAAGAGGGTTTAACTATGTGTTGGTGTTTATGAGTTTCTGCTTTGTCTCTTCCATAGGCAGCATCCAACAACAAGAAGAACTCCCCTGTGACATCGCGATGCTCTCGTCCAGAGAAATCAGGTTATCAAGCAACAAAATCGTCTGCTCGTCCCAGCAATGATTCTCATCAGAAAGCCACTTTTAGTGTGGTCCTGAGTGTGTCATCAGCTTCCTCGAATATACACAGCAATATCAGGCAGGCAGACTCTGAATCTCCACAAAGGTCTTGTCTGATAGTGCCTAAGACTCTAGTTCAAAATCATATTGTTAATGTAAATGTGAATTATATCAGTCCCTCCAACGGCAGTGGTGCTGCCACTGCAGCAGCTCATGATGGGGAATGTGCCACGGCTGTCAAGTTTGTGACTTGGTTCTATAATATGTTAAATTCTTTGAATCCATCATTTCATTTGGTGCCTCAAGATTTTGGACCACAACATTTCTGGGATAACGCAGAGCTGCATCTTCACATGGCTAGATTTGCAACTTCCCAGACAGAAGACCATGCCGGGTGTGAGAGTGTAGCTAAGAGGCTCGCTGCATTCACAAACACTGACATGTTATTGTTTCATCCCAATTTAAGTGGAGATGGTGTCCAGATCAAATCTGATCCTCATGGTCTAAAGCTTATTCTAGCCTGTGGATCTTTGCACAGAAGTAACAGTTGCATCGGCATCTTTGTACAAAGTTTTGGCATTGTGAAAGATCCAAGATTGCCTGATGCATGGAAGGTGAAAGTCTCTTATCTTAAGATGCAAGAAGGCTCAATGCAAAATTTGCCAAAGCTGCAGGACACGGAGGATTGTGCAGCAATAGAGGGTTTGACAGTGAAAGCCCTTGAAGGTGCTCTTTAGATTATTTTTGAGGGGGGATTGAATCATTTGAGAAAATGTTGCAGTGTCAGAAGTTGTTTGACTTATATTTTTTTTTTCCTGTGTGTCTATAGAACTATCCCATGATGCAGCAAGTAACTGTAGAATGCAAAGTAAAACTAAAGTGTGTTTCCTAACTACAACAGTCCACTTAAACTTAAACCAGACATGGTTAATACAAAAAGAGGAGTAAACGGAAAGAAAACAAATTCCCCAATTTTTATCATTCTATATATGACCAACCTCTCTAAATTGAAAACACGGCTAAACCGAAGAAAATCCAACAGTCCTGCAGTTTCTGGTTTTAGTGGACTCCATTGCAGTTGACCACTTTGTCTTGAAAGACACGGAATGTGTCAAAGGACTTGACGTCATAGTGATAAGATGAATGTAATGTCACTTGTGAAGTAGATGTGCTGCTGTCCAATGTACTAATAATAATAATAGATAGCATTTGTATAGCGCATATCCCTGCTCAACAGCAGGCTCTATGCGCTTTACACTATATTATTACCCCAGCAGACCATAGAACACTCCGAAACATTCTCAGCTTCCCGGGAAGCATACAGTGCAAGCAGCCGATTAAGCGTTCAAACACTAACAAACTGACAAGATCTTTCGCTGTCTATAGCCGGGTACCCATTCCCACCTGGGTGAAGTGAGGAAAATTCGTGTAAAGTGCCTTTCCCAAGGACACGACGTCGGGCCCCTGACGGGATTCGAACCCACGACCTTACGGTTGCGAGTCCGAGAGCCTACTGCGTGTAAGAGATATCATAGGCTAATAGGTTGCAATGCAAAAGTAGCAAGCTTATTGGGGATCATTACACACGTTAGATTTCTGAGAAGGAAAGGGAAACAAGTGTGGTTTCTGGAAGAGCCCATTTTGTACTACCTGTAGTAAAAAAAACTAATAATACTAGTATCACCATTTTTACCGCACTCTGGAGATTGAGTAATTAAATTTTGTTTGAAAAATCACAAACTTTCCATTTACTCACTACTAGAGATTGAGTAATTAATTTTGTTTGAAAAATCACAAATTTCATTTTACTCGCTACTAGTTCTTAATATGGAAGTCGTTTATCAAGAAACGAGTGTTATTGACAAGCCATGAAATTTGTCGAGAAGGGGTTTGCAATCCAGCACCTTCATTGTAATTCATATCCTCAAGCAGTTTTGTCTTTTATCTCACCTGTTTCCCCCCTCTGCCAACTGGATTAGGGGAAAAGCTAGACAGGGCCACAACGAAATACAGCGATTTATCTGTTTACTCTTATATTATTAATATTGCAGAATTTGACTCTACAATCATTTCGCGAGATTAACTGCAGGTTGCATTTTCGACTTGGAGATGACATAGCAAGTAAAAAAAAAAAAGTAGGTGTTTTTATGACTCCATTGACACAATATCATTTTGGAGGTGGGCTTCCGACCCTGCCTGTCAGGGCCTACCCAAGCTGAGAGAGGTACATCCCAGCAGAAAGAACGAGATACTGGACTAAAAATTGTCTCCCCACTTGTTATTTGAACTCGGGTCTCCTGTGTGCACCAGGACAGTGCTTAACCACTATATACCACAGAGGCCGGTCATATTACCTGGTCAAATTGGTCGCTTTTAAAGCACAAGGGGACAATCCCGAAAAATGCTGTTTTGAAAAAATTGAAGGTTAAGTTTTTTTTATCCTTGTTCAGTTTCTTTAAAAGACAAGGGGGAGAATTTCCTCTATATAACCAAACAAATACACACCAGTGAAACCAAACTTCTTCTATAGCGATAGGTAGGGCAATGCCCACTTTTGGTGTAGGTCAAGATTTCTGGAAACCCCCAAAATCTGGGTTAGCTCGCTTGTCCTTAAGAATAAAAGTGACCAATTGTTATTAGAAGTAGAAGGCTGTTTTGTCTTTCGGGGTATCAAATTTTGGTTGTTTTATTTTTATTTATTATTTTTTTAATTAAATTTTTTTAAATCAATTTTTTTTGGGGGGGGGTATTGAACTGCTGTTCCAACTCAATGAACCGGAACAACTGTTTTAACTCAGTGAACCCTAACCCTACTGAAAATATACTGGTTTTCTTCATCGCTGACAGTGTAGAACATCCTAACTGTATTGGTACAGGATTCCTGAGTATATTGTGACATCAAACAAGTTTTTGTTTTGGACAAACTTGACTTGCCCTTTTCTAGCAAAAGATCTTATGAAAGGTTGCAAACACTTCTTAACATAGAGAAAGGGTTTAAAAAATAATTCTGTGAGCAATGAAATTCCAACACATGTCTTAGATTCACCGTTTCACAATGAATATGAGTATGAGTAAACGCAGTGCATGATTCAGGACCAACATTGTTTTTAATGTTGTCCTGTCTTTTAAAACAGTCTCTTTGGCTACTTTTTGTACATTAGCTTTCATGTGAAGTTTTAAAAATATCTGCCACCGCCAAATGTTATTGTTTTCTTCATGTTGGACTCTGCTTCTTTATTATATCTATACATCATGTACATATAAAATATCAAAATCTGTTTCATGTATGGAATTAAAATTTGCAGGTGTGGCAAAAGCACTGACTGTAATGACCTTTTTTCAGTTTCTTGTGGGTTGTTTGTGTTTTTTTGTGACTTGATATTTTAAAAATAATTTTTTTGAAAACTCCAAAAAGCCAAAGGGACAGGCAGCCATTGTCATTGAGTGAGTTGGACTGCCTTTCACTTTTTTTGGGGGGGTTTGAGTAAAGAGAAACACATTGACACAGTAATGATCGTTTAGTGTTGGAAAAAAAGTAAGACAGACAGATAGTAACAACAGAGGGAAAGTAAAGAAGTAAGACCTACCACAGTCACCCTCCAACCACCCTCAGCCTCTCTCTCTCACACTTTTGAAAAAAATAGCATAGCAAGCTATGGTACTACTATGGCTGAGAGACTCTTTTTCCATACTTCAGTTTCACTCTTCAGTGTATGCCTCATAGGTTGTATAAAGTGTGTCTCTGACCTCAGACGTTTGGAAGGCTCCACTGCCAGGTCCTTCTAATTTTTTACTGTCCTTCTAGTGTTCTTGTCAGTCTGTTAGTCTTGCATTGTTCCTAACATATAATTTCCAGATGAATAATGGTGTCACAGTCAAGGTGTCTACGACATAAAACTCTACAAGGAAATGAGAGGTTGGTTTTCAGACAACATGGAACAGTGTACTTCAACATGTTTCTACTACTGTTTGCTCCTTCTTTCGTGTCAAACGTCTATCGTCTTTATTTCTCCTCCTCCTTCTTTTTGCTTGTTACTCTCTTGTGACTCCTCTAATGTTCGGTACTTATATGACCTAACTGTGTTACAAGTGCCATAAAATTTGTACTCAAAAACATGAGGTTCCCTAAATAGATCAGGCTCACTTCATTGCAGTTAGTGTTCTATATAAAATTTAACAACTTGCACATACACAAAGATCAAATGAAGTAACGGTGCTCCGTTAGCTCAGTTGTACTATGCCCTAGACTACGGAGTGGATGTCCCTGGCTGGAATCTACTCTGGGCGTTGTTGAACTTGGATTGTTTTGTGGAATTTTCAAGGCTCTGAAGCCCGCCATTCACTACACAGTTCCCGATCTCAAACGATCGAATCCGTGAGCGATCTCATTTGTGCTCACACACTACACAGGCCAGCAGATTATCAAAATGGTCATTTACAATCGCAGTGTATGTGGTGCACTCACATACGCACAACAAGACAGAACTTTAGAAAAATACATGTCTCACATGCTGAAACAACCCGCTCCGTAAACAATCTCTCTCTCTCTTTTATCTTTCTCTCTCTTTTTATCTCTCACTACACATCTACTCTCTATGTTTTATTTGTATTTGTAGCACCAAAGATAGTAAATAACAAGATGGGCCACTCAGCCAAAAAAGTGTCCGCAGGAAGTATGCTCTTTGCTTCAGATGGCGCTGCAGTCTGTTTTGAAGCTCTCTTTCGTTTTTCCAGAATAAGAATATGAATAGCACCTCCTTGCGTGCGCAGATTGACTGCTGTTCATCAGCAGTTCGGGTACATTCAGTGCGGAGTTTTAGGGGGTTTTTTATTTTAATGACCTCTCGCCTTTCATTCTAAAGTCAAATTAAACTAAGAAAACCATCACCCTTTCCTCCGGAAGAGGTTTTTTGTCAGCGTAACCATTTTAAAAAAGCGTTCTTCCGAAATGTATCCAAAAACATGCTAGTTTCACTTTGATTTTGTAAATCTCAAGTAGGGTAACTCTGTTCGAAAAGAGTGCGCTTTTGTGAAGAGGGCGCCACCAAATTTTGAGGACTTTTTTTTTAATTGGCTCAAAGAGAGAAGTGGCCCATCTTGTTATGTACTATCTTTGGTAGCACTGAGGGTTCAGTAACGTCATTGCAGTTGGTACAAATTAATTTCTATATCTGTCTGTTTTTGCAGGGTTGTGTCAGATTTTGTGTTGTTCAGATTAACATACAATGGAAACCATATATAACAGGCCCGGTAATAAGAGGGATCCGGTAATAACAGGGATTTTTTAAATCCCCGTTTTTTCCTTCTCTTTGTCTCTATTAAAAGTTATCGGCAATAACAGGACCTCATCGGAGCTCAATCGGTTATTATAACTTATAGCAGGGACAAAGGCTTGTTAACAATGTGTAAAAAGAGAAAGAGTAACGCAGTAATGGAGCAAGCCACGCCACTGCAAGCACACGCAACGAGTGAAGCGAGAGAGGGCTGAAAAAAATGGTGAAATGGTATGAGTTTAACGCCCCTATCAACACTATTATGAGAAGGCTGAGGTGTGCTGTAGACTTCGATCTAGCCCTAAGCCTAGCTACACACACGCGTGATGTGTCATGCGCAGGCCTGCCACATGACCAAAACCGCTGTTCATGGGTACTTGTGGCAAGGGAAACTACCCATGAATAATAAATACAGCTGTATTAGTCCACAAAAGCTTACTTCCCTTGCATTTCTGATTTAACAGGGATCTGATATAACTTCTCTGGTCCCACCATCCCTGTTATATCAAGTTTCTACTGTATTGTGGTCTGCTTGTCAAAAATTCCAGGACCCATGCGATATAATGATAACAATTGACTCAATTGTTTTTAAATGACAATACGCTGTTGTATTGTATTGAATACTGAGGAAAAATCAACAAAAAATACCCTTGTATACGTTGATTTTTCTTCAGCATTCAATACAATTCAACCGCATACTGTCTTTGAAAAAAAACCTAGCTGGCCCACACAAAGAATAATTTATTAACATTACTACATCAAACGTTTGATAGCAGTGTTTCGTATCAAATCCCACTAGAATTTGACATTGCAGATGAAGATTCTGAAGATTTGCAAAATTTTGACTTTGGCACCTTTTTATTTTTAGCGTCGAGTACTCTGATCTCCAATCCGACAGATAATTTTCACGCTCGTTCTGAATTCAAGTGATCTCACGGTTTGTTGAGATTTTTAACTGAGCAATCCAGATTTTGGTCTTGAGATCATCTTGAGATCGTGTTCTGTCGGTCTTGAGACCATCTCAAGATGGGCGCACCCTTTTAACTGGGTAGTGATTGGCGGGCTTTACTCTTATTCTTACCAAAAACCGTCCAACGGTAAATTCAGAGGTCCTATCTCCTGATAGGGGCATTAAAACCTGTACACTTAGTACTTGCTTACAAAAAGTAACAAACATAACCATGACAGATTCTCTTCAAGATAAGACCGACCAGAGAGACCTCTCCTCCCAGTTCATCAGGTTAAAAAAATCAACAGTATAATGTGCTCTGTTACCAACCAGTAAAATTTTACTTTAAAAAACCAACACAAAGAGTAAGCGTAGGGTTAGACTGCCTACTTATTTAATTATAAATTCAAAATCATCCACCATGGCGCAAGCAATACAATATTGACCTAGATCATGCTCATGAAAGGTAACTTTTATAGTCTTTGGCATCATTAGCTCATATACAACATACATGATATATTGTATCACTTGGAATATACTGACTTTACTTTTAATTTTTTTTTTGCATCAGTCACTTGTATTTCACCCGTATTATATATATATATAATTTATAGTTGTCACACTTTAAAATAAAATTTGGAGTTGAAGAAATACCACATCTCATAAAGGAATGCAACCCAATCACATAAAATCTTGCACAATCATAGCACACTTACATAGAACAGATTGTCAATAACAGTTTCTTTAACAGATCAACAGAAATTTCACGATGAACTTATTCTAATTGTTCAAGTACTACAAGCAGCATTTTCATTTTTTTTTTTTGTAGAGGTTTTACGGCGCTCACAACTGCATAAGGTCATATGAGCGCCAGAAGATTAGAGGTGTTACAAGAGAGTAACAAACATAAAAAAGGAGGGGAGATAAGGACGATAGATGTTTGATAGGAAAGAAGAAGCAAACCACACCAGAGCACCCGCCAACCACCCACCAGCATTTTCAGCCGTTCATTTTTAAATGCAAAATGTCAGAGGAACATCTTTTCTACAATAGGTAACAAGACTTGATGGCAAATGATGGGGAAAAAAAAGCCCTCGAAATAATCTGAAAAAGCAGCAACAGCAGTTAATTGACATTATTGTCCAACTCTTGGGACACAGAATCTCCAACTCCCAGATACACAGCACCTGAGTTTTGCCAACCTTGCAAAAAGCAAAGAACACAACATTTTTTTATCACAACAGGCTAGTCCTGTGGACATTACCATTAGCTGCAGTGACAGAAGACGAAATATAATGTTTTGTGAATGTAACAACTTTGTACTTACATTACCGACTGAACGACAACATGTAAGTAACTAATGAAAAGATGCTGCCTTTTCACATATTTTTGTTATGGATTGCTAAGTAAGATTAAGATAGTAATGTTGACCTACTATAAAGTCTTATTGAACTCAATTGTCAAATGGCTCCTATCTAAATGAGTTGGGTTTTCTTTTTTGGGGGGTTCCTTTGATGAGAACAGGACTACAAATAAGATGCATCATGGCACTACATGTATGATAACTATGATTTATTAAGATTTCAAAATTAATAGTCTCGAAATGAGAACAAGAAGTAGAAGAGGAAGAACAGTCTCTACGTATCTTTCTCTTACACAACTGAAGAAACAGAAGAAAGCACAACACAATAAGCACTACTTTATCATTTTTAGGTAAATTAATGATTCAACATTTTCTACTTGACGAATCAATTGTTTACTTAGACTGTAACAGAACAAAAGTATGACAATTTAAAGCATTACATTACGTACATGCTTTTTTTATATGATGTATAAATTGATTGAATAAATCAGTTGAGCAAGTGAGGCAGATTGTAAAATCTTTCTACCTTTTTAATTCTTAGCAGCATCTTTTGCCCTGAGTCAGCTCTTTACTTGAAATTCATTTCGTTAGGAAGAAGATTTTAGACCATAAATGATTCAAATCTGGTCTTTATTATACCAAATAGAGATCTAAAGCACTGATGTGAAAACCACATAGGGTATGGATTTTGGATAACAAGTTGTATGCGTAATGAAAACAAACACATGGCACAAGTTCACAAAACAAATGATCAAATACAATCAGATTGTCTGAAAAAACTGTTAACGTGCATCATAGCATTGTAAAGGTCATTATAAAGATACCCATTTAAAAAGAACCCTCATATTCATATTACTCATAATTTTTTTTACGAATTAACATGAACACACCCTCCACAAGAACATCATGTAAAGCATAAGTGTGGCACACTTCAGTGGACAAAATACAGCCCATTTCATTGCTGTTGTTGTCTATACCGTTTTAAATTAATAAAGCAGCATATCCATTTCTTCTGTAAGCACCCACAGTACAAATGAAATGAAAATCAAACGTAATTCACTTAATGTTAATCAAATGAGGATTCTTACTGCAAACGTTTGTTTTATAGACCAGCCAAATCTATTTTACGTTTAATTCAGTTTAAAAGTGAGTGCTGATTCTTTTATACAAGTACACAAGGAATTATCTACACATATGGATAACATCGACTCGGAATACTTTTTCCTTTGCGTCTAACCTAATATTGTAATAAGGTGGTAACAAAAATCATGCTATAACTAGTCACTTTTAAGGACAAGCGGGCTAACCAGATTTCGGGAGTTTCCAAAAATCTTGACCTGCACCAAAAGCAGGCATTACCCTACCTATAGGAGAAGTTTGGTTTCATTGGTGTGTATATTTATCTGGTTATACAGAAAACCCTCGTCTTTTAAAGAAACTGAACAAGGGGCAAAAACTTTACCTTCGATTTTCTCAAAACAGTATTTTTCGGGATAGCCCCCTTGTGCTTAAAAGCGACCAACTCTGACTCTGACCAACAGTATTTCAGTACTTCTTTTTGTCAGTTTGTCAGCAGCCTCCTCTTCGAAATGACAGCACCAAACAAATGGATGGGAAAGGCTAACAATGACATGGGTCAGAGAAAGTTGTTTTCCCCCCAAAAAAGCTAAAACATGTTGTTTTAACACGAGACCAAACAATTTTTTGACAACAAATAAACAAACAAAATTTCAGACGCAAAAGGCATACATTTGTACAGGATTTTAAAAAATTATCTCTGTTGTTTATTTCGAAGTCTGCTCAGCTGTCTCTAATTTTCTCTATATTAAATCACATTTTTGACTCAAGGAATCATAAAGGAACTGGTATAAATTCCAAACAAAATTTTTTTAAAAACAGTATCATCACAACAAGAACATATATCTTTCAAAAACTTTGCATAGTAGAACATTAATATAATGCAACTGCAGCCACAGTGTCTCTGGTTATGTTTCCACAAAGCAACATATATTTATAATATATATACAAAAAATGAAGACAAATTTGCTTTGCACCAATATAAAGGCAGGTATATTACTTCTTCGGATGGAAAAAGAAAAAATTCTTCTGAAAAAAAAAAATCAATGCAGCGAACAAAGAGAACAAGTATGATTGAACACAAACTAAAGATAGAAGTGAACACAAACTAAAGATAGAAGTGAACACAAATCATAGAACTGAAGTAGAAGAAATCAGTGCCCACAAACAGGACAGCCATTCAAATTTAATTCTTTTATTTGTCATTCTCCTTTCATAAAGATATAAGTACAAAGTAAAAAAAAAATCATGCTAGATACTTTTAAAAAAATTGAAATGCAAATCATAGTTGGGTACATTACATTTCAAGCCCAATTATAAGTAATTTCGTTATTTGTAAATCTCAGTCAGATACAAGATAAAATGTACAGTTGTATATATGATAGCTTCAGCACATGCGAAATACACTGCTGATAAACTAGGAACCCTGATGTAAAGGCAGGTGTTTGGTTATAAAATGGAATTACCATACCATGATGATTTAGCTGCTGTATTTTTTGTAGAACTCTTCAATATCTTTCACATCCTCGACAGAGCCCATGAAGACAGGGCACCTCTCATGAATGTTCGTCGGCACAATGTCCAAAATTCGCTGCTTGCCTGTAATAGCTGCACCCCCAGCTTGTTCCACGATGAATGCCATAGGGTTACCTTCATACATCAGACGCAGCTGCAAAGAATAAAAAGAGTACAGTGCAGATCATCCAAATACTCACATACATCAGTGTGGTCCAGTATTGTTCTAGCTTGAATCTAAGAAGTTAATCAATCAAATGATGGTCATCAAAATCAATCAACAGACAGAACAAGCACAACCGAAAAGTTGTTTTGTTTTAGTTTTAGTAAGCATCTTACGGCATTTGTAACACAATTGCATCATATACGTGCTGAAGATTTTAGTTTTTAAGTTTTAGTAGAGTTTTTTCGGCGCTCGCAACGGCATAAGGTCATATGAGCACCAAGAGGTGGATGTCAACAGAGAAGTCCCTACAGGAAATCAGGCTTACACTGCTCACCTCTCTAGCTTCAACAGCACAAAGTCTGCTTCGACTATCAAGGCACCCCGGAAAAAGCGGGCCACAAGAGTGTGACTAACAATACTAACATTCAAAAGAAGTAGAGGAAAAAATGACAATAGTAAGGATTTGGAAAGAAAAAGCAGCAGTTCCCCGTTGCAGTTCAGGCACAGTTATGAGCATGACATTGATGAATCAGCCCATTTACAATTCTACTGAATATAAGAATATATGTTAATGTCCCCCCTTTCGGAATGGAAGACATTTCAGTCAGTAGCACCGTCCCGGGGGGGTGGTGCCAAAGATTTTAGGTGTTAGAAGAGAGTAACAAACAACAAAAAAGGAGGAGAATAACGATGATAGATGTTTGATAGTATAGGAAAGAAGGAGCAAACTACACCAGAGCACCCTCAGAAAAGTTGAAAGTGCATACAAAATCCTGTAAGTTTAACAGAGCCAAGCTTTAACACTTCTGAGTGAGGTTGATTCTTTACAGGTTTTCAAAAGATAAGGGAAAATACCCAGATTAGAGCTATATTCTAAATCTAACAATGATGAAATAATACACCAGAAATTCAAACTGAGATAAATGATTGCCTGGATCCCTGGCCTTATCTCTTCTTACACGCAGCTCATGTGGTAATGTATAAATAATAATATTATCATTAACTCACTCAACCCTAGGCCTACTCTTCCAGGTTGTCAGCTCTCCCTAAAGATTCTTATCACATTTTGAAAATTTGAAAAAAATACTAAATTTCAACATATCCCACCCACATTTGGTACACATCTTATTCAAACCTTTATTTGCGTGTATTGAAAATTTGAAGGAAAAATATATCATTGTTTTTATGCAATACTCCGTGGAAAAAGGTCTATACACAGAGTCAAAAAGTAAACAAAAAGCGAAGAAAGGAAGTGCTTTCAAATTTCGCACCCCCTCACATGGTTCACGAATATAGCTCTTCTTGTTCTAAATTTGGGCTTGCACTTCTGTTCATAGTCTGTTTCAAACGAAAAATGGTTACTCTTCCAATTACGCTATAGTCTTCTTCACACAAAAGTAGTGTTTTCTGTCAAGAGAGCTAAATTTTCCATACCGATACTGTCGGCGTTAGGGTTGGAGCGCTGCGCGCGCATACCGATATTATCGGCGTATGGGCTGAATGAGTTAATTTCCCATAACACCTCAACTTCAATCATTACCATTCAGACAAACTGATGAATCAGAAAATGGAGGTATTGTCTCAGTGATCAAGGGCTCATAATAATTTGGGGAAAAAACTAAATATTACATGAATCTTGTAGCCTATATATACATAAAGGAATGCAAGTGCAAACACAAACTAATATGCACATGAGTATGTGAACCTTCTACATGTAGTTTGCTAAAAGGCTTTTAGTCACTTACTTTCCCTTTAGGTGCTTGAGTCGTTGCTGGGTACATGAAGATTCCACCATAACACAAAGTACGGTGAACATCAGCAACCATAGATCCAATATACCGAGCTCCATAAGGTTTACCATTCTGGGTTTAAAGAATAAATGCTTAGTATGTATCCACACATCTAATTGGTTGATAACACAATCATTAAGGCATTTCAGACACCACACATCCAGTACAAAGTCTTTATACAATCGGAACAATTCTAGTTTATTTAAAACAAATTTGAATGAAACTGAATCACATTGTATAGAACATAAGAATGGCTCATAGATCTTAGTATAGAAAAGAGATGAACTGAAGATTAATGTTGCTCAAATTGTTCATCCTCTCAAATATTTTCTTAAATCAGAACTGGCTCACAACTTTCATGAAAGGTGTCAACAAAAATAAACAGTCATCTTTCTTTGAAACTTATAGTGGGACTTAATGACAGTATCATCTAAAAGACTTCTCAAACTCAAATTTTAGAAAGTAAGTGAAGAGACCAAAAAAATAGTGAACTAGTTTGAAAGTAAGTCAGCTCACATCCTGGGACATGCAGCTAAAAAAACATACACTGCATACCAAAAAGCTTCTAAATCTTTCTGAGCTTTAGCCAAATCATGATTGGGGAGAGGGAGGTGTCCCTATACCTCATTTTTAAACATATTTATAATATATTTTCGCTTTGACAGAAAGAAAGAAAACTGGATTTGCACTCTAGAGGAAACTGAGCACCAGTCAGGAAATGTAAGGGGCTACAAAAATGAAAAAGGGAATTGAAATTTGAGAGTAGGAAATGTATTCTTCACCTGCGGCCTCTTTTTGCTGATGACGTACTGACGCGTAGCCTCATCCCAGTACTGTTCATATCCTTCATTGATGCTGTAAATCTTTCCTCTTGGTTTGATTTTCAAGTTTCTCTCAGTCAGCAAAAACTCTCCAATGGACTGTTCGATACAAAGAAATAACAATGGGTAAGGTGATGAAAATCTTCATGCCAGAGAGAAAAGGGGAAATATACTTTACCAGCAATGAAGAATGGACATAAAGTGAGATTAATCTAAATTGGAAGGTTTACTGAGCTGCAATGGTGTCAATTGCCAATAAAATTATTATACTAATGGAATTCAAGTATCAGTATCAAATAACAATTTAAAGAATTATTTCAAACTCTCTATGATCCACATCACTTGTTAACTATGATTTAAGAATCAAGAACTTGAAGATGTTCTTAGGGGATAAAAAAAGTGTCTCACAAAGCCAAAGCTAATTTGATTTCATATTAATCACAAAATAATAACATTCAACTCGGACACAAACATGTGGTACAGCAGTGGGCACAAATCTGTTCAAAATAAATTTCTGGGTGCCAATTCAAGCACATATATATATATAAAACCCAGACAGATGAAAACGTAAATAACTCATCTACAAAAGTAGGGCTACTAAATATGTACTCAATCCTCTACTGTCAAAAAGTCCTTACTTTGACAGAAGGGGACAAAAAAATTATGGACAAATGCACAAGTCAAGCATGAAACCATGAAGGCACTCACCGGGTCAAGCATGAAAGTGTTGACTCCTTGCCCCAATGACAAAACCACCATGGTGGCACTGCCATACAGAGCATAGCCAGCAGCGACAAGTTGAGTGCCTGATTGCAGGGCATCATTCACGGTGGCAGGTCCATCTGTCAGCTACGTGATGAAGAAATAAAATACTGTTATTGTTATAATTACAAACAGTAAAAAGAAAACAAACATCGAAGTCATTTCTACAGCTTGGAGCAAGCCAACCTGACTTTTCCAATTTTAAAGATTCACTTCCCTTTCAAATAAACCTGATCGTCTTTGAACTTATAGGTAATAAAAATAAGCAATTCAAAAGTTAGATTTACTGTTTTCTTACAAATCACTAGCCATCATCTTCTGGCAGATATTTCACATAGAAGTTACAATGCTTTTGAAGAGATCCCGTAGACTCCATCAGGGGCGAAGGCTGACCTGTTTGACCGGGTAATCAAAGTGAAATGGGACCAGATATGGCCTGTAGATATCACACAAGAATCTTACTCGAGGCAGCGACTCTGAGTTATGAATGAAAACAAATCCGAAATTCATATTGTATGTTCAACTGCCAAAATAATTGGGAAAGTATCTTATTAAATATCAGTTCCCACTAAAATTAAACTTAACTTTAGATGTGAATACATAAACACAAAGCAAAGAAGCAGAGATGTCAGTACTAGATCTATATGTTATAGATCTACCAGTGAGTCTAACTCTTTGGTAGAACATGACAATTATTATTTTTTTAATTTCACATTTGGCTGTTTTTGTTAGCCTTTCGCGGCCAGGAGCTGGTGTCATAATCGAGGTCACGATCTGATTATAGGACGGTAAAAAGTCGAGGAAAAAAAACAAGCACAAGCAGCAGTCAAGAGATAATTAAGAGTTAGTTCCCCTCACATTTGTGAGGTAGACTCGACCAGTGTTAGTTAGCTTACTTAATCAGAGCTTGTGTTTGATTTTAACTGTGGCCCCAAAGGGGTGAACAGGGTATATGTGGCAATGAAACAGCTTTGACTGCCATGCACATGTTCCCTTCAACTCTATTCCAGCCTCACTTTAAGCTTACTTAAAATCAAAGCTTGCGACTGCTTATGGAGTGGCCCGAGAGGGGTGAGGAGGCTATTTCTGTGGCCGTGAAACCGTTTTGAATGTTAGGCATACTGTTCGTTGTTGGTTACGAACGTCTTTTTACATTTAATTTATGAGGTTTACGTTTAAGGATGAATTTGACAGCGACAATGTTTCAAAATTAGAAAGGGAAGCAGTGATTATTTGATTATATAGACGCTTCGCCCCTGGACTCCATTATATTGGCATGTATCTTTGCCCTTCTACTTATAGTTTTAGTAGAGGTATTACGGCACTCGCAACTGCATAAGGTCACATGGCCGCCAGAAGATTAGAGCTGTTACAAGAGAGTAACAAACATAAAAAAGAAGAAGGAGAGATAAGAACGATAGATGTTTGATAGGAACGAAGAAGCAAACCACACCAGAGCACCCGCCAACCACCCATGCCCTTCTACAGAGTCCCACTTTTCCATCAAAGACCACAATGAAGGCAAATAATAAAGTTAATAAAACAGCAAAAAGTATAAAATAGTGAAAAAAAGAAACCAACCTTTCTGTAGATTCCAAAAATTGAGCCGATGGAAACAAGGCAGTCAATGTTTGAAGAACCATCAAGAGGGTCAAAACACACAATATACTTGCCCTGGGAAAAAGAAGTAGAAATAAAGTTTGTTTCATGCACCATTTATTACTTTGTTGGAAGCGTAATGCCTTACTAGATAGAGGAAGGCATTTTAAAGGTTCAGAAAAGGTCCTGGAGAGGATAAAGAGCTGAGAATTGATTATATTCAAGGAAGGGTAATCTGGGCCCCACACTTGACTGTAAACGATGATTTCGATCAAGTTCATAAACAGCAGAAGCACATAAGCACGTTCACTGGCTTCAACCAAAAAAGGAATTGACAAAAGAAAAGTCATGAAATTCATGTATGGTTACACAAAAGACACACTGATAAATAAAATGGGAAGAAGTAGGATTCAACTTAGACTCTTTGCAATTTCTGATAGGGCTCATACCTCAAATAATTTGTGGTAAAGTATCAAACCTACATACCCATTTGACTTTTAAAAATCACCAATGAATTATAACAGTTTTGCACAGCTCATCCCTATTTTATAAACTTATTTAAGTTATTACTTTCATAAAAAAAAGACGTATGAAGATATATAGTTGGCACGCAAAGACACAAGTGCTACGATGATACAACTGTTAACTAGTTCAGGAAGTGCTGACTGCTTGGCATTTGAGTTTGCTTTCATAATGCTGTTGAGTGCTCAACAATATGGAAGTATCATGAAGCAAAATAAAATTGCACAACTTTAATATTGAAAGTAACAGTCAAACAAAACCTAAAATCAAAATCAAAATAGCTAAAGACCAACTCAATGATTTTTAGACAAATCGCAGTGTTGAATGCAAAAAATAAAAATCCTTGCGCAAAGCGAACACTGAAAACATACCTTGTATGAGACACAGATCTGTGTTTTAGAGAATTGGGCATGTTGAAAATCGGAAACTTTTGTGGAACATGAGAAGCAAGCACGATAACAGCCACATTACACGAGGAACGAAGTGGATGATAATAAATGAAATGAAGTAGAGGGGTCAGACACTGCAACAATGTCCAAATCTTAAAACCTAAGGCAACAACAACAAAAATACACATGGAGTGGAAAAACAAGCCAGAATAGACAATGGGACCTTTCAACTACATACAAAATACAGTACACAGTAAGACAACATCACCCATACATAAAAGTACACAGATAACATTAGCAAAATCATCTACAAATATACTCTAAAAGCCACCACTAGAACAAACCACATACTTTTCTTGAACTTCTAAACATATAAAGACAGTTATGCTCCAGCGAGTAAGTTGTACAACATACAGACCAAAGTGTCTAAGAAAGCCACCCACTGTCGAGGAGAAAAGTCTTAGACAGGTCACCATCTTACATGGTGTCATTTTAACATTTAAAAATGTACAAGGGAGGAAATTGGAAGTGGCTGTTAGTATAGGAGGTAGTCTTAAACAGATGGTCGCTAGAGCAGATTCAATTATAGTATAATTTGTATTTTCAGGAGTATCCCTACAACAGGTAGCGCACTGTACCTTATTCTCATCCTCAATTTCAATCACATTCTCATTCTCCTCTGACACCAACAAGCAGGTTGTGTAGGAAGAGCGGAGCATGTTGATGAAGAGATCATTGGACAACACATCCAGTTTCTTCACAGTGTCCCCGGTCGAATTGGAAGAACCAGAAATGCCATAGCTGTTACAATGAACAAAAGCAGAACTTCAGTCATAGTTTTTCTCATTTTCAAAGTAAATAAAACGCATCACATCAGTACAATGGAGAAGTAGTTGTAGTCTTTTTATGAAGGAAAAGAAAAGAACTCAAGAAAAGGTGGAATGCACTCAAAGTATAACCAAAGATAGAAATGAAAAACACCAGACAGTTCAATTTCTAAAACAGAATTTCTGCAATCATTATGCAATAATGCAAAAAAATTTAGAGGAATAAAAACAAATACCAAACAGGGCATGAACTGGAGAATCCTTGGACACAATAGGCCTTAAGTCAAAGAAAACATTTCTACAAAATTAAAAGTAATACACTTTGGCAACAATAAATTCTAAAATGTGAACCTACAAAGTAATAATAAACAATGATGGGAACACAGGCTGCGAGAAAACCTGAGATTATGGTCCCCTTGACTATTCGTATAAAGATCAGTCTTTTCAGTTTTGGATAGACATTGGTTAAAAATTTGGCCCAGGTAGCCAACCTGTGCAGGTCTGCTCGGAATTATTTCATACTATACTGCTAATGTATCTTCAATATAAATATATGCACAGCCAACACATGAGATCTCCAAATCTTTTCCCATGACATCTGAGAAGAAAGCGAGCTCACTCCCTGTTACCCTCAAATTTAGGCAGCTCAAAATCTTAATGAAAGATTGCAATTTACTCACAGACCACACCGTTATGAATCAGTAACAAAACCAGTTTCTTCAACATAAGCGGAGCTTAAACACAGAACATGCGTCAAGGCTTCTGAAACTCCACAGCTTTTTATCAACTTCTAAAATGAATTTATAAGTACTGGGTTATATTACAAGCAATATAGAATTCAAGATAAATCTTACATGAAAAAGTGCACACATCCGAAAGATGTAAATCAGTAGGCCTACACAGTAACAGCTGCTTTCTGCACAGAAGCTTAGAAGTAGATTATCTCTAGAACAGATCACAGTAAAGATTACACACATATAAACTAACGACCACTCAGGGACAGAATATTGCAACAGTTGAATATTCATATATTCCAAAATCTGTCATCTTAGAATGCATGAATAAAACATCTGCAGATATCAGCAAATAAAGGGAAACGCCATCGTTGACACTTTTCTGTATAAATTAACATCAGCATACTATAAGTAAGGAACTATAAAATCAGAGACACTGGGAATCGCACTGATGCATACACTACATATTTTCCAGCCCGCCCCCACTAAATAGTACATAAAATCTTAATTTACAACCTGCCCTAGACTCAACACTTCTTTAATTTTGCCCCCTTCCCTCCCCTCCCAAGGTGACAGCAAAAGTCCAAAGCAGTCTTCTGTCATCCCGTAACAAAACAGCCACAAAAACCACGTATGAACACACATAGTTGCAGTACAAAACACTGGTAAGAACCACAAAGGTAGCCCCATCTCCACCCTCTCTGTATCTTATTTATTCACTTTCTCTCCCCCATTTATTTACTTTGATTCTGAAAACATGCAAGATAATACTGGATTAATTTTAAGCACAGTTGAGCACGGATACCTTGAACATATCAGGGAATGACAAAATACTTTCAATGCATCCATATTTCGGGTCAACTGGCTATCAAAATATTAAAGATATCAGTCTGGGAATGGTAAAATTGTACAAGCTATCCATGATTTCAAGTTTTTCGTGTTTTTGTTATCTGTGCCTGAAAGAGCATGGGTTTACTTTGCCATGACGCAACACTAGACACTGAAATGTACTATCACTTCTCCAGACGTAGAAAAACTAATCAGAAGGAAGGAGTTCTGCAGAGGGTCGCCCGACCAACAACACACAAAAGAGGGGATATTTTGAGCGGGGTATACCCTAACCCTAACTCTTGTATAGTTTGCTCAGTGGACCTTGTCACGGTAAGTGCCAGCCCTCTACGGAACTTCTCTCAATCAGGATATATATCATGCCAAATTTTACTCCTATAAGAGACTCTCAAGATATTTCTGTTTTTGTTGATGAACCCCCCCCCCCCCAAAAAAAAAAAATCATTCCTTAATAGAGTGTGCAACATAACAACACGCCTATTCATATATATATATACTTTTCAGAATAAAAATGGAGCTAGGCATCGTTATTATTCCTTTTTTAAAGTTAAGATGGAAACGAGAGTTTAGTTCCATGTCAGCAAAAATGAAAGTTCAGAACCAGAACCTAGTCTATACTTCAACTACTTGACTTACTTTTATAATAATTTAAATTCATTCTCTCTCTCTCTCTCTCTCTCTCTCTCTCTCTCTCTCTCTCTCTCTATTTATCTATCTACAGTCGACTAAGCTTGTAGCAGTGTCGTTGGGGGACCAGAAAAAAAGATCGCTACCTCCGAAGTTCGCAACAGCAGTTAAAAGAAAAATTCAAGGGAAATAATCCCAGTACTTAACCTCACTGTTGAGTTAATATTGAGCTTCGGTACTTATCTGACTGATCATGTAAGGTTATCAATAGTAGGCCTATCGTGAGGGAGATTGCTTGGTAAGTGTCTGATGCCTCGTACTATTGTGTGAATGTGCGTAACGTTACAAAACATCATCGGGTTCATCAATGCTAGGTCAAAACTAACACTAACCACTGGGCTGGGGAAACATCGTTTAAACCATTATATATTTTTTTTTTACTATAAACTATATGGGTCGGGGAGAATATGCATCACTACAGCCGTCACGACGGATGAAGTGCATTCAGTACAACCGTTTCAATTTCATTGAGTTTGTGTTACATCAGTGCCCATTCCATGGAAAAAGATCGCTCTATGTATGTTAGAAAATATTTACTATCGACTTTGCTACAAGTAGAGTGGAGTGGACTATATCTATCTCTCTCTCTCTTTCTCTCTGTGCATGCATGTGTGTGGGCATTTGTGTGCATGCGCTTGTCATTGTGTATGGGTGTGTATGTGTGTGTGTGAGAGAGAGAGAGGGAGAGACAGAGAGAGAGAGAGTGTGTGTGTGTGTGTGTGTGTGTCGTGTGTGTAGACTGTAATGCTTGGCCTAAATACTTAAAATAGTGATTTATGTAGAAACAGCTGTTCCATTTTCGATTTAATGGACTTTTCCCTGCACTTGACCTCTGACTCCGAGGTTTCAAACGAGTAGCCGAGGTCAAAACCTCACCACTTCACCACTACTGGCCA
>NW_004797352.1:1413789-1415572 GCF_000002075.1 Aplysia californica
TGTTTTGTTTTGATTTTTGTTCGGGTTTTTTTTTTCCAAAATTTAGACTGCATTTTAAGACCAGTTTATTCTAAATTTTGTCTAAACTTGTCGCATCTTCATCAGTTTTTTACTTACAGATGATGGATTCCGGCCTTTCGCACGGCTGTGGAGATTGCCTTGATCGCTGTCAGAATCGCATTCAACAGCTGAGTGAGATCGCCTGTTGCTGAGGGGTATTTGCGTTGTTCCTCTAAAACGAATCTCGTCAGGGTGATACAGTCCGTATCAATTGCTGGGGATGTTGATGACATGGTTGTTTTCAAAGGAAAATATAATGCTCAGTTCCCTTGTGACTTAAATACAATTATCCTCCTGCTGCCGCGGTGGCGAGTGACGTTCTGTTGACAGTGAACTCGACTTTTCTCGACAGGAGTGATTAGCTGATCCTTTCCCTTCACGCAGCACAGCCTTGAACCTTGGTGAAGTTATACAGTATTAACGCAAGACCTGATTGGTCCACGGCGACACACCTTCGCAGCTTCATTTATTCAAGAATCAGAAATGGCTACATTTATTTAAAACTTCCTAAACTTCATACGCAGAAGAAGCTCACTGGTCCTTGACATTGTGATTGACCTTTGAGCTTGTTTTCAGCAGCTGCAATTCAGTCCCGTCACTGTGACTTTAAAAATGTCCGTTTGCTAGATCAAGATCTATTATATACATGTTAAAAAAAAGTAATAGCGTAGTTATCGATTTTTTAACCGGTTACTTGCAGTTTCTTTATATTTGATTACGCATTTATTCGATAAAAACGCCCTCGCGTTTGTCAAATATTTTATCACTTTATTTTACATAGACTGGTATGAGTTCAAGTTGTAACCGCCCGACCGAAACGCGCTTGTCGTGGCGCCAAAGATAATGTTATAATTAAGTCTACTTTTTGAACCTCTGTTTCTCCTTCTTGAAACTGTTCTACTTGAATGTCAAATAGTGTAGGCCTAGGGCATTAACATTGAATGTAATGTAAGATATTAACGTTCCTCAAAGACAGCGTGTGGGGAACCAAAAGAGACAATTTATTCAGCTATTTTATTTGGGTCACACTGGCGTGCGTGAAAAGGTAAAGTAAGTAAGCTACATGTATTAGGCCTATATCAAAATCTTACGATTTACATTGGGGTGCATGCTTTACAGCCATTTCCACAGATACAAGCTAATAAGGTTGTTGTTCGGCTGTTTTGTTTGTTTGTTTTTCTAGCCTAATTACACAAAAGTATATATAATATGTATCAAGCGTCAAGCATAAACTACCAATGATTCACTGGCTCCCTGTGAGAGCACGTAGTATTCAGTACATTAAGATAGCAGCTTTAGCAAACCAGCTTATCTTTGCGACACGATCACTAATACTAATAGGCCAAAGTACCATCTTGCCAACAAAAAAAAACCAGTTGGGCCTAAGACCTGTTCAAAGTATAAGTCGGTGACTTAGACTTGGACTAAATGTGTGTAGAGAGTAGGCTAAGGATCGCGTTTTTTCCCATCACGCCCCCCGCCTGTGGAACACAAAGTAATTATATAGGAATAATATTATACTTTCGGCCCAGCAAACATTAGAAGATATACGTTACTTTGGTCCCAGAATACACGAGATGCTACTACACTACATGTGCTCTATCAACATTTAAATCAGCGTCTTAGTCTTAGATTTAAAACGCATTTTGTTTCTGACCTGCTTAAAAAGTAAAGACCGACATATTCCCAAAACACATTTAGCCGGCCTACATTATTCATATAT
>NW_004797352.1:1415899-1444039 GCF_000002075.1 Aplysia californica
CGCTTTTTCCGTGCAACGGGTATTTGTTACTCTTTCTATAGTTTACATGTCTAAGAATCCATTCTAATTAGATTCTAGAAGAAAAAAAACTAACATGTTTGTATCTTAAGAAAAACTACACGTAGGCCTACAGTCAAACTTCGACATTCCGCCCCGTTATACCGGCAACCCCGCAATTACCGCCAGGTTTTGCCGGTGTACAAAATGACATACCGGTAACCTACATGGTATGTAGCATTAAATTTTGCGGCTTTATACCTGGTCTCCATCCGCTATTATATTATAACTGTCTGTTGAACGGTCCTAATCCTAATCAAACTAAGGTAAATTTTGCCCAGCTATACCGCCAGAAGACATGACACACAGAGCACGCACCCACTCAGTTGGCAGCTTGAATCTTTTTCCCATACACTACATGTACACGTCTCTGCGGGTGGCCTACTTCTAGCGTTTATCGCTTACTAAATTAGCTTCTGATAAACACTAATCGTAAAAATGCTAGCAATTTTAAGTTTTGACCAATATTTTAAAAAAGTACATTGAAATGAAATGTTGAAGTTTCGTAAAGAAAGCTTAAAGGAACTGCACCAACTCAGCTTATCGGCAAAGTATCAGGCGTCGCCGGACAGGTTATAGTATGCCCGAGGACCAAAATACTGGCGGGCGTCTAAGACTACTGTGAGACGAGTAAGCCTATCGGAGAGAGAGAAGAGAGAGGGTGGGGGGGGGGGGGGGGGTACGTCTCCATCCATGGTCCTTGATACTATAATGCCTTGCTTCTGATCTGGCAGAAATGTTCAATTTGAATATTTACCGTAAAGTTTAGCTGAAGCTGTAATGCATTTGGTTTCTACTGCTACCGCTACTCGTTTTTCCCCCATCACATAGCATTAGCGCAAGACAAATCAAGACGAGTCAAAACTGGCCCCCAGTCTGCATTTGATCTTGTCTCTATATACCAGTCGTCCACTTGTCAAGATAGTAATTATATCGGGGCTATCCCGTTATACTTATACCGCCAACTTCATGCTCGTCCCAGGGTAGGCGGCACAACGGGGTTTGGTCACTGTACATTTATTTTCAAGATTCTGTGCAAAATAAAAAGGGGAAGAGTAGGACTATAATACTCTGGTGGTTGTGGTAACTGACATCTTTGCGAATGACACTTGTATAGTAGGCCTACATAATAATAATAATAATAATAATAATAATAATAATAATAATAATAATAATAAATAGCATTTATACTGCGCATTTCCATTTCCTAAAAGATGCTCAATGCGCATTACAATGAAAAAGACATCACATCTTAAAAATTAATCGACACAAATGTGTACGTAAAACAAAGTATTATACATATAATATAAATGCATATGTGTAAAATTTTATACCAGAAAAACAGTCTCGCAGTGAGGTTGAAAATGTGTTCACTAAAAATATACAATGCAATAAAAATTCACGAACAGTCAAAATAAAGTTGAAACGTGAGTAACTAGAAACATTCATTAAAACATTAATTCTATACAGATAGAAAAACATTTCCGTTCTCTCTATCTCTCTCTCTCTCTCTCTCTCTCTCTCTCTCTCTCTCTCTCTCTCTCTCTCTCTCTTTCTCTGTCTCTCTCTCTCTCTTTCTCTGTCTCTGTCTCTCTCTCTCCCCATCTCTCTCTCTCTTTCTCTCTCCCTCTCTCGCTATCTCTCTCTTTCTCTCTCTCATTCTCACTCGCTATTTCTTCAGTCTCACAGTCTGGCATACACATGCATATATATCACAGTACATCATTATGACAGGTGTGCTTTTGTGAATAAAAAATGCTTCAGCTGATTTTTGAAAATGGAAATTGTTGGGGCAGATCTTATTTTATGTGGGAGTTCGTTCCATACCTGGGGACCAAAGAACAAAAAGGAACGCTCGCCGTATGTTTTGTAATTTTGTTTTGGAGTTTTAAGAATTAGATTGTCAGAGGCTGATCTAAGGGCTCTAGGTGGATTATATAATTCCAGGAATGTTTTAAGATAAAAAGGTGCACTATCATTTATACATTTAAAACAGAGAACGGCAGTTTTGTATTTAATCCTTTCTTTTATTGGCAGCCAGTGTAGTTCTTTCAGAATTGGTGTTATGTGGGCTGATTTCTTTTGTTTCATTATCAATTTTGCTGCTTGATTTTGGAGTACTTGTAACTTTGATAGTTTTTCGGATGTCAAACCGGACAAAATAACATTACAGTAATCTAACTTTGATCAAATGAGTGTTGTTACAAGTGTCTTGGCAGCTGCTTTAGTTAAATAATTTCTTACACTGCCAATTTTCTTAAGCTGAAAGTAAATACTTTTGCTGAGCTGGCTTATTTGGGAGGACATAGACATATCATAATCCAACTGAACCCCTAGATTTTTAAGACTTCTTTTTGAACGAATGGTATGGTTTTTAATATCAATTTGTAGCTCTGGGAGATTTTTAATGGCTTTTGTATTTCCACTCAACATTATTTCCGTCTTGTCATCATTTAGTTTCAATTTATTGCTGGTCATCCATATTTTTAAATCTCTAGTACATTGCTCAGTAGAGTCGACTAAAAGTGGTATTTGATCGAAATCAATGGACTTATAAATTTGAGTGTCATCAGCATAAAGATGGTAATTCATGCCATATTGTCTTAAAATATCAGCAATAGGTTTTGTATACATTGTAAACAAGACAGGTCCAAGAACAGACCCCTGAGGAACACCACATCTAAGCAAAACATTATTAGAACACGTGTTTCCAACCACAACTGCTTGTGTTCGATCCTTAAAATGTGACTCAAACCATCACAGGATAGTACCCTTTATGCCAAAAGTAGTATTTAATCTCTCGAGTAAAATGTCATGATCAATGGTATCGAATGCAGCCGAAAGGTCCAAAAGAGTAAGAAGACATACCTTTTTTTCATCAATATATTTCAAAATATCAGTACAGACCCTAAGTAACGCATACATTGTATGCAGCAGCCTCTTAGATTTAGATGAAGTTCCTTAGAGTTAGAATTCGATTCCTTACCCGTAAAGATCCACTTTTTTTTCTTCTTTTTAATGTAGGCGTTTTTGACACCCCCATAGACTGCGCCATAGACACAATTTAGATAATTTAGGAGGTGGGCTTCTGACCCTGCCTGTCACGCCATGGCAAACCCGGGCAGCGAGGGATACAATATCCCAGCAGAAAAACAGATATGCTCGATAAAAATATTCTTCCCATTCGGGAATCAAACTCTGGTCTCCTGCCTGAGACAGCGAAGGGTCTTACCGTTACACCACAGACACTGGTACCCAACTCTTCATGGTACACCTAATCCATACTATAATAAATTTACATTTTAAAAATAATTAATTAAATATTACAGTCCATGCCGGCTTTAAGCACGGTCGTCGGGAGAAAGCTTAAGCGTGCTTAAAGCCGAAGCGTGCTTGAGTGCGAAGTAGACATAATCCAGAGATTTTCTTGTAGAAAATTTCCCGTGCTATTTCCCTTTGTTTGTAAGTAGGCCTATAGCGGTCCCGCAAAAGTGTGCACTGTTATTTAGACACCCGCCATGGTAGTTTTTGTTCGCTTGTTTGTTTTTGTTTTGTGGTCGAATGGGAAATGAAAACTTAATTTAGACGGCCAGTCACGATACAGCACACTAGGCCTACACACTGCCTGTGCGTACCACTGCCCGCTGTGCCACTCATACCACCGCTTTCATCCCACCTCGCGCGTGATACACAATCAGGATTAATGGATAGCGAGGGTCAAAGGTGAAATCGCAGCCAGCCTCCCTTTCTCGTCTCCCCGACTCTCTTTGTATTTTTTTTGTCGTGTGTAGCTTTGCCCTAGGCCTAAACCAGATCCTATGTCCGCGCGCGCGGCTGTGTGCATCTGCCTTCCTCTCCGCCCGTGTGAGTGTGTGTGTCCATCACTTGTGTTCTTTGTGTTTCTCTTGACACACTCCACTGCTGCGGTGTAGACTGTGTTCGAACTTCGATGGGTCATCATGAAAATATTGACTGTCTTGTAAATGAAGCGTGCTTGAAGCCGAAGTTACCGTGCTTAAACTTAAAGGCATGTAATTTATATAGCAAGAATTCGGTAAGAGCCGTTTAGCGTGCTTGAGTCCGAAACGTGCTTTAAGCCGGCGTGCTTAAAACCGGCACGGACTGTATAACACTTTCGATGTATTTTAAGAAGAATTTAGTAATGCCTAATCATGACAGACCACCGAACTTCGCGTGTAGGAGTGTCATAGTCATAGTCATCTGACTGCCTGTTTGTTAGAGTAAACATAAACAGGAGCATACCGAAACAATAACAATGGCCATTTGCTTTAGTCCTGGGGGGAAGTAAGACAGATATAGACAGACAGAAACAACAAAAGGAAAGTAAAAAGGCAGAATATTTATACCAGTGGCACCATCTAACCATCCGCTATCTGACTGAAGAGAGTAAAACTTCCCTCGTGCACGCTCCATCTGAATTGATGATGGAGATACATAGTAATTGTATAGTACAGGCTGTGGCAAGCTCGATTACGTTGGTGGAAGGTAAATACAAGCTTTATGTATTGTATGGTATAATTGAGTTCTAACTGTGTAAAGGGAGGAAGAAACGAGTCAACTCTTTTACTGTTCTAAAACCAATGCCAAGCTCTACATGTATTTGCGGGTAAAAAAAAATTTTTTTTTAATGAAGAGCCAGGATGCACTACTAAAACTAATAGTATGAAAACACCATGAGCTAACGATTGGGTCTTCTCTTTTCATTTAAACCTGAATCCTGAATAGTGTTCTGGGGTGGGGGTTTTCTTAGCAGGTTTCTTTTCTTCAGCTTCTGCATGTTGAAAAAAAAAAGTTCAAGAATTTCAGCTGTTTGATGATGAGAGCATAAAACCATCAAGATGCATTTTGCAGACACACATAGTTAGTTTTTAGTAAAAGTTTTAAGGCACTTGTAACGCAATAACTTTATAAGGTCATATAAGTGCCGAAGAATAGATTATGTGTGACAAGTAAGAGAGTACACAAAAAAGAAGGAGGGGAGATAAGGACGACAGATGTTTAATAGAAAAGAAGGAGCAAACCACACCAGAGCACCCGTCAACCACCCACGAGTTCGCTGTAACAGCTCAGCTTCGAGTAGCATTTGTGGTTTCACCCACAGTCTCCCCTTTCCAAAGACACCAGTCTGTCTAGATCCACATTGTGCTTCAACAAAAAAAATGTTAAAGAAAAGTGATTCAGAGCATTTTGTGTTTATTCAGTACAAAGACGGTTATTATAATGATAAAGAGTTAACAAAATTAGCGTCAGCTGAAAGATCAATAATAAATGGGAACAAAATGCAAGCAAGAAAAGAGCTTATTATTGCAAGAAACGAGAAGTAAATGTGTCATTTCCAAGGGCTCATTCTCTTATTTTCCTAAATGTGATGATTCAAGTATGGTAAATCAAAACGGACACAGAAAATACACATTTTAGTTTAAGCCAGATAATTCTTTTTTTTTTTACTTGGGGAGAGGACAAAAAAAAATCCTTAATATTCCCAAAATGAGAATTTTGCACACAAAAAAAATGCCCTTAAAAAAACTAAATCTACAAAAGTTTATGAAAGCTTGGTACTGTAATATATATATATGTGTACATGATGTATTATATTATGAATATAAAGCATGAAAAACAAATCAGTGAAGGGATAGATACAAGAAAAGACCAACAGTAAATGCTTGAGGTGCCATAAGTCCTTTGTGGGGTTGAAAAACCCACAGTGGAAATATTTCAACTCAATGGGTCCAAAAGAAAACCCAAAAAAGAAACCCTGAGTGATGTTCCCTTGTGAAATGCGATTCAGTTTCAATCAATGGAAAGTTAATAATTGTTAGAATGTCGCACAGACAAGAAACTGTTCAATTACCATGAAAAAGCCAGCTTACTTAAACCTGTGCACAAACTCGGTGCATTTCTTCACAAAATCGTGAGTCAAACAAACCCACATTTTTTTCCATCCCTTTGTCTCTACTTGACATTGATAACACACTTGTTAAAAAACACCCTTGAGGCACAGTAGAACTCCAAAGTGCAATATCAACACAAGACAGACTTGGTGTTATTGACAATCAACACCCCTTCAGCAAAAGATTGAGAGATTTAGTACCAATGTTCATTATCACAGACTTTTTTTTGTGTTGATTCAGGCCACTTAAAGCAGCTCAAAGCTTTACTTCAAACAAGAACAAAAGAAAATGAGAAAGCTCAGGCTAACATAAGTGAACTGAAATATTTTAACAGAGATCCTACAAGCAAAAGTGAGGGAAGTTTCCGCCAAGATTGCATTCCTACAGCACTGTCTCAATCACTATCAGACAGGAGCTAAGATACTGAAATAATCTAAAGTCTTCCACTACGGCAAAACACCAAAAACATAACGCGGGAGATCTGTCCGAGGAAAGGTTCTTCAAACCTTTGGTCACTGTTGTCTAACACAATTTAAACATGGCCCAAAGAAGTATTATATGGGTGTGCATGTGATGGACGCAGCCATGAAACAGATTTGATGCGCTGCTCTAATTCTAATTAGAAAACTTTCAGCACACAGCTTTAGCCACCCGACAGCCCTTCGAATAAATTTTGCTTTTCCCCTCACGTCTATAGACAAGAAATTAGTGTCAAAAACACTATAATATATATATGTATGCATGAAACATTGATGACAAAAGCAGTTGGCGGAAACAGCCCAAATTCAACCCCACACCAGACAATGCTACTAATCAAAGGTTAAAGGTTACGAGGAGGAACTGGGTACCTTACAAGCACAAGAAGAGAACACAAGAGTATTATTATTACTACAAGCACTAAATAGAAACCTACAAAAGCAACTCACAGGTAACATAAATGAGCTCTCAGAGTGCTGAACATTTTAAACCTGAAAATCTACACTGAAGTCATCATTCCTTATTTGGAAAAATGTAAAAACAGCAACCTTCAAGAAGGGATGAACAGTCTGCTGCTGACTGTACAAAAGCTTGGAGGATTACTCAATGATTACTCAAAGTCACAGGAAATTCACAATGAATAACAGTAACAAAGATGAAACAGTTACATGAATTAGGTGATCATAACCGGGTATACATAAAAACTGCTGCCTTCTACAATGTTTATATTTTAATATTATGTATACAGGCTTCAATTTATTTCCTTTACCTCTACTAACACCCCAGTCTCCACAATCTCCCTAGTCGTCCAAGAATTGGCAGTGTCTAGGTCATTATAGATTTCCAAATTCCAAACGAAAGAAATCCCTACGGCAGACAAAAATCAAGGTGTTTCTCCTCAACTATAAGTGAGATGGAAGTTAAGAATCAACCGCGTAGTTGTCCTGGACTCACAAACTAGGCAGAAAGGAACAATTTGTTGTTTGTACAGCAATTGCCACAAGGCATGTACAGCTCGGCACCAACCCCACGTCAGGCACTTCAGCAGAAACATACATTTTTGTAAGTAAAAGAAGTGGGAAGCCAACAATTACCACCTCAGCGCATCGCTCAAAATGCACTTCTTTGATATGGGACAACCAGGCGTGAAAAGCACTGCCCAATTACATCGTTTCTCATCAAGAGAAACTTGGTCAAAGTAAATATGTGGAGAAGGATAGTCCACACACACACAAACACACAGAAAGATATCATGTACACCAGGAAATGATAAAAAATTCTAACAAAGCAGTAGAGATCAAAAAGCTCACCCCTAAAAAACACAGCATTCATGCAAGTGAGAAACTCTTGCAACAAACAAATATCCATCTCTCAATTTGTATTATTTTCTTGCAGATAACTTCATTCATTCAAAGTACTTCATGCACATGCTCGCAATCAGATCATAACAAAAAAGGAGTGATAGTAGTAGACATAAAGAAGGTGTGCGGACACACCTATTCACTGTACCCATCAATTCAGAGTTGACTTTTCAGTCGACAAGAGTTTGAAAGCAAAGTGAACTTTTAAAATGTATTGCAAATGCTGTACACTGTACCAAAAATTCATCCCTACCGTATTGGTTTTCAAGTATTGACTAGTACTATACTATCTAGTATTGACTTCCTCAAAAAGGAATCCACACTTAATTTCAAAATTAAAATTATGCTGACAATCAGAAAAGGTGGACTGGGCCCTCTATCAATTAAACGCTCCAGACAATAACTGAACGTGATGGTATTCCTCCCGCACAAGTGGAAAGATCAGTATGATGAAGAGAGAGTTTATGATCACCTAGAATGATTTATGAAGGATGGTGGATACTTTTGAGTACTTATACAAGATTTGGCTGTTCACGCTAGTAACATATTTTAGGCACCAAGGTAATTACTTCAATCTTATGAATAAAAAAAAAAGGTTCACATTTTTTTCAGAAGGCAGGAATCACTGTTGCAATGGAGGATGAAACTATGAAATATAAGAATAAGAGAGCATAAACCTTTAGTTTGCTACAGGAACACGGACACAAAAAGTGATAATCTCATGAAGCAGAAATGCAAATAAAATTCACACTCTAGAAAAAGCATTGCACAATGATCAGATCAAGTTAATGGTTGACACAACCACCATCTTCTACAAGACTTAGGAACTGGTATTTCTGACAGAGCTCTTTGAAACTGTCTGTGCACAAAGATCTATAAATGACCTCACAGTACTGAAACTTTTTACTCTGGGCGAATACAGAAAACACACAAGGCCCTTTACCATCTGTCAAACTAAAAATGCATTCACGTATCTTTCATCACCACCCATTAAAGGAAACCTTTACAATTATTCACTTCTGTTCTCAGAAATCAATTTCCATCTGTATGAAACTATAACCATAACAACACAACCGTACTAACTAGTGCTATGGTAAGTACATGGCATAGAAAGTTGGAGATATTAAGGTAGCAATACAGAATAATGTGACTGTGATGTCTACACAATGGAGTCAAAACGTGCATGAATATGATGTGACCAACACAAAAAAGGAAAGAAAGGGTGAACTTATGAATGTTTCTCCCACCTAGCAAAACAGACCCCCCCCCCCCCCCCCCATAATGTGATCAAATCCTCAGACTTCTTCCCTCATGATTAAAATTCACTATAAAGGAAATGGTGAGTCATGTCAGAAATACACACAAAAGCAGACAAGCTCTTGAGGCTTTAAAAAAATTGTTTTTTTTAACCTGTGCCTCTAGCTTGCAAAGAAACAAAAGAAACAACATTAAGGAACAAATTTCCACAACCTTTTCAGGAATTGAATTCGATTTTGCAAATATCATTTACATTCACAGAGATGGAATCATTCTCACAGCAATATTTGATTATCAGAATCATGTGGACCCTTGCAATCAAAATCACCACTGCAACATAATTGTCTTGGCACTTCTCAGTAAAATAACAGTTGAGTGGTCGCTGGAAGGACAAATGGAGAGAATCACATTTACACAAAACTACAGCAGTTTCATCAGAAGACTGATCTACTGCTGTTGCCAAGTGCATTCCACATTTTCCCCCAGATAACTGTCCATCTCCAAGCACTGAAAACACTTAAAATTCACTAACCAGCAATTTAAAATCAGTCGCCATTTCAACTGTCTTGAACATTATGACTTTTAATTCAAAGTTTCTTGACTATGGGAAAATATAACCATATGAGAAATTCCAGTCACGGGTAAATACAGTCCAATATACATAAAATTCTCCACTGAAAGGTCAATACATCTTCTAGACTAAATTTCAACAAAAAACGCACACTGTCATCAAGTTTTAACAATCAGCTTTTTATTACTTGCTTTTTTTTTTTCATTTTGTTTTCATGTCATAACATGTATACGAATGAGTACGAGTAGATGAAAAATCTTCTGAACTACACTAACTTAAGACATGACAAGAATGTTTGTTTGAAAAGATTTACAAAGTAAAAACCCAGTGATGCTCTTCATTGCCACTGAAAAATGAGTATGGCTTCACAAATTATGACGACAAGAACTACATCTTTATAAAAGAAATGTCAATTGGTACACAGTGCTAAAAATTCCTTATTAGTTCGGCAAGACAGAGAACAAAAGTTCAGTATTTGTGCTTAACTTATTTCCCCATTTCTAGTGTGAGAGGCATCAGCATTCTCAAAACAAATGTGTTATAACTTCTATACTTGAGAGACCGGTGGGTCAAACCATGAACTGTACTTTGTCTTAGCTTTCTTAAGGGACCCTTAGTAAAATTCTTAAAACCTGGTTTCACATTATTTTTTTAATCAGACGCATGCTCCATTCCCCCCAGAGCTTTTCCCCTGCTCAAGTACAAACCAATAGTTTTCACAAGTGCTTACTCTTCCAGATTATTCCATAAATTAATTTTGCTAAAATATTTGATAAGAATTACACCGAATGCATTCTGAGGCTAACATATAAATCATATATAGACGAAGTGACCTCGTTTCCTCTCCTCAATCTTTACATGACAAAACACTTGTCCTTGTCTTGAAGCTGAGGAAAGAAAAGACGAGCAATAAACCATCTGAACACAACAAAAAATGTACGATTAAATGAGGTCAGCCGCTGTACAATCTTAAATCTTATATATGCACATAAAAACTGTAAATAACAATGAAAAGTAAAAGAGTTTGAAGAGAAACGAATGCGACCTGAAAAGATACTTTGTCACAAAGACACATTTATCAGTTATGAAAGAACCAAGAAGGGAGCACACTATCCAAGTATTCACAATTTCATGTGAATAATAAATTTCTATAAAGAATAATAAAAAAAAATAATTAGAAATTCCATCAACAATAACAACTCAAGATACTAAAGAATATCATTCCGAAAAAATAAAAAGGATGAAGACACAGGATTTGAAGAGTTTTTCTTCAACCAAAGGGAAACCATCAAACACAAGGATAGCAGAGAAAATATCTTCATCTGTAAACACAAAATGAGCAACAAAACACTATTTCAATAGGATCGAACCATAGAACTCACTGGTGAGCTTGCTTTGATATCTCTCATACAAAACGTTGTAACATTTGCATTTTTGCTTTTTTGGTAAGTGTTTTATGGCGCTCGCAACTGCACACGAGACACATTACATATTTTCATTTTGGTAGGAATTGATTTTGAATTTTGCCTGGGTGGCAGCTGAAGCCTACTTTTATTGATTTTAGGACCATCAAGGGATCTTTAATGTGTGCAACTTGTACACGAAACCTCTGAGATTTTTCCGTCCTTATCCAAGAAGGCGAGGTGTTAGATCTCACCTACCATAAGGTATGACAGTCTAAGTACACAAGAGTCTTCAACAACTTCCACTTCAAACACAGATTGCTCCCTTTACGCAAACCAGATCAAATTTCAGATGATTTCCAGCTTCTGTAACTTGGCTTTACACCTACAAACAAAAGCCCTGGGATGGCTGCAACACCATACAAAAATCTAGGACCCACAAAAAAAATAAAAATGAACACACTAAAGAAACACTTACAGACTTTCAGTAAGACTCCATGTTTGAACAATCAATATTTGTTAAAACTTTTCTTACCTCAATACTGCCAATGAAAAAGACCAGGCGCCTTTCATTTTATTATACTTTCTAGCCTAGTTTACACGACAAAAACAAAATGCATGCCCGCAAAGGCATGATAAAAAAACAACAGCCAAACAAACAAAAAACAAACTGACCTCTTCCCCATCCAACTCATCCCGGGGTCCTCGTCGTCTGGTGCTGTAGGAAGCCACACTGCCTATATTTCTGCTCATTGAACAAGAAGCAACCTCCTGTGACAAAAGAAAATTCATTTTTGAATAAAAGAATTTAAATAATCATTACAAACATTAAAATATATTCAAACTTTTTTACAGAGAAAGAACACTCTTTTTGTGTTGCAGCAGAACAAATTCTAATGCACTACGACTACTAAACATGAAAGACAAGATACCACAGATCACTTCAAAAGAACTATTTAATGATAACTAAAACAATTTTGACATTTCCCTTTTTTCCCCCACAAGTTTTTGAGGTTTGGGTTTACTACTTAAAAAGTCCATAATATACAGTGGGATGAGAAACTTATTAAACTTATTCTTCTAACCCCTCAGAATACAAACACGAGTACATCTGTACAAAGAAACTCTTTTTTTTTTCAAAATGAGAGGATCAAAGCTCATATCCAAGTATCTAAACAAACTTAGTTATTGTAATGAGTGCTACTGCAAAACCTGGCGTTGAGTGAATCACAAATACTTGCTTGCTTCAGTTAGTCATAACTCAATAAGTCAAAGAAGACAAATAAATTGAGCATGGGAACTACAAAACATTATTTCATTGTAAAGTGATTTCAAACACAAGAAAAAACAATCTTGCATCCTGGTGCAGTGGATATCTTAGGGGTCAAAGAATCAATCATAAATACCCTATGCATCCTTGTCCTCAATGTAACTCTTTACATCTTGTCAACTGATACTCTTCCCTTGCCTCACTATTTCTTTTTGTTTTATATAAGGTGCTAGAAAAAGCTCTCTTCCCATTGCAGTATGGCCACCAGCGTGTTTACCTATACAAATTTGACTGCTTCAAGTTTTAAGCTCAGGATTTCATGTCATGGCAGGAAGGGTACACGCTTACTAGCAGCAGGAGTATAGTACATCCAGCCAAATGTTGTAGTAAAGCTACTGACACACAAAAGGGGAGTTTACATGGTTCACATACGACTAGGGAGGATTTATCAAACTTGTAGTAATCTATGAACTCCATATACCATTTAAAAGGTGGAATCTAAGCTGTCATATGTGAGGCATCGTGGTGAAATCAGGCGTTCGTCAAAATAATGAAATTGGAAGAAACCGGCATTTTTCCGCCCGTTCGGTAATTTTTATAGAATTTTTGTTTTTTCACTCCATACCTTTTATGTCCATATAAAATCACATTTCCAAGTGAATTTTACTGAAAAATGTTAATTAAAGGCAAAAAATACGTGATTTTTCAGTTCTCAAGGACTCTGAAGCTATTGGAAGTTACATAACTTTGGCGGCTATTTTCTCCCTAATTTCACCTTTGAAACTAGGCACCCCTTATCTCCTTCAATCGTAAACATTTCAACTTTTCTTCAACATAGAAGAATATTTTGTTCACCAAAAGGAAGGCAAATGAACAGGCTTTATGTCGATACTCAGGACCCAATATGTCCAAAAATTGACAAGCGGCTGATTCCACCACATCGTAACACATATATCAAGGAAAAAAATGTGGGTCATTAAAATATTTGAGCGCTTCAAGTTTTATTGCAAGTAACAACCTAGCAGCCCAGTAAAAAGTTAAAAACTAACTGTCTCATCTTGATCCAACAAAGTTGTTGTCATGTCACCACTGACAAACCAACGCTTGCCCTTCATCACCAAGTCACTGGGTGGGTTGTGGGTCTGGTCTGAGTCAGCACTCCACACCTGACAGACAGAATAAAAAAACAGTATGATAAAGTAAAAATAATACAAAGAGGAGCTGAGATTAAAGTTGAGCAACAATAAAGCGGCTGTTCGTTGTACTTAAAAAGGCAATATGCAGCACATAAACTACAACCATATTCTTACAAAATCACCAAGTCTATAAAATAAATGTCAGGACTTTGAGAAATAAACCAAAAATAGAAAATAACTTGAAACCTGAAACGTGACACGAGAAATTAAGCCATACATCTACAAAGTTGTTGAAGACATTCATCTTGCTTTTCTTCCTCTCTTCGTCAAAGTTGTTGGCAACTCTAAATCTGTGAGTAGTGAAAATACATCATCACACTACAAAATCCCCGTCTTCATTTTCTTAGCTTTTCCAATAGTCGGACATTGCTTCTCGCACCTTTCTGCAATAAAGGTCGGTCCCTTTCTATTATGCCTTGTCTTTATACTTTATAATACTAAGGCTGGGGCAGATGGATACCACCCTCCCAGAGTACAGAAACTTCTGAACCAGCACGGCTTTCTGAAAATGGGTAAGCGAGTGTAAGCAAGTAACTTGAACAAACAAGACAAGCAGCTTGCAAAGATGTTGTTATATGAAAGGGAGACAAAGCTACATACTGTGATGGTCTGGCCTGCTTTCAGGACATTCTTTTGAAACTTGTGGCGGGTCTCGTTGTCCCCTGACACATGCCTGATTTGCCAGTGAAACAGATGTACATCCTGTGGAAAAGAAGTGTTATCATGAAGCTCAATGTCTATGAGGTCATGAGTCTGTACTTGATTATACAATACTTTTAGTAGAAGCAACCCCTGGGTTTCTAAAAAGTTACATTTGTATGCAAATTCAAAGAATATTTGATATATATATAGCAATGAGAATCAACAGTTTATCCTTTCAAACACACCTACTTAGCGACCACCATAGGCAACTAATATCCAAAGCACCTGGTCTTCCAAAGCTTTAACCTGCAAAACTCCTTAACAACTTATTGAAAGTCTACCTTCTCCAAACTGTGCTAAAGGACCGAAGCCCATAGGCAGCTAAAATTAACAACATTTGTCAATCAATGGTTTTAGTGATGAAAGTCTTGGGTATTACTGGAGTGTAAAGTTTATAAATAGCAACAATGACGTCTTCATCTTTTAGAACAATATGATAATAACCAGCAGATGAATTCATGCCCATTAAAATGACACATTTCAGGTCATAAACAAGGTTATAAATTAAGAACTTGGGAGGTAACAATTTCAAGAAACTGAGCAGCAGGTACAAGAAACTTTTTACCAGTCACTGGAGTAAGTAGTTTAGCATGGGGTTTTACGGCGCTCGCAACTGCATAAGGTCATATGAGCGCGCGAAACAAGTTGGGTTTTTTTTTTTCAATAGTTTATTTCTAGGCCTGATACTGGTCAATATTTCTATTTAAAATTGTTAATAAAACGCAAAAAATCGAGTGTAAATAGATTTTAGATTTAAATTTAAATTTAAATTTAAAACAACTTGCTAAATGACACTTTAGAAAATTTCATAACTTTCTATAAAGGCCAATGGCTTTCATAAAGTCCAAAATTCTGTTGGGATCAACGACGGAAGAAATGTCTTGCAATTTTTTGCTTTTTATAGTATTTCCTTCGGGTCTCTCCGAAGTCTAGACATTAGGTTAAAAGGTATCTAACAGTAAAATTGGTGTCGCATCCGGCACTGAACAGCTTCTCTTTTCCCTGATGGAGGTATTTGTGTGTTAGGGCCGTGTGTCCCATGCGTAATTAATAAATAACTTTGTCTTTTCTGGAGAGGCCCGAAGGATTTCGCGGTCCCGGTTCAGGTTTAATGTTGTGTAGTTTGTTATTAGTTTGTTTTTTCCAATTGCTCCCCCACAGACTGGAGGTGTACTTTTTGACTTTATTTTTAAAGTTAGTCTGTGGGAGGGTGTTAGTCGTTGATCCAAACAGAAGGGATAAGGATTTCTTCGCCAGGTCATCTATCTGCTCGTTTCCTCGAATGCCCACATGGCTAGGTATCCATGCGAACTCCATATTTTTCTCTGTTTGAGTTAAAGTGTGTATTTTCTGTTGTAGCGTAACTATTTTTGGGTGTAGGAGTGTGTAGTTTGTGAGTGAGGTGATGCAAGACAGAGAATCAGAAAGGATACAGTGCCATGTCAATGGCAGTAGATTCCGCAGAGACCAGTCACTGTACGTTCCCCGAGAATAAACACTTAACTATAATTTTTTTACACATCCAACTTAAGAAGAAATGTGAATGAATTCAAATGCCTGTCAAAAAGCTTTTTTTAAAATCAGTCACAGGTCGAAAACAAACATTACTGAAGTTTGCATGCATTCTTTTGTTAAATGTGCACATGCTCAATAATACCACAGTAATATTTTCATATCCTTAATTCCTTGCTTTCTGTTTAGCACCAAAAAATTTGACAACAGTAAACAACTGGAAGATTACAAAAGCAACCATGATTAATTACGAAACCAAATACTTTTCCCAAAGCAATTCCTCAAACCCTGATGCATTCTAACTATTTAAAAAAGGGAAGGCATTACCTTGTCGGTGGTATTGGTCAGCTTGACAAATTTGCCATCCGTGTCGACATCACTGATATCCACTCCACAGGAGGAAGTAGCAGACCTGGAGAAACCACTGGAAGCAGTGCGCTGTGTGTACTCTTCAACCGCCTGGCCAATGTCCATCCTCTTGCGCTTTCTGCCACCACTTGATGATGAAGCTGTGGTCATTGAACGCTGCTCTGTCATAGAAGCTGAAATGTTCAATCTGTGGGAAAACATTTTGAAGTAAGATTGGGAAAATGATAGGAAAATAAAGACTTGAATAAGCATGAAATCAAAGACAAAATATGAACCTTGAGAAAAGAAGGTGCTGCAACTTATGAATCTTTGTCAAAAAGCATGGATCACTTGACAATGCGTATGGAAAAACTCAATTTCCCCCTCTGTGATATAAAATGTTCACAAGTAAAATTTTCTTAAGAAAAACAAAAACTTTTTGCTATAGATAGCAGCACTTAATCCAGATTAGGTCATAAAACCAGAGTGATCCCAGAAAGTTTATCAGCAGTTGATGAAAATGAAGGTACTATAAATAACAAAGCAAAACAGAAAACAGGATTTAAAGTCTAGGCCAGCTCATTCTTCAGGTTCTGTCAACAAGCAGAAAGAAAAGTCAGGGAATATCAAGGTTTTGGAGTTTGCCCTTATGTTATCTCTTTAACCAAAAGCTCAGCAGAAATGGAGGTCTCACTGCACATTAAAACTGAAATGAACATTCATATCAATGGTGTCATTCTATGGGCCAATGTTCTGAAATCATTTTAAAGCATATTCTGTATGTTGCAAATATAAATCAGGAGTTAAAATGCACTATGAAGAGCATAGAAACTACTTATGGCTAACGTTTGTGTCTGTTCTTATCACTTAACCCTCATCCTGCGGGAGCCGGGTTTTTGTAGCCCGATAAGCCTATTTCGGCACCTCGCCTACGTTCTGGTCCCGAATCAGTGTAGCACCTGGCTCAGTGCACGCGCATCCTCTTACGTATCATTCGGGTCCCGAGTCGGATCCCCATTCACGCAGGTCAAGTGTGTGTGCGTCAGTCTGCTTGAGTTTGTGTGCGTTTGTGGCCTTCTTCTAGAACCGCATGCGTTGGTTCGTAATCGAGGCATACGTCTCATTCAAAACATGCCAAGTTGATAGCTCTAGATGTTCGTCCAATGAAATTATAGAAGAAATTGACCCACTTAGACATGAGGAGCTCGAAAGGATAGTCAGAAACAAGACTTCCATTTTTCCATACAAAATATTTCAAATGAGCTTGATTTTGTATGAAATGATACTACATGATAAAAAATAAGCTTGTTTGATAGTTTTGAATACCATTGTGCATGTACAAAGAACAATTTGAGTGTAAAACATTCGGAAATTGACCTAAATTATCCCCTTTCGAACCTCAGGTCATTCATAACAACAAAAGCGTCCAGAAAGGTTATTCGAATGGGCGTAACTACTCGTAATGTCTTATCAGCTTGCGAGAGGGGGTTATTCAAGTGTTTGTAACACTTTATAAATAGAAAGCTATGAAGGATAGAGCATTATTTTCATCATCGGTTAACACACTCCCGCGGTATTCATGGCGAAAACACACGTTTCCCGGCGCGCACGCTGTACACCAACAGTACACACTGAGTGACCCCGGCGGCCTGCCCGGCAGGTCCGACGTATTCGGTTGCTGATAAGATACGCATCTGGGCACAGACGCAAGATAAGAGTTAATAATCAGAAAGCCTGTTGAACTATTTTCAGGAAACCATTTACATTATAATAAGAGCATGTAACACCTTCAGTATTGTATTTATATGTATGCACAGTTGACATGAATTGCCTTACCTGGTCTCCTCTGACTCCAACAGCTTCCTGTAAGCCTCAATTTCCCTGTCTAGTTTGATCTTGATCTCCAGCAGGGCAGCATACTCTCTCTCCAGTTCCTCCACTTGAGCACGGAGGCGGCTGATCTCTTCATCTCGCTGCTTCATCCTCAGGCGGAATTCATCACGTTCTCTCTCCAGCTGCTTGTCTATATCCTTCACACGCAGATCAAGGCCTGCATTCTGCAATAACACATTGTAAAATTCCATTATTACATTTTCATAGGTGCCATGCATCAAAATCCAAAAGAGAGAAGCAAGGAGAAGACCATCCTGTTCAGTGGAGTCCAAATTCTCAAAGAGGGGAGGGGGGTGTAACATATTCCTAGCTCCACAGTTTACTTACTATTGCCTTTTAGACATCATCCCAGGTGACTGACCGTTCAGTTGGGTGCAGCTATTTTACAGGTGACTAGTGGTGAATGACCAGTGACAAGTTCCTTCAAGGTCTTTCTCCAAATTCCATCTATTGTTAATCACCTTTCACTTTAGTTCACTTTATCAAGAAAAGGAAGCTCTTCACTTCACTCTAATGCTTTATTGTGAATACATTTCACCACAGTTGACACAATTTTGATCATTTCAAAGAAGGATTGCTTTGGATTTTTCTTTTCAAATTTCCAGTTGTTGGTATGATAAAAATGTGGTTACTTGTTTTGTAACCTCTAAATGTTTTCTATAACAAGTGCAAGATGGATCATACTTGAACCAGTGACAATGCCTCAATAAACAAAGAATCGAAGGAAAATAATGTACTTCTTAATTAACACGAGGAAGCCTCTCCTGAAAGAAGCAAGTCACCATGACTCTTCTGGAGACTATTCCAAGCAGGATATCAATTCCAAAAAGGAACCTGTACAATTTGGTAAATGTCTTTACATATTAAAAGTTAAAATAAAACTGAAAGGATGTGCCTACCTCAGATTTCAGTCTTCCAATTTCAGCAGAGAGATCATCCACACTCCTGCGGGCCAGCATCAGTTCCTCCCAGGCAGCACTGGACGACTGACTGTTGCGTTCAAGCTGGTTCCTCAGATCTTCAACCTAAAAAAAGGCAGATGTGTAAACATTGAGACTGAAATATTTATAGAACTGTAAACACAGACTTTAAACCCTTTCCATAATATATCCATCAAATAAGTGGATTCTGAAAACACAGCTTGTTGCTGTCTGGCCTGAAATTTTGAGCATTCCACTAGCTAAAACTTACTTCCATCCCCGAAACGAATAATTCAGAAAAATAAGGAACAAATATCACTTTATAAAGATTTTTCCATGTGTGCCAAACAAGATAAAATACAAACAAATTCATTCAGAGAGAAAAGGTTACTTGAACACAACTGGCAGTCATTAAGTTCAACAACAGCTTCTCCCTTTTTCTGCGTCTGACATCATTCTCAGTATGTCCATTGATTCAGAAAGTACCTCCTTCTAATCTGAAACGTTCGATTGTATCAATAAAACGCCATTTCTGGCTTGTCGATCTTCTGAACAGTCTGATAGTAGTCCTCTATTCTGGTCTTTCCTCCCATGCTATGCACACATGAATTCTATAGCCATGGGCACATGAATTTGTCAGTAACTCTGTGCCTTCTTTCTGGCAGATGCTTGTACTTTTATACTTAAGTGCTTAAAAATGATTGATGGTAAAGTAAGGGTCACCGTAGTAAGACCTCCGAGGTACCTAGATCGACCATCTTACTTTGTAGGCATAAACAACAAAGAAACATAGAATGTAAGTCCAAAGCAACAACATGCAATGTTTGAAGTCCAGTGCAACCAGAGGCACCAGCCTCTATAAGGTTCAACTGTGTGAGACAAAATTTGTGCAAGAATCTAGAAGCAAAATTTTTTTAATGGTGTGCCAGACTCACCAAAGCCTACAACCAAAACAAGGGCTAACTGAAACCGCATCACCATAAAAAATATTTAAAAATCATAGTTTCTCCAAAAAGAAAAGAATGTCCTCAGCTTCAGCTGTCAGGTCTAAATGACTAATTTCAAATGACACTCCTTAAATTCCGAAATTGAGTTTTTCGATGAAGAATTTATTTTTTAAACCATGGATCAGCAAAAATGTTAAATTTTAAAATACTGACCAGGGTGGAAAAACTTGGTCACAGAAAGACTTCTGGTAATTACTGGAAGACAGTAAGGTCTGCTACATCCTGAAACCAATACACTCTATCACAGACCTATGAGGGATATATCCAGAACAAGATCAAAGAGAATCTTTTACCTTGCTCTCATAAAGAGTCTCCAGTTCCACTTTGACAGACTGCAAGTCATAATCGTGTTGGGCACGGATTTCCCTGAGGGCATCCTGTAGTCGTGCCTCATACTCCTGTTCAATTCTGCCATCAACTTCTTCCAGCTGGGTTGTGGTGCGGACGCGAGATTCTTCCAGTTCCTGAAACAACGAAGAACAAATACAATGAAAAAGAAGAACAGAAATATATGCAAGTCTGATACGAAAACATTCTAATCCCAACAGAAGCATTAACCGAGTACATAAGAAAAAATTCTTTGGTTTTTTTTTTTTTACTGTTTTAAGAATGAAGACGGAAGAAAAATGGAAGATTTCATTCCCAGCCGTTTCAATTTTGAACAGAGAACAAACCTGGACTTATACTAACTAATAGACCTCACTTTTCATAATTGTTCCTTTTGTTCCCTCTCATGTTTCTCATCTAGCAAAAACAAAGTGGCAAATGAATGTTGGTATAATTGTGGAATAAAGAAACCAGTCTACTCTAATGAGAACAAAAAGTTGTGTCCTGTGCAGAGTCTAAAAGAAGAGCCAGAGAAATGAATTTTACGTCTTTTGACTTAATAGAGGTGAGTAGATACAGCAGGCGAAATTCTTTTTTTAAAAGTACCCTTCGAAGACAAGAAAGAATCAGCCTGTAATCTAGCAACTATAAATTCAGCAGCCTTAACGCTAGGCCACTGACACCACACAACCAACCTAAAGACCATAAATCTGGCTTGACTTTAAAGAATCAGGCACACAACCTACAGATGGCCCATCTAAAAGCATAATAACAACAAGACTATTAACTCATACCTGTTCATAAACTTGGCTCTTGAAGTGCAAGTCCTCCTTGAGTGTCTTCACCCGATTCTGAAGGTCCACACGCAGCAGTGTTTCTTCCTCCAGCTGTTTCTTGGCTGCTGCCAGCTGCTGCTCCAGTCTGTTCAGCTCATTCTTCAGGTTCTGCAGAATGACATGAAGGGTAAAATATAGACATGGTTAGAGGAACATAGAGAACTGGAATAAAAATCACAAGAACAAAGCATAAAATCCTGAAAATACAGAAAGAGAATGTACACATACACAAAAAGACAGCTTTTATTTGTTTTACTTGAGTAAAGAAGAACATAAAACAATAACAGTCATTTAGCGCTGGGGGAAAGGCAAGAAAAAAAGAAACAAAAGAGCAAAGATAAAGAAGAAGAAGGGCCTTTATCAGCGACATCCTTCAACTACACACGTACACAAAAAGGGGAAAAAAAAGGCTCCATAACTGAGTAAAGAAAGGCACATCGACAAATTGATTGCTGGGGAAAAGTAAGACAGAGAGACAGAAACAGCAGAGGGAAAGTAAAGAATCAAACAGAGGCGCCCTCCAAACAACAGAACAGTCATAAATCATTTCAAAACACAACATCACAACACTAAAACATACTGTCACAAGTGGAACACGGACACAAAAGCATCCATTCAGTTTAATTATTTTATTATGAAATAAGTAATGCCAATGCATTGCTGCTGACCCTTTTGCCTTGAAACAAACACATAAATAACTTCCAAAGCATGAAATAAAATTCAAAAGGATTATTTGCTTCATTAAAAAAGAATTTGTAGGAAAATCCTGCATGACAAAAAAATGTATAACATTATGAAATCGTGACGCAACGCATAGATTAGTGGGCAATTAAATTGACCTCCCATCACAAGTTTTCTGGTAATTTTATTTATCTAAAAGAACTTTTACTTAAAATTACAAATGTTTAGACAATTATAACATGGAAATAGTCTTTACGTTTTGTTTCATGAAAGAGAAGTGCCTTGTATCCCACACTGATGCAAAAAGCAAAATAAAACAACATTGCGCATCTAGTACTACCAATAAACTATATTTTAAACTTTTCCTTCAGAATTTCCTTACTCCAGGGAGAGACCAAAACCCGAGATAATAGCAACACCCTCCCCAAAAAAATTTCAACTGCCATTAGGGATTGGTGGTAAGTACATCGAATCATTAATTAACGCAGTCTCCATTATTGATCCGACACTTTACAGGTGTTACCGCACCACAATCCATTTAAGCATATGACGGGGAAGCCTCATGCAATATTTTAATTAATTAAAAGCCGGGCCCCATTTGATATGAAGTTTGCACCAACAGCATGAAATGCATCAAGTGTTATTTTTCGAGTGAACAACAATGGATCAGAAAACCCCCCCACTCCTTTCTCCACTATTTTCCTTCTAAGACATTACTTTTTAAAAATAATTTAACTAACAATTCAATAGCCACAAAAATGTACAACTATTGCACTAATTGCAACTTTACAAGCTTCAATAATTCCCAATTACAATCTACTAGCTAGCTATTATTAAGTAATTTTAAATGGCAAGCCATTAAAACATAATAAGAAATATACCTGATTCTCTTTCTCAAAGTCACGGGCACTGAACTCAGCCAACTGCCTTTCTAGCACTTGAACACGGCGCTCCAAAGCATTGGCATCACGATCTCTCTTGTTGTATCTGGAAGAAACCAATATATTGTAGTTATTTTCAGAAACTCAGGAAAAGCAATTTAACACAATTCATCAAAGTACTCTTAGAAGCAGGATCAAACTTTTCCAAAATAAAATATTTGTTTCATTGTTAAAATCTTAATGCAAAACAGTATTGCATCTTAACACACTCAGGCTAAAAAAGATTACAAATACAAGAGATGTGGCAACATTTCATTAATGCGAAAAATTCAGTGAAATTTTACTTTCACACATGCACCAAGATGAACTGCTTTTGAGGGCTACACTTAACTACCATCTTTTTGCTGCAGAACAAACATATTATATGGCCACTAAAGACTGTCACAAATCAACTATTAAACCCCCCCCCCCCAACTATTTGCAGAACATCAAATTATCATATTATTATTATGGTGAAATACAGGAGGCATGCCACCTTGCAATTTATCCCAAGAAATGTAAGGAGAGAGTGCGAAAAAAAGAAAAAGAAAACAATCAGTCACAGAAAGCATTACCAATATAAAAATAACATAACCTCAATCTAAATCTAGATCTATCTTGAAAAAAAATCCTTCTGGGGTCAAACACGACCTAATGTCAACAATAAGACAATAGGGGAGCAAGGGGAGTGAGTGTGAGTACTTTTCCCCTTCTAGGGATCTGATTATTTACACATACCTATGGACTATGGTAGTAAGGACACAAATCCCCATTGTTTATATTTGTATCCAACTCCAAGCACATTGAATGAACAGATCCAAGCACAGGGGATATTGGGCAAGCAGGATAAGTAAACAGTACATACTTAACACCTGTGTGAATACCTCCTCCAATTGGCTATAAACTGACCTTTCCTTATCACAAGAGCAATAAATTACCCTGTGAACCATAGATGGCCCTCTCCTCTCCACTCAACAAGGACAATAACCTGCTCTGTTATCATTCCCCCTAGACCCTATGACCACAGGTCAATAGTGAAAGTACCAGTTTACATTGGGATTCAGTTGAGAGCTTTTAGAAGGGAAAGACAAGCAAACTGCTTCTCAATATGAAAGCCAATATCATGGGGCCCATTGGGGGTAAAAGTGAACACTACCCGACTTCCCATACAAACATGAGGATGATACTAGTCATTCAAACAAAGAGGATTACTTTGAAAATTATAATTATAACTATGAAAACTGGAGCAAACTCATTCCTACATCACTTTAACCCAAGCAGACTGTATACTTTGCTTACTTTGAATCAAAACATTCGCCTCCATCTCAGAGTTCAAAGTTTATAAAGGAAACTCATTTTTTGAAGAGAAAGTGTGGTATTTTAACATTCCAAGATTTAAATTGAACCAAAGAAAAAATGCTTGCTTCAAGTATCACATTTCTACTGATACGGCGTGTCTGTCTTCAACACACTAGATTTACTAGTTGTTTCAAATTGTTTTTAGTTATTAGCAGAGTTTAATTAATTCATGAATTATTGAATACTTCCAGAAATTTTCATTGGGTGGTCATATTAACTTATTTTTTCTTGTCATTACATTTAAATGAATTATGAAATTACTTGAATGGCACCAATATTGTAAATGGAGGAATGCTTTTGTTTGAATTGTTTATGTTTCCTTAAATATCACTGTAAGAATGAAAACATACTATCCTTTGTCTTAGGCTGTGAACATAACTGCTACGTCCAGAAAAAAAAATTCAAGAAGCAACACTGCCTTTACTTGTGTTGCTGTATCCTTGTAAAATATCTACAGCTCATAGCTCACTTTGCAGAAGAAAAAACATGTCAGTATGTCACGAACAATAGTAGAAACAGTGTCAGTGGACTTCAAGAAGGCTTTTTCACTCTGAACAAAACATAAATATTATATATATATTATATAAACAAAAACACGGTTCCCAGCCTGGAACTAAGAAAAAAATAAAATTTATCATGTATTAAATTGAAATGCCTTCGCCTTCTATGTGTTGTTTTGAAGTTAAACATCTGTCTGCAATTAAAATTAAAATAGAGTTTTCCTGAAAGCTTGATTTGTGATAGTTCTTGTGGCCATTTAACCTCTAAATAACGGTGTTTATTTTTCTCGAAAACACAAGGAAACACTCGAAAACACTAGGAATCACTCGAAATCCCTTGATACCTTACCCCCGGACGCTTACCAAAGCCTTGATTTTCGTCTCATGGCCGTAACGAAATTGTCTTTGCCACCCAGAACGAGAGAAAGTTAGAGTGGGAAATAGGTGGGGAGAAAGAAAGACAGAGACAAACAAAGAAAAAGAGAAGGTGAGCGATACACAGAGGAGAGAGAGAGATTGTCCTGATTGAAATTATGATTGTCCCGATTGAAATTATGACATTGTTCTTTTCTTCAAATTGTGATTCCTCCAACTCCAAAACGGAGGAAAAACAATCATTCATGAAAAAAAGACATCCGCAATCTTCATTTAGATCTAGATCTACGCTAGCCTCGAAACTAGATCAATGATTTATGTCTGTCTGTCTAGATCTAGACCTAGATCTACTCTAGGTCTACCCTGAGCCAAGAGGGCGCTGAAACTTTCCGAAATCACAAAAGAGTTCCCCTACCGGGTTTGTATACTTTGTGACTTTGTTCCCGGTTACCGGGTCTGTATACACTAGGACTAGGCTATACACTCCCTTCTAGCATAGCCTAATCTTCGATTCTAGGCTGCCTTCTGATACTAAAATGATGATTTCATCCAAAGGTACAAAGGTGATTTCGAGTGATTCCTAGTGTTTTCGAGTGTTTCCTAGCGTTTTCGAGAAAAATAAACACCCCTAAATAAGGCCTACCTAGATCTAGATCTAGATCTAGAACTAGATCTAGAATCTAGATCTATATTGTTCTGGGTATTTTTTTACTTTCCCTCCCGTCTCACACTCAGCTACCAGTTGTCTATTTTCTACTAAATATTGATGCGCTGAACACGAATATCAACTTCATTTCCGTCGCAAATTAATGATTTTTGAAATATTTGATTGTTTTTAACCGAGATAGACATGCTTTGGACCAATCGGGGGGTTACAGGGGGGCATGCCCCCCTGTTTTTACACCCATAATTTGATATTTTACAGTTAGATTTGAAATTATCTTGAAAATAATTGATTTGCGACAGTTTTAGTGGCTTTATGTGTGATCTGCAGCAAACAGTACAGCAGTTTGACCCCTGAAACAGTGCATCTGTGTGCGGGAGTGAAAGTAAAAATTTACCTTGTTCTGCAACCAAAAATATGATGAATGCCCGGTGTATCTCAGATTTGTGAGCAGGAGAGATTGTAGAAACTTATCATTCAATGATTTATAAATATCTTTAAAATTTATTAGGACCTGTATCATTGCCCCACACAACTAGATCTAAGTGCGCTGGACAGAATTTTTAAGGGTGGGCCTATTGTCCCACATAGGCCCTACTGGTCAACACTCATTAGCAAGATCTAATCATTCAAATTCTTAGACTGACTGGCAACATTATCGTCCAGGTCGAGGACGAGGCCTAGATTTTATCAATGATAATTAGATCTTTGCCTAAATATTATATTAACATTAATCCCTCTAGAATTTATTATGTCCTGTACGTCATATATGAAGTCTCCTGTCTCGGAAGGTGAAAATCTCACCTTGATTAAGTTAACTTATCATGGGTCTCTGCTGAGGAGAATGAAATCAAACATCAAGACTTAACTTCAGATGTCAGAACTCTCTACGATCACAATCAAAACAAAGTTCTCTGCATCAGGATCAATGAATGGAGTCACGAATTCTGCCTTTCTTGCTTCCCTAGGCTAGACAATGCAGAGTACTATGAGCCTAAAAATAGATTGAGGGGTTAGAAAGACACGGCGACCGGCGCTACCGGTATCCTCCTGAACACAAACAGGAAATGATTTTCTGTCGCCTACAAGATCTCAATGATCAAGGCATTCAAAAAACATTGGAAACCAGGCACATGATTACGATGAATAGGAATTATAATTCAAAAACTACAGTCTACTCACTTTGCGAGAAGATCTTCATAATCCGTCTTGTATTTGTTTGCTTCGATCTGCAATCGGGCCTTTTCTTTTGATGTTTCGTCCAACAATCTGCGTAGCTCAGCAAGTTCCGATTCGTAGAGTGTTTTCACACTGGTGACTTCTCTCTTCACGACTTCTTCTGTTGAGCGAACTTGTAGAGCAAGACGACTATTCTCAGCTTCAAGGCTTCTTACTTTGTCGATATACGCAGCAAGACGATCGTTCAAACCTTGAAGTTCCTCTTGCTCTTGAATTCTTGATAGTCGGGCCGGTGATGGCGGGCGGCCTAATCCTCCTGAACGTCGGCTTTGCGACGACGAGCTGCTGAAGCTCGTGCCTGCTTCTTCTCCTCCAGCTCCACCTCCACCTCCTGATGAGGAAGAGTAAGTTGTGGTGACAGTCTTCCGTGTCTGCTTCATAATGATGTAATGGTCAGGTAATCAACTTCTTTCAGCGTGTAACTTCCAATCCGTATACACACGAACCCAAACAGAACACAACTCTCCAATGGCCGGTAACTCAGCGGTAACGCGGTACAACGCGTGCTCGCGCGTTTTCGGTCATGTGACCACGCACCTTGCCGGTGTATCCCACGATTCGCTTCCGCATGGGCGGCTATGTGTGTCAGTTATTGGCGTGGGTGGTGGGTGGGTAGCCTAGGCCTAACGGTGAGGGGCGAAAGCCTCGCAGTTCGGATTGAGCGATGTTCTAACGGCACAGAAGGGAAAAGCCAATTTGTCTAACCATATTTACTCTTTAGGCTATATGTTACACTCTTTAGCTACAACCACGCGATAGCAAGAGAGTTGCCAGCGCGTAAGCATTAAACTGAAATAGATCTTGGATTCTCTAGATTAGAATTGCTAAATCCCAGTTCCAGCAATAAAAGCACATCTCACTGTTTCCACTGTCAGCCGTCTTCGGTTGCACAATACATGACGTAGTCATATTATACTACATGTACTATGATAGCTAATTATGATTCTGGCATCGTATCTTGGCATTTATAAATAATATGATTTTAATACATTTAGTGAACCATCTTGTCCTTTTTTCTTTTTTTTTTCTATTTCTCTGAGCTATCGTGTACGAATGCTATCGACCGACGGACAATCATGATGTCATCGGCCTCCTTCGAAAATACCATTTTGGGGGCTTCAAACATCTTTCTAGTTCAATCAAGGATAAGCATAATTCAAGAAGGTGGCTCGCCCACGTTGTTTCCCTTCCCTTTTTTAAAGCTATTATATCCTCCATGATTCGCCACGATCATTGTGACAAGATGAGGGACCCGCGTACATTCTGAATTCCTCTGACAACGTGGTGGTACAAACGGGAACGGGATCGCGTCCACAAACTCAAATGACACCTGTGCTCTTTTCCTCTTTGACC
>NW_004797352.1:1446982-1448865 GCF_000002075.1 Aplysia californica
AGAGAGAGAGAGAGAGAGAGAGAGAGAGAGAGAGATGAGATGAGATGAGACGAGGGACGAACGGAAGTGGGGAAGTAGGGAAAAGTCAAGGGTATCGCTTGCCTACTGAAGTAGTGACTGAGAGAACAAGGATGTGTGTTATGTGTGTTCTGAGATTCAACCGGGCGAAAACAAGTTGTTGAGTTCACAAAAGGGCGTATTACATCAAAGGCCTAGGCGCTTGTAAACATGCAACATACTACAATGTACAATACTACCTCTCATGGACCCTCACCATGCCCCCCCCCCTCCCCCGTCTTTCCCCCGCTCGTTAACAGCTGCAATGAACCGTATCACCCAGTTTGCTGGTCTATACAGGCGTCACTCTCAGTCACACGCCCACTCAGTGTGGATCGCTCGGGATTACAGCAGAATTTGTATTTGTTTGCAGAGCCCACGGACCAAGATTAGCCTACTTGAATAACTAGATCTAGTCCTATAATTCTAGACCTGATGCATACAATTGAGTGTTCTTTCTCTCTCTCTCTTTTCTCTCTCTCTCTCTCTCTCTCTCTCTCTCTCTCTCTCTAGAGAGAGAGAGAGAGAGAGAGAGAGAGAGAGAGAGAGAGAGAGAGATGTATTTAAATTTGCATAAGGTTTGGAGGATTCATTGCTCCCTGAAAAGCATCGGTCTGATCTACTTTTACTACCGGTATTTTATAAACTTGGGCTTTTCCTGACGAATTATGTAATACACACCTACGGTACCCCTCCCCCCGCGCGCGCACCTACACATACTTGTCAATCCATATACAACAAATTATCATTATGATAAATACTCCCCCCCCCTAAAAAAAAACACAAAAAAACAACAACCCCAAAACAAACAAACAAAAACAAAACTATCGAAAGAAACAAGAAACTGACCTCCCCCCCCCCAAAACAAAACAAAACAACAACAACAACAAACACCCCAACAAAACAACAACAACAACCAACCAACCAAACAAACAAATAAAAAAAACACACAAAACAAAAACAAGCACAGAATAAATGTGTTACAAAAAAAAAAGAGCAAAATGACTCATCATGAATGACTAACCAATCTTGTTCCAGCGAGAAGATACATGAAGTAACAAGAATGCCATTGGCGTAGATGGAATAGAACTTTCGGAAACTGCGCTATGAATTTATTATTAGAATATAAGCTCATAAAGCATGTTGCGTCTTCTTACTTTGGACTTTTTTTTTGTATTACAAATAGGAAAATCGAAACTCCACCCAGCACCAGCTTGTTGAGTGGAAGAACTGATAATATTTGTGTGGACATTTAGCAAACACATCCCTTTTCAAAAAATCCATTTTTACTTGGTGTAGGCCTAAGTCCTAAGAGAAAGAGCACTTAGACTTCTTTAATTTTATGGTTGTTCGGATTGTGAATCTGGGTAGATATCTAAATTTTTACTGTGTGGTGATGCTAAAATAACAGTAAGACTGCAAGTGCCGAGAGAACAAGAAAGACCTTCTGTTTTCTCTACTACTCTTTCCTTAAAATGTTTTCTCTAGTAACCTTTCCTAGTCGGATGTGTAAGAGTAAGAGTAAGAGGATTGTGGGTAAGAAGCCCTTTCAGTCGGTACCATGGGGGTTATTGAATGTCCCAGTCATGGATGACCAATGCCAGGTGAAGGGGTAAATGAAGCGAGAGAGCTGATGATAGGGCACACTTGGTGCTGCTAGTTACTGGCCTATGGGGTAACAGCTTGACGAATTATGGAGATGAATGAATATCAGTTGAGATGTTTGGTGTGTTCAAATGTACGGCCTTTCTCACCTAAACGTCAGTCTCTGTGTCTTCTTCTTCTTCTTCTTCTTCTTCTTCTTCTTCTTCTTCTTCTTCTTCTTC
>NW_004797352.1:1450285-1451370 GCF_000002075.1 Aplysia californica
CCCAACCTCCCATCTCTTAACTGGGAAGAATGTAATAGAAAGACATTAAAAAAATACTCCATGTCTGACACATCCAATCTGGTCACATCTACGCGAGGACAGGGAAGGAGGAATCAGGAATCGTATCAAATCGTTCCCATTATACAGGTTCAGCACTGGAATCGAACTCAAACCAAAAACATCGTAGCTAAGTGACTTGCAAATTGACGCGGCGATGTTGTACGTTGCTTTGGATACCAAATTTTCCTCCCTGCATTCAAAAGGTTAACCGACTTTACCTTACGGAGGCTTTACAAATAATTGTTGCCACCTCCGCCTTGGCTTAGACTGTCGAGTGGAGTGTGTATAAATAGTACATCTCTTTTTGGGTCAGAAGGCCTAGACAGCGCCGTCTGATTGATCCTTTTCTGTGAGGTCAGCGATTTTCAACAAACCTTGGTCTTCAGCTTTTCTATGACACGCCTAGTTCACAAACTGGTGGTTGAAAGGTGTTTTGGTATTGTATGCTTCCTCTTCTACTTTGAGTGCTTTTAAGTGTCGCAATCTTTAGTCGGCAGAGCTGTCGTAAGCTTTCAATTCAAGAATCAAACTACGTGGCCAAACAACTCCACTGTATCCTACTATAAGAAAACAAAACGCTTTCATGCTTGACTCATAGCAATCAGGGAGTATTGATTATAATGACAACGCTTTCAGCTACCATGAGCTCATAGTTTACTTAGCTTGTTAGACATTTGACTGGCGATGTGAGCAACGCAGGTTCGAATCGGACTGGGGTTGTTGACTGTGTTTTAAAAACTTTTCTTTCGTCTTTTCGACGGTGGATTCAAGGTTTTGTAGACTCTGAATTCTATTCTTTTGATTGAAATTGTTTTGGAAAAGAATAAACGCGAAGTCAGACAGTTTGCTCATTAGAAAACAGATCTAGCGGCTGTGACAGCAAAACTCGTTCCTAAAATACTTGATGAATGTTCACCGCTGCAGAAGAAAGAATCTCATTGTGCTGCAGGTGTGAGACATGAAGGTAGCCATGATTATTTTGCGCCACCCATCTCTCCTCCTCTCCAATCTTCTACCACCCCCCC
>NW_004797352.1:1456173-1457239 GCF_000002075.1 Aplysia californica
CCCACTCACAAAAACAAACAAACCCCAACAACAAGCAAACAAAATAATAATTTAAAAAAACAAACCTACTAAACCAAATACGAGTCGAAATGACTACATAAATTAATAGTAGATCTAGGCTACTATTGGGTATCAGCAACCCCCAAGTGCTCTATGCAATGGCGTGACTTGTCCGAGTCCCCCTAGTCGAGTGGTTCCTAAGTGGCTCTCAGCTAATTAACACGATGGATAGCAGCGAAATCGTGCAAATCGTGTCAGCGAGGCACTCAATTAACTTAAAGGAAAACTAACGATTGATAGAACTAGAGCACAAATATACACCCCAGTGTTAAAAGCATACATTATTATTTAAGCATAAGGTCTACTTGTAGATAGTGAACTCGTAAACTCCCCTAACCAGAAAAGAGAAAAACCCCAAACGCTACTCGAAGCTATGCTGTTACAGCGAACTCGTGGGTGGTTGGCGGGTGCTCTGGTGTGGTTTACTCCTTCTTTCCTATCAAAAAGCTTTCGCCCTCATCTCTTCTCCTTTTTTTCTTTCTTGTCTGTTACTCTCTTGTAACACCTCTTTTTCCGGCCGGCGTTTACAAGTACCGCAAAACCCGTTCTAAAACAAAACTAACAGCGAGCTTTAAGCCCTAGGATGTATGCAGGTACATGTACATATTTTTACAAAACTACTCACAAACTTGTAACGCACACCATTACTGTTACTTAACAAAACCCCGTTATATAATATGCTCACAGCACCATAGCTGGGAGCCCTCTTGCTTCATTTAGCGAAAGAGGTGAGGGGTCAAACTAATTCCAGATGTCAAAGTATATTCTACTTTCAAAACAGCCAACATCTCTTTTGAATTGGATTTGCAGGAAAAAACGAATTATTGGTCATAAGACGAGATAGTTAATACTACAACTACATTAGTAACAATTCATCCTCTGGTGAGAACAATGAACAGTGAGCTCTCACTAGTTTCCGCGACACAAAATATTATTTAAGCCACCACATCGACGCATTGCAAAATACAAAATCTCTCTCTCTCTCTCTCTCTCTCTCTCTCTCTCT
>NW_004797352.1:1457480-1459040 GCF_000002075.1 Aplysia californica
TCTCTCTCTCTCTCTCTTTCTCTCTCTCTGTGTGTATTCATCGTACTTTTTCTCCATCTCTTCCTTTTCACCAAATGTCTCGATCACTACATGCTATTGAGTAAAAAGGTGACAGTTTAGACGGGCACAGAGCATATAGATTTATTATATCATACATTTTTCGAAGAGTTAAAATAAACTAAGACTTCTTTTCCTGGATGAAAAATGATTTCTTACACCCCCATTGCCTTTTTTTGGACGCATTATCTGCCTACGCCGCTTCGCTGTGAAAATTTGATTTGCCGTGAAAGAGGATACCCAAAACCTGTTGCTATCTACCGGGTTTTTGGCTTCCCAAATACTGTTCCTGAACATTACCCCCAAGTGCAATGACAGTTGACATTAAGTAGTGTATTAAAAAATATGACCCCAGGTCCATAATGGCGCCCCTCCAGCAGTCGTGTTGCTATTTGAACCGTATCCACTTTTCATAGATGGAAAAGGAATTTTTCTTGTTTTTTTAGTGTGTTGATAAACCAGTGTTTTCAAGTGGAAAAGAAGCGCTGTACCCGACATAATGATAGCTATACATGTGGTATAGATAAAGTAAGTTATGACTACTAACAATAACAAAGACTAGTAAAAAAGAAGAAAAGAGCGTTATTGAAGAAACTTGTGGTATCCTCATAACGCAAATAACAACTTCGATAAATGACTAAGAACAGTACAACGCACAGTATGTCTGCATCAATTTTACAATCCTTTCTTAGATTTGGGTGGTTTGTCAGTGTTCGGCAGCCATAAGAACAGCAGCCGTAACAACAATCCCCCATTAAATAAACAAATCAATCAATCAAACAAACAAACAAACAAACAAACAAACAAACAAGCAAACAAACAAACAAACAAACAAACAAACAAACAAACAAACAAACAAACAAACAAACACCAACAAGAGCGACATAAACAACAAAAGAGCAGCAGCAGTAACAACAATAAGAACAACCACCCCCCCCAAAAAAAAAACAAAAAAACCCAACACACAACAATAACAGCATAAGCAGTAGTAGTAAAAACAACAGCAGGAGAGACAACAAGGACAATAAGGACAACAATAACAATAAACAACAAGCACAGTTTCGAAAACAGCTTCACATATATCAAAACAAAAGAAAAATAAGAAAAAAACCCCAACAAACAAACCAAAAACAAAGCCAGCCAGAGACTGGTGTGGAAAAATGCGATGAGAATAAAGTGGGAATAAATTAAATAATTTTTTTTTAAATTGGCGAATAAATATAACATAACAACGGCTAACTAAAATTGAACAAATAGGCCTATAGTAAAAAAAAAAAAAAAAAAAAAAAGATTGGAGTGCACAAAAGTAACCAACCCATGCATGTAATTTATTGTAATACATTCATGTTTTACACGAAACACACGAGTGTGATCATTTCGAGTGCAGTTTGTTGTGTTGGATACCATTTTGTGGGCTACTGTGGACCCCAGGAAGGCGTGAACGAAATATTCACAGCTGTTGTATCTGCGATCTCTCTCTCTCTCTCTCTCTCTCTCTCTCTC
>NW_004797352.1:1462837-1464018 GCF_000002075.1 Aplysia californica
AAGAGAGAGAGAGAGCGAAAGGGAGAGAGAGAAAGAGAGAGCGAGAGAGCGAGACAGACAGACAGACAGACAGACAGACAGACAGACAGACAGACAGACAGAGACAGAGAAAGAGAGACAGAGACAACGACAGAGACAGAGATAGAGACAGAGACAGAGACAAAGACAGAAACAGCGACAGATAGACACACAGATAGACTGACAGACAGACAGAGTAGTATGATAATGTTATTATGTGGTTGTCTGTGCGCGCGCAAATTCTTGCCCGTGCTTGATTTCCCCGTGAAAACAAACAGCCGCTCCTACTCCAAGTGTGCGAAAGAAAGACACCGTATGTATAGGAATTTGTTACTTTGTGCCTTCGACCCTTTCATTATAATAGTAAATGATTTTTAGTTTTAATTTTAGTAGAGGCTTTACGGTGCGCGCAACTGCATAAGGTCATATGAGCGCCAGAAGATTAGAGGTGTTACAAGAGAGTAACAAACATAAAACAGAAGAAGGGGAGATAAGGACGATAGATGTTTGATAGGAAAGAAGAAGCAAACCAAACCAGAGCACCCGCCAACCACCCACAAAAAATAATTTAAAGAAAAAAAGAAAAAGATTCGATTAGAGCAACCTTTAATCATATTCGGCTTCGCCCATCCATTTGCACACCTCAGGATTATATTATTATTATTATTATTATTATTTGTCTTCTCGGCCACCTTATGATTTCACCTCTACGTCGAAAATAACCTTGGTCGTAATTAGAATATTGAGCATTGAACATTACCCTACTCTCAAATCAGGTGGAAATCGATAGAAATAGAAGTGATGAAATTGCCTCGTTTCGAAGGTGTGCACTCTTCACAATTTCATTAGGAATGCAGAGAGTGTTGTCTCACTTGCACGCACAACGAACGGTCCTGCCTTGCCGAGGTGAGGCGAACTGGTGTGTGTATGAGTGTGTGAGTGTGTGTGACGTGTGTGAGTGAGTGTGAGCGTGAGTGGTGAGTGAGCGTGTGCAAACTTCGCCTGCGAGAGGAGGAAGAAATCGAATCATCAGCAACTGGAGTGCGTGAGAATAACGTATAGTTTCTGGATTTGGGAGACTTACGATCTGACTCAGGAGAAGGCGAAACCAGACTGTCGAGAGGTGGGGGAGGGGGAGGAGGAGGAGGAGGGAGAGAGAGAGA
>NW_004797352.1:1464989-1465995 GCF_000002075.1 Aplysia californica
GGGGGGGCAGATTATAACGAAAATGAGAAATCAGCAATAGACGTAAAGACAGATAAATAGACAGATCAGATAATTCTGGGTCGTTGTCTCTTTTATTTCTACTTTCAAAATGAAACAACTACCCAACACATCTGCCCAGTCACCCATTGAAATATACATACATACCTTATTCTTTCAAAACGATTGTGACATATTCTCTTGTTGTATTACGCTCTATCAAATGTGCCCACAGTATACTATTTTTAAAATAATTATCTCTCTTCAGTTGTATTATCTCCCAAAACCTGTGCTAATTGCAGAATAAATTTTCTATTACCAGGAAGATCTGCATAACTTTAGAAATTGGCAAGTATGACATAGTCTAATCAACAATGCCTTTGATAAAATACAGAAGGAGAGGAACGTTTTGAGAAAAAGTTATTTCGTTTGTTGGTTGTTGATTTTTAAATATTCTTTTTTTTTTTTTTAGTGTTCTTTTGATGACAGAGCATCCCTTTCACTGAATAGTAACCATCACATCATTTTCCCAAGACTCTCTTTGCCCAATTTAATAAATTCATTAACTAATATTTGAACGTTCAGAGAAACAATGGCGTTCATTTGCTTTTCATTAAAGCCCGTGGAGAGGATCGTTTCTCAATATGTCAGGACCGATGCCTATCACCATTAGGAAGAGATCGTCGAAGTGATTTGGGCCTAGCGGGGTGACAACCAACAGGCGTAAAAAATGAACCTGTTAACCCGTCTACGATCAGGGGGAAAGACGAGCTTGGCACGCTTCTCCCAGTCAAGATTGAACGAGCTCATTGAGTTTAACACGCTCTCTAAAGTATGAAGAGGTTTTGTGTTTTTTCTTTGTTTTGTTTTTCTTCTTCTTTGGATCAATCCAGCGATACTCAGAGCGTCAACAAATTGTGTGTAATTGTAATGAAAGGGCATGGATGCTGCCGCAGAAGGCTGAGGCCGAGGCCGAGATCCCAAACCTTTTCCGTGTATTCACCCCCCC
>NW_004797352.1:1467000-1469356 GCF_000002075.1 Aplysia californica
GCGCATGTGTGTGTGTGTGTGTGTGTGTGTGTGTGTGTGTATGCGTGTGCGTTTGTGTGTGTGAGCGTGAGTGTGTGTGTGTGAGAGAGATATAGAGAGAAAGAGAAAAATAGAGCCAGAGATAGATAGGGGTCTAGAGAGAGAAGAGAGAAAAAGGCAAATACGTTATTTGGTCTTATATTGTAACAGTCTGTTATTTGCTCTACTCTCGCTCGCGAATGTCAACTGTTGCAGTGCAAACTCTGAACAGTTCAACCATGCACTTTAAACTATCGTCCTTTTGGCCTTAGGTTCTTGTGGCTCTTCGCATTGCCTATTTGCCTTACTTCTCACCATACAGAGCACAGAACCAGTTCATTTCGTGTGTTTGAAATCGTATGAAATTATTGCTTTTCCTACGTCTGCACCGATGAAAACTTTTGCCGAAATGTAGCCTCTGAGATATTGTTTTCATGTTAGAAACTTCCTTGGAGTAACAACGATTCAGCAGCAATATTAATTGATATGTTTTAGACCTTCGCTTTTGAATCAATCCATATCCCGAGTATAACTCCATCCCTTCTGTTTGATGTGTGTGCACAATATGTTGGCCTCAAAAGAGTTAACGCCGAAAGCTAATCGGATTTGCTTGAAATCAAGACACCATATCTCACTGGCTTCCAGTTAACTCGTCACACGATGAAGTTGTCACATAGCCTACCTTCAGTGATCTTGTCACTTACTCGAACTTGAGAAAAAAAACGTGTGGCGAGTTCACCGTGGATTGGCAGGCAAACCCACACATGGCAACCTTTTATGAATAATATTTAAAAAATACAAAACCAGAGTTAATTCAATCAAAATCTACTCTACACCCATCAACTTTCAGTTTCAAAATTTAAAAGACAAAACAGACACATTTTGGGGTGCAATACATAAAACTTGTTAAAATTTGCATTTCCTTACTGTATGCAATAGATCTAGATCTAAAACAAATCTAAAATGGTAGGCCTACAAGATTTTTTTCGGTGAACTCGCCGCACGTTTTTCAGCTGTGTCGACTTCACCGTGTGACGAGTTCACTGGTTTCCCCTCTTGTTACATGTAGTATTGAAACCAAGTCGCAGATCAAATAGCAAAATACAAAATTAAAACCCGTTAACCTCTATAAAGGGAGTATGAGGACAATAAATGCTACTGAGCTAAGTTGTATTAGAGAGCAAACGAAACTGGAAACGATCAATTATATTGTAACGTTCGTAGGCTCTATTCGCTGAGAGAAACATGACCACCACATCGCGTGCGTGATCTCATTCCCATAATTTCGCAGTCACTGCGCACGGTACAAAATGTCCGTCAGCGGCCTATGACAAGTTTATGGCGCGGCCACGCTAGACCCACCCAGCAAGGTGAACGGCAAGGGAACAGAAAGTAGAGCTCAGTAAATCGCTCTTCAAAACCAGTTCTCCAACGTCAGTCCACAGAGATGTTAGGTCTACCATGCTAGGGTAGTTCATCCTCTCTGTTTTGAAGAATAATTTGCTGTTCCGTAAGCTTTGTCATAATTATTTTGGACGAGTATTTCGTGCAAAGGTCACATGATGAAGTCTCCATTCGGAATTTACTCGACCTGATCTTCGGGGTTTCCACTCACTATGGGACCACCATGGGGGTATCCGTTTTGTTTAATTTTGGTCAGTGTTTTTACGCGCTCGCAACAGCATTATGTCTGCATATTTAAGGTCATATGAGCAAGCGGGACACATTAAACATTTTCAGTTTAGTAGGAATTAATTTTGAATTTTGCCCAGATAGCGACCGAAGCCCACTCTTAAGGATTTCGGACCACCAAGGGATCTTTAACGTGTGCAACTTGCACTCGGGACCCCCGAGATTTTTCGCCCTTATCCGAGAAGGCTTGGTGTTAGATCTTACGCACCCTAAGATCAGGGGTGCGGCTGAAAGTCAGCAGTAAGATGGAACCAAGAAGTAGCAGTTGAAAGGCAACAGAAAGCGTCAGGAGCCCAGAGGAGGTGACAAAGGGGGCGGGGGAGGGAGCCGAAAGTGGAAACGAAAGCAGACGACTGAACATGGGCAGAGAGCAGGAAATGAGGCGAAAGGAGAACATTTTAGAGAAGAAAATTTTCCATTGCTGTCAGACTTTTTGAATGAGAGGCGAACACCGTACGTTTAGACCACGAGAGCCCCCTCCACACTCTATGGGATCAGCATGGGGGTATTCGTGACGTCATATATGCAAAATACGCTTTTATAAATGGAGACCTCGACGAGATCTCCTGCAATCAGCAACGACAGCAGCACCAGAAGCAGAACTGCCACCACCACCACACCACTACCACCACCACACCACCACACA
>NW_004797352.1:1472584-1489668 GCF_000002075.1 Aplysia californica
TTATTATTATTGTTGTTGTTGTTGTTGTTGTTGTTGTAGTTGTGAATGCAGTTTATTTTGCCATTGTTCATTCTTTTTGTGTGTGATTATATTCGAATCAATGGAATGAATAAAATTTTAGAATTATTCCTTAAAAAATATAGGCCCCCTAAGCCTATAATATTATTATTACTTCCTTAAATGCAGAAATAACTGTTGACGTCATATTAAACAGGCGCTGATAATGTCAAATGTATTCAAGGTAGAGTTCAGATTATAAGATGGTTTTTACAAAAACACTATTATTTAATGTCTCAAGCGGCGTCCAGTTTGACTACATAATATAAAAAATTGCTAGGCCTACATCTCAGCCTATTGACATTCATTAGATTGTACCTATAGGCCTCCACAGTGGATCTAGATTCTATCTGAGAAGGCTTAGGATTGTACTCTTTGTAAGGGGATGGAGTGTGTTTTGAGAAGATTGCCCAAAACTGTATTCCAGCTCCACTCCTTTCTTTTTGTCTGAAAATTCTCCATAAAATAGAAAGTAGTAATAAAATTATGCTTTTAGAGGACAGCATTGGCCTAGAGGGACCTGGCGGTGAAAGGAAAATGGCTGGCTTTTAATTTGCTGGTGGCGGGTTCTTCCAAATAATTCGGTTTGTTTTGACTTTTAGTCTGAGTTTGTCTCTAAAGCTAAAGTAGTGTTACTCTTTTACGCACGCATGATCCGATTCAGTTCCTGTTCCTGGAAAGCCGTTGTCAAGTTTGCGAATGAATGTGTTTTTTTGTGTGGGTAGGCTATGTTTTATACTCTTGATTGTCCCAATAATAATTACCATTGACAGTACAAGTGCTGAAGTGGAGATCAACATATAACAGGGTTATGAAGTAGACGTCTAGCAGTCTCTAGTCTAGCTAGAGCTAGAGTGCCTAGAGGCAGTAGAGGGGTGTTTATTTTGGCTGTAGTTATTTGCACAGGGTGTGTGAATACTATGAAATTTTATTCGCACAAATACTATGAAATTTTATTCGCACACAAAATTCTATTCGCACAAGGTGTGTGAATACTATGAAGTTATATATTCGCACCAGGGTGTTTCAAAAGAAGGATGGAAATCGGCCAACCATTTCCTCATTTTTTCCCCTCATCGCGCAAGGACAAAGATCATAGGGGCTGGATTGAACTTTGGTGGACCCACCGTGTTTATATGTATTAATGCGCACTAGGCAAACAACGGACTTATAAATACTTACACATGTACAGTCATTAGTCCTAATCGACCGCTACGCGAACTAGTTCCCGGCGACGCAAGGCGGAGTGAGTGAGGGCTACCACGAGAGAGAGAGATCTCTAGATATTATTAGACAAAGAGAGAAGGGGGGACGAGACAAAGTTGTAAATGGACCTCTATCTGAATCATTGAAGAGATCAAAGTCCGGAATATCTTGGCATCGGATAACGAAGTTTACCGCAGGAACAGGCGCAGGGTTCTCACTATTATATTGGTATTACTTGATCCCATCCGCTGTTTCTTTTTAGGGGGAGGCAGCGGAGGGAGACCAGAAGTGGAGGATTGACCAGCAGGTTCCTGATTTACTTGATTACATGTCGTAAGCTTATTTTTACTCCTTTTCTTTTGAGTGGGAGGCAGCGGAGGGAGACCAGAAGTGGAGGATGGACCAGCAGCTAAGCTTCCTAGACCAGCAGGTTCCTGGTTTTACTGAATTAGTCGTAGTACGCTAATTTTTGGTTGATCGCACATTCAGCACTTAAGTTATTAGGATACTTATAGATCTAGAGATCTAGTATTCGACAGTCGGGGGGGGGGGGGGGGACAGGCGCGGTTCGTCCATAGAGCATGGTCGTGCAGTGCCGCCCAAAATGTTTTATTGTTTTATGACGTAAAGCACCCACAATAATAAAATAAAAGACGCCAGAAACAAATACTAGTCAAATATATCAATACAAGGACGCCGTAACTGTCATTTCTATTCTATAGCGCCGTAAAACATCTACTATGCCTTGCTTAAGTTCATGCGCTGTATCTAAACATAACATGATAGTATAGTTAACAGTGGAAACCTGACCTATAAATTGCTCTTTGGGATAACCCAAGTGATGACGACACTTGTAGAGAGTTTGGCGGTACATTATAATATTAATAAGACGGCACATCTCAAATGTGCTCGTGCGGAATAGCGCCGAAACATAGCCCACAGTAGGCAATCTAAAAATAAACGCCATAGACTGTGCACTATTCCATGCCAAAATTATGTGGGCCCCGGAGCAATCCAGCAGGGTGCTCAAGTGAATTGTGATTGGTTCATTGTCTTGTCGCTATTTTAAGTGACTCTATGACCGTGAACCTGAGGGAGGTGAACGTGACATACTTAAGTCGTCGTCCTATGAGTTGTGTTTTTTAACGGTTTTGTAGTGGAGTGGTGAAAGGTATTACTTAAGTGTTCTGTTCTAATGCAGGATGAATGAAATTGACGTTTAGCTAACAAACAGAGATATAGTTCTAGAAGTCAAAGCCACAAGTAAAAAGAATGAAAATAAAAGCACAAGGTCTTCCTTCACCAACCCAAAAATCCTAAAATTATACACCGTCCCATTTTCTCTGCCCTTGATTATCTTCAGCCTAAGATAGCTTAATTGTGCACGCCTACTTTTTAGACCCACGAGCCGCCCTTGAGGGGGGGGGGGGGGGCTGCCACGTGCAAATCAATTATAGTAAACAGAGAAAAGTGGACCAGGAACATTTTTTAGTTTGCTCTGCCCAAGAACTTTATTTTAGTGGACCCACATTGCCAGCCTAGGCTAGGCCTAAGAGGTACAATGAGAGACGATAGAGGCGCGGGTGAAGTTTACCAGACTAGTGAAAAGAGGGGAAGAGATGGTGGAGGTATCTAGATTCGTTTCTAACGTTTACTGTAGGCTCTCTTTTAAATTAAATTCAGACTTTTCTTCTCTTCGCTTACTTGGGCCAAGACTTGACCGTAGCCTAGATTCTAGAAGAAATGGAGAATCGGGAAGGATTTTTACCTGTCCTGTACCGTGGTCTCCAAAATCCGTATTAGATCTAGATCTAATGTACATGATGAATTACAAGTAAGCATAGAATGACCATTCCTTTCTTTAAAAAAAAATTCTTCCACTCACACCAGAATCTACTTTTAAATATCTAGATCTACATTAGATAAAGAAAAATACATTTAGTAACCCATCATCATCATGCCCATGTAGATCATTGTGGGAACAATAAATCTAGACATTTAATGGGCCTGTCTGTTCTCAGTGTCACTGGGAATAGTTTCTTGGCCTCATCCCAGTGACACTGGGAACAATTCTGGCCTATTCCCAGTCCTTTCCAAAATTAAAACCCTTTGCCTAAAATTAAAGGTGGGATACCTGGGTGTGACAAATGAGGTCCAAAATCAACATTATATAGTAACTCTGTAGCAATACATCATATTATTTATGGCCGAATGATTGCAGTTTTACTTTTAAGGACTGTTCACAAATGACCCCACCCCTCTTGTCATCTTTCCCAGGACACCCCCCCCCCCCCCCTCAAGCTGCCGTCAAACGAAATGTACACATGTGTACATTTAGAGATAGAACCTGTACAGGGTGCATTTTATATTTGCACCTTTGATCTTTCTTTAAAAAAAAATTGTTTATTAATTTAAAGAATACAAATAATGGTGGCGCTGCCCCTGCTTGCACTGGAATCCGATCGACTGGTACACGTAAACAGCACTCAGGGGGTCTGTTTGGCCAATTTTGGTGGATCGTGTCACCACAAATTTTGTGTTATTAGTACTTTCATACTCTTTCAGAGCCTCTGTGAACTCTGAAAAGCTCTTGAACTTGGCTCCCACTTCCATGCTGAATAGATCTAGAAAAACTAGAACTAGGTGTTGAGTAATTTCAGATTTGCGAATGAAATGTTGCAGATGTTGGGGCCAACAGAAAGCTACTGGCAAGGTTCCCTCAGGGCTCTGTTTTGAAAAATGAAAATGCCACGCAGGTAAGCTTATTACATAGGCCAAGACCGCGTAGTTTCGCGGACTCTCGTGTCATTTGTCAATCTCGCGCAGCGGTCTCGTGCAGCATTCGCAGTGCGCAACGATCTCGCGCGGCGCGCAGGTCGGGTCAACCCTGTGCGAATATAATTATTTCTTATTCGCACACCCGGTGCGAATAATATTAATTCTTATGCGCACACCCGGTGCGAATAACTACTTCTGTTTATTTTTCTAGGAAATACTCGAAAACACTAGGAAACACTTGAAAACACTAGGAACCACTCGAAATCACCTTTGTACCTTTGGATGAAATCATCATTTTAGTATCAGAAGGCAGCCTAGAATCAAAGATTAGGCTAGGCCTTTGTTAGAAGGGAGTGTATAGTGTATACAGACCCGGTTGGGGAACTCTTTTGTGATTTAGGAAAGTTTCAGCGCTCTCTTGGCTTAGGGTAGACCTAAGTTCTTCTAGATCTATGACCTAGGTCTAGATCTAGACAGACATACAGAAATCATTGATCTAGTTTCGAGGCTAGCCTAGATCTAGATCTAAATGAAGATTGCGGATGTCTTTTCGATGAACGATTGTTTTTCCTCCTTTTTGGAGTTTGAGGAATCACAATTTCAAGAAAAGAACAATGTCATAATTTCAATCGAGCAGTCACCCTCTCTCTCTCTCTCCTCTTTGTATCGCTCGCCTTCTCTTTTTCTTTGTTTGTCTCTGTCTTTCTTTCTCCCCACCTATTTCCCACTCACACACACACACACACACACACACACACACACACACACACGCGCACACACGCACACACGCACACACGCACACACACACACGCACACACGCACACACGCACACACGCACACGAGTTTGTTCCCGGTTACCGGCGTTGCACTGGGGTTGTTTGCCATTATTGTGTATAATAAAGCAAAAGTAAGAACTCCGTTTCTAGATGAAGAAGGGTAATTTAATGATGAAAATAATATGAGGTCTGCCCTCTCTGGCTTCACTGACAAGACTAAATAAATCATAATGAGCATGAGTACATGTGATTGAAACAGGAAGGAGGAGTGAGTAAAGATCACTAAGATCAGACAATCTTTGTTGTGAGGGTAGATAAATAAAAGTACAATTACAGGGACATAATTCAACATGTTAATATAGGGACCAACAATCCAGGATTTATTGTTTCCCTTCTGTATATTGATAAAAGCAATCTAATAGTCTAACAACCGGTTCTGTATACACTTCGATGCTAGAATCTCAGTATTTCTGGACCGGTCGAGGATAGCATTTCTTCCAAATGGCAGTTTCGTCATGGCCATGAGACGAAAATCAAGGCTTTGGTAAGCGTCCGGGGGTAAAGTATTAAAGGGATTTTGAGTGATTCCTAGTGTTTCCTAGCGTTTTCGAGTGTTTCCTAGTGTTTTCGAGAAAAATAAACTCAGGTCTAGAGTCTGCATCAGTACATCTTTGATCTTGATTTAGATCTACATCTCTTAGCTCTAGATCTAGATTAGATATATTAAGTCTTGTAAAACTTAAACTTGATCTAGATATCTAGAGAGACAGACTACACGGTCTCAAACTTCAATTAAAGGCATCCTGTTGTTAGGGGACTGTACAGTCCCCTAGCGCTACCCAGTCGGGGACTGTACAGTCCCGTAGACATGCCGTTAAGTGTTTTAGGTGTATGCTGTAAATCCCCTTTTATTTTTAAAAATCCACTTTAGGCTTACAACAGAGAAAATGTGTTGGAACCTTAATTTGCAGCGTCCTTTATGAATGGGCTTTTAGATTCTATCGGTCATCGCAAGTTTTGACAGGTTCGACTGTACTTACAAAACATTGGTACACAATTCTCAATAAAGCTTAGAGATGTCACATGTAATCAAAATTGATAGCTGAATCCATTTTGAGTCATTTTACCTCATCTCAAAACTTAATATGGAAAGGACCTCCGTATTGAGTGACCACCCCAACAAACGCAATAAAGAATAGACCCAACCCTAACCCTGATCCAACCATACCCCTACCCCTACCAAGTGATCCTACCCCTACCCCTACACCAAACTCTAACCCTAACCCTAATCTTAACCCCAATCCTCTATTCCTACTCTGTTTCATAGTAGTCGCTCGTTACGAAATTCTTCCCATGTATTATCTAACATGTTAAATTGCTTTAAAAAACTTTTAAAAAATGCAATTTTCTCTTTTTCAGGAGGGGCCTTTGCCAGTTTCAAAATAAAGCAGGTTTATGCTTTTGAGTGACTGATTTGGCGGATTGCTTGTCTTTTTGAGAAACATGAATGACCTGAATGCTATTGGAGATCAGAATCTTGGTCAACTGCCTGGACTGATTTATTTGAAGGTTCGAGATCATTTGGACATAAGCCCCACAGTACAACATGGATGGAGAGCCTTTGTTGCTGTATTGGATGGGGACTTCACCATGTAAGAAAAACAAAGCACTTGAATGATTTTTTTTTTCACAACAGTACCAGCTGCTCACCGTCACCCAATATTTATCCCTTACCTTGTAGATTTTTATCAAGGCGTTTACAAATGAAAAGGACAAGAAAGAGCATAGCGTGACCTTTGTTTAATTGATAAACCTTTCAATATTATCCTTTATGCAAGACAGTAATGTTTGATCGATGACTTTTACTTTCTGCATCTTTCAGTAAACTCTGGTATTCAGTTATTGTTAAGATAAGATAAAATATAGGTAGGGCTTTTACGAAATCTGTTGTTAAGTTTGTGGTTTTGTTTTTCAATTTGTAAAGCAGGAGTGACATTGACGTTGCTGCCATTGAGAGGGTGAAGAGTCACAATAGTTGTGCTGCAAAACTCTTCAACATGCTCGGAGCTCGAGGTATGACCATACGACAATTTGTTCACTATGCTTGTCTTGCCGAGGACAATTTCATCATGGATCTTTTTAATCTGCAAGGTGAGATGATGGTTTTGCATGCACATTAGTGTTCAAGCCTGTTGCCTCAAAATGTGCCCTCTTGGTAGTACTGTTTTGGTCAACAAAGGTTTTTTTGTCGCTAGGGATCACTTATTTGCGGTACAGAGTAAAGAATTATTTCGAAAATGAACCTTGAAATAAGACACTAATTATCTGTAAATAGAATTATATAAATATATGAATGTTAATTAAATCAGCACCAAAACTAATGCTGACTTCTGTTCAATAATAAAGGGATTAAATGTGATGAAGTGTCAAAAGTAAAGGTATTTTCCATTAACAACTGGCTTCCATTTAAAAGTAAATTATCCAGATCTTTTCAACGAGTAATTATTTATTTTCAATTATATATTTGCGCAAAGAGTTAACAGTACATAGCAAATATTTTTTATATTGTCCTACTAATTTCTTTTGTGTAGTGTAGCCTTTCATCATTTGTAGCTTAAAAATTTTTTTAAACCTTTCTTGTAGCTGCCATCAAAATCATCGACCATCCTCCTGAAGAAGTTCATGTGAAAGAGTATGACCCTCTCAGACTCACAGTGAAAGCCTCTGGACGTCCACAACCTAGATATCAGTGGTACAAAAACAACAACAGGATGGATGGTGAAACACAAAGCATCCTCAGCTTTGATGAGACACAGTATGTTTGCTATCTATGTCCTGTGGAACACTATACGGGGAAAGGGTTCCCGTCATGGACTAGGCTCGTTTCCTCGGCGTTATATTTGACAAAAAACTCACTTTCATACCACTCATCAAAGACCGTCGTGTGAGGTGCCAGAAAGCATTAAATGCTTTGAAAATTCTATCGCATCCGGAGTGGGGCGGGGCCTCAAAACACCTTCTCCTCTTGTACATCTCCCTTGTCCGATCCGGGCTTGACTATGGATGTCAAGTCTATGGATCGGCAAAACCACACATCCTAAAAATGCTAGACCCAGTGCAAAACCAAGGACTCCGCCTCACTCTGGGGGCTTTCCGCACTTCTCCGGTGGAATGCCTCCAGTTCGAGGCAAACATACCATCACTCTCATTCAGACGCACCAACTCTCACTACAATAGGCAATTAAACAGAGCTCAACACCAGAGAACCGAGCACACAACTCCATTTTTAAAACAAACCCAGAAACCATAAGCAAATTTAAAAACAACGAAAAACTCATCAAACCCTTCGGCCTCAGAATCCTTGAGGACCTAAAAAACATACACTTTTCCAAACAAAACATCCAACAATTTCTTTTCCCCGACCTCCCTTCCTGGCACCTCACCAAGGTAAAAGTAGACTTTCAGCTGACCACACACGACAAAGAAAGCACAAACACCAAAACATTTAAAGCAGAATACAAAAAACATATAGAAAAATACCCCGCTGCGGAGCTTATCTTCACAGATGGCTCCAAAAAAGACAATGTTGTGGGTGCCGCAGTCCTATCTTCAAACAGTACACACCAGAGGAGACTCCATCCCGAAGCGTCCATTTTCTCTGCGGAGGCCACTACCATTGACATGGCACTGGACTCTGTAGAAAATTCTCCTAACAAATCTGTCCTTATCCTTTCTGACTCTCTGTCTTGCATCACCTCACTTACAAACTACACGCTCCTACACCCAAAAATAGTAAGGCTACAACAAAAAAACCCTCTTTGACTGAAACGGAAAAGTATCGTGTTCACATGGATACCTAGCCATGTGGGCATCCGAGGAAACGAGCAGGTAGATGACCTGGCGAAGAAATCGTGCCCTTCTTTTGGGATCAACGACGAACTCTCTCCCACTGACTGACTTTAAAAATAAAGTCAAAAAGTACACCTCCAGTCTGTGGGAGAGCCAATAGAAAAAACAAACAAATAACAAACTACACAATATTAAACCCAAACTGGGACAGCGAAATCCTTCGGACCTCTCCAGAAGAGACGAAGTCATTTTTACTCGATTACGCATCGGACACACGGCCCTAACACACAAATACCTCCTTCAGGGAGATGAGAAACTGTTCTGTGTCGGCACAGATTTTACCATTAGACACATTTTAACCGAATGTCTATACTTCGGAGAGACTCGAAGGAAATACTTTAAATGCAAAAAATTACAAGATATTTTTTCTGCTGTTGTTCCCAACAGAATTTTAGATTTTATGAAGGCCATTGGCCTTTATGGAAAGTTATAAAATAGATTGTTTGAAATTTTTAAGCTTTAATTAGAAAGTTGTTTTAAATTTAGATTAAATTTAAGATCTATTTACACTCGATTGTTAGCGTTTTAACAATTTTAAACAGAAATATTGACCAGTATCAGGCCGAGAAATGAACTGTTGAGAAAAAACCATGTTTCGCGCGCTCATATGACTTTATGCAGTTGCGAGCGCTGTAAAACCCCATACTTTACTGATACATCGCCCGTCACTGCTGCAGACACTTTTGTACACTTCTTTCCTCATGGTATTTTGTTTGATCCGAAGCATTCAGTCTTAATGCCCTCATTTTTTTTCCACTGACCCTCCCAAAAGGCCGGAATGAATTTTCTCAATAGTGCCTATTATAATAGGTTACCTTGTTCAAATTGATTCTGTTTCCATATTTTTTCAATGCAAGTACACATACTTGATACTACTGGAAAGGTAATTAAATAAGCTATCACAATAGATGGGTTGCATGTTTGTTTGTGTTATGTAAGAGCAGTTATGCAATAAAGGGTGAATAATAACTTTTAAAATAATTAAATTGGTAGTTTGATGAGTTTTATCCACCTTGCTTTCAACATTACCCATGAAATACAGACTGATACTCAACAGAAATGCTTTTATTATATATGTAAATCACCTTTGTATTAATACAACACACATAGGTATTCCAGCAGAGATCTTGTTAAAAAACTTCGGAGTAATTGAAATTAGTGAAATACTAGTCAACCACAACCCAGTCTCCACTGATAGTAGACCTTTACCTGCAATCAGCTCGCTCTTAATTCTATCCTTGTAATAAATCTGGTACTAGCAGATGTACCAGCTTTGTTGACTTTGCAAGTACTAGATTTAGACTTTGGGGGCAGGTAATAACTAATGGATGATTCACCTACTGCCCCTAATAGAGTATGACGCTCACTCAAAATCTGAACAGCTTCTTCCCTTTTGTCAGTATTGTCACTGCTATTCTCTCCATTTGGAAATTGCTATTGAAATCTAAGTCAGTGTGGCTGACAGTGTAGTCGTAATAAAAAAGCTTACATCAGCCACGTCACCCAGCGAAAGGCTTTACGGGGCTTTCGTTTTTGCGTAAACCTTTGCCCCAAGCCATTGTTGCCTTTGTAAACAAAGGGGTTTGCTTTTTTTTTCGATCGACACTTCAGACTAAAAAACACAATCAAACTTCTCTTTAAAAAGCCGACAATAACGGAACTAGCAATGAAGCTTCCGGTCTTGACACAAATACATTTACAAGTCGCAAAATATTGCTGAAAATAGAAGTAGGAACCGTTTAATAAAACCATACGAAAAACAACCCCTGACTCTGATATTTCAAAATTTGTTTGCCTTTCGGCTACCCCAACCCAACCTCACCCTGTAGGAGTAAACGAATAAAAACCATCAGACCCCGACACTCTAAATCATTATGGCACATGCAGCTTTCTAACTTTAAGAAGGGGGCTCTCATGGTCTAGAAGTTACGGTGTTCGCAAGTTACGGTATTCACCTCTAATTCCATAGGTCCTGGGTTCAAAACCTGACTGCAATAGAATATCTTCTTCTCTAACATTTTCTCCTTTCATCTCCTTTCCTGCTCTCTATACTGCTATGTCGTCTGCTTTCATCTCCACTTTCTGCCCCCACCCCCCTCCTCTGGGCTCCTGACTCTTGCTGCAGTCTTTCAACTGCTACTCCTTGGCTTCTTCTTACTGCTGTCTTTCACTTTCAGCCTCACCACTGAGCTTAGGGTAGGTAAGATCTAACGCCTAGCCTTCTCGGATAAGGGCGAAAAATCTCAAAGGTCCTGTGTACAAGTTTTATGCATGTGAAAGATCCCTTGGTGGACCAAAATCAATAAGAGCCGGCTTCGCCGGCCACCTGAGCAAAATTCAAAACTAATTCCTACCAAACTGAAAATGTGTCCCGCTTGTTCATGTGACCTTATGCAGTTGCGAGTGCCGTAAAACCTCTGCTAAAACTAAAACAAGTATCCATGGCTGTATTAGGAATATTTTGACGAGATTACTAATTTTGTTGTTGTTGATTACTAAAACATATTGTGGTGGGTAGGCAGTCCTGCTCTATTATACTCTATACCATCCTTTCATCACTTCAGGGTACACTGTCTGCATCAGTAATTGTTGCAGGCTAATCACACACACACACACACACACACACACACACACACACACACACACACACACACACACACACACACACACACACACACACACACACACACACACACACACATACACACACACACCTACACACACCTACACACACCTACACACACACACACACACACACACACACACACACACACACACACACACACACACACACACATACACACATACACACACACGCCTACACACACACACACCCACACACACACACACACACACACACACTCACACACACACACACACACACACAGCTTTGAAATGTTGCAGCAACTTTGGTCTGACAAAGATCTTTTTTTGTCATATGTGTAACCAGGGTTGTTGTTTTTTTTTTCAGTGGTTCAGATGCAGGTGTCTACATCTGTGTTGTTCACAGTGAAGATATGAAACAGTGTTTACGATGTGAGCCGACGACTGTGATTGTAGATGTAGAATCCTCGGGTAAGTCAAGGGAATGGAGATCGGAAGGGGATCAGAGACTGAGATGTGAGAAGGAATAGAAAGAAAATATTAAAACTAACTAAATCATTTTTTTGATTATTTAAATCTCTCTGGTTTTGTATATATTAAAAAAGTTATGATGGCAAAGGTGGTAGTTTGAGTCTTGGCTTGTACTTAAAAAATAATTTACTTTTTAATTTATTATTTGTTTCTTTGCAAAAATGAAAAATTTTGTTTTATTGTTCCCCTCTTTCATACTATTCCTGGTTGGCTACTTTATATTCTCTCATCTCAGCAACATCGACAGTTGTTCTTTTCCATTCAGTCAGCCTTGAAAGTGTGCTGGAGTTGCAGCGGAAGGTTCTAGCAGCTTCTCAGTCACATTCCTGCTTTTCGAGCACCTAATTCTTGTAGTCAGTGGTGATAAATCTAGACATACTGTTTGAGCGACGCATAGCAAAAGATCTAAATAAAATTATGCTTTTTGTTTGAACAAGTGATCATCAGGTCCATTTGATTCATTTCTTCTTAATTTTACTCACCCATATGGTCTCACTGTGTAAAAGGCCCTATTTGAATTATTTGGAGATTATCTGGCTCATTTAAAGGGAAACAATCACAATAATCCCTATGAGTACATTTTAGCGATAGGCAAATCGCATAAAAAAGAAATAAACATAAAAAGACTTCGCAGAGTATCATTATATCTGTTTGTGAAAAGTGTTGCTCTGCACCGACAGGCCTTTTATTCCTCTCAGGAATGGCGGCGCACCCACCAAGTTTGACACTCGTGACGTCATAGCTAAGATCTCTATAGTGCGGTCAAAAATTTGTGGCGCAACTTATCCTCAAATATCTATATAACGGGTGAATCAATGTCATCCATACTTTGCTCAGCAGTTTGTCTCAATTTGTCTTAACTTAATCATATTTTTCCACAACAATTGAGGCCAGATTAAAAAATCTTTTCTTCATAAATTTATATATATATATGGCACTCATATGACCTTATGCAGTTGCGAGCGCCGTAAAACCCCCTACTATAAAAAAAATAAAAAAAATAAGATAAAATACTAGAAACCTCCTTCACGCGGAAAATAGAATTGTTTACAGAACTTCCCGCTCCTCACACACATTTTGAATACGCATATGGGTTATGTCACAGCTCACCAATGATACTTTTTTAAAAGTGGCAAAACTAGTTACTAGAAATTATTTTTATACTGAACACTTTTTTGCTCTAAAAGTTCTCAAAGTATGCGTTCAATGATAATCTCGGGATTAGAACAAAAATAATGGACTTGCTTTTAAAAGCGATATCGTCCCAGCTGTAAACCTTTTAAAATGAGTAGAAACCTCCCACTAGGATTTTTTATTAGTATTTATGAAGGAATTTTCTAAAATAGAGCTAACAGGTCTTTGCAAAAATATTGATACAAGTCACTGTGCAAAAGCTAGAGAGTTAATGTTTGATAGTTGAGGAGATATTTGACAGTAAGTCGCACCACAAATTTTTGACTGCACAATAGTTCTCTTTATAACCTCTTTGTACTTATACAGAAAGACTGTCATGGGGTTTTCCCTGAGCAGTATTTATAGCAAAGACATAGCTGCAAAGATTCTCTACTATAGTGCGATCTAAAATTTGGGGTGCAACTTGTCCTCAAATATTTCTTTAATGGGTGAATCAATGTCATCCATACTTTGCATAGCGGTTTGTATCAATTTGTCTGAACTAAATCATATTTTTCCAGAACAATTGGGGCTAGATTAAAAATCTTTTCTACATAAATTTATATGAAATATTTGAAATCTCTGTCACACGTAAAATGGTATTGTTCACAGCACTTTTCGCTTCTCACACACATTTTGGTTATGCATTTGGCCAACGTCACAGTTCATCGAAGACAGTTTTTACTTGTAAAACTTGTTACAAGAAATTATTGTTATAGTGAACACATTTCTGCACTAATGGCTCTCAAAGCATGCGTTCAATAAGCATAATGTCCCGATTAGAAAAACCTGACGCACTTGCTATTAAAAACAATATTGCCCCAGCTGTAAACATTTATAAATTTGTAGAAACCACCCACTTGGATTTTTTATGAGTATTTATTAAGAAATTTTCTAGAATACAGCTTGCAGGTGTTTTCTACAATGTTGATCTGTTAAGACAAATTGATACAAGTCACTGTGCAAAAATTGGAGAATGTATGTTCCATAGTTGAGAAGATATTTGAAAATAAGTCGCACCATGAATTTTTGACCGCATTATAGTTCTCTTTATAACCTCTTTGTACTAATACAGAAAGACTATCATGGGGTTTTCCCTGAGCAGTATTTATAGCTAAGACATAGCTGCAAAGATTCTCTACTAGTAAAGAATCTTTGATAGCTGCACACAAATTCGACATTGGCATGCAGTGTAGAAAGCACAGGGACAAAGAAAACTTTTGAATTCGCTGTTTTCCTAAGTGGAAATATGTTGAATCGTTATGTAATGAATGAATATGAAAATTCCTTTTTGACAGGGGGAAGTACGTAAAAAGATTGAACTATAAAAGATGGATAAATGTGCTTAGAGGAAGCGGCTACTGTGTTGCATTAATTCTGTTACCTTGTATGGCTTGCTGACATAATGCTTTTCTGCTTTTCAGCACATATTTCTGTGCGTCTAGCAGTTGTCTCAAAATTGAAATAAATGGCCATAATTTTTATATTATTATATTTGATTTCTTTCATTCTTTTTCAGATCTTGAAGTTAAAGAAAACCCAAGTTCTTGTTTTGTGGTACATAGTGGAAATGCATTGTTCAGATGTGAAGTTTGGGGTGCTGAAAATTTGACTTACCAGTGGTATAAGGGTGAAACAGCACTAGTAGATGGTCAAGATGTTAAAGGTAAGAACATGGAAGTCAGTGAAGGCTCGCAGGCTCATACTTATATTTACAAATGACTGTGAGTGTGTAGATTTTAAATCAGAACACAACATGATTCCTTTGTGTTGTTTCCTGTATTTTTGTAAAGCGCCCAGAGCCTGTGTTCTTTTAATCAGGGTAAAGCATTATGTGAATACCATTTATTATTGTTATTAATTAAAGTATGTCCAATATGTTGATGGTCAAACTTGCTTTTGTTTCAGTTGTAGAGTTCTTGCAGTGTACTCATGTTTTTCTTGGTTTGTGACCTGTGTTTATATATATTTCTCATAGTTTTTCTGCCTTTGGTCTTGTTCTGAAATATGGTCTAGGAGTTTTTGTTTAGAGATTGTGAGACATCTTGTTTGACATTATAAGGTGCCTTAAGGTATTAGTTTGAGGGCTTTGTATCATTGAAAAAAATATTTGGAATGTAGATTCGAAAAGCAAATATGTTTTTAATGTTTGATAAAGAGCCTGTATTGATCAGAATGGTGTGAGATTGCATCAGAAACGAATTTGTTGTGGGTGGTTGGAGGGCGTCACAGGTAGCTCCTACCTCTTTACTTTCCCTCTGTTGTTTCTGTCTGCCCGTCTTCCTTTTTCCCAGCACTAAATGACCATTATTGAGTTAATGAGCTTCTCTTTACTTAAACAAACAAAGAATTTGTCCTAGTCTTGTTTTCTACTTCCCAAAGTCTATCACTTATCTCTCTTTTCAGTTTCTCACTCTCCACCTAGTTCCTAAGCCCACCCGTCCTATATATTTCCTCAGGCAGTCAAACTAGGGAGTTAAGAATATACAATATTAAGTCAGTGGACTGGCAAGGCTGGTACTATTGTGAAGTGTCAAGCAGGAGTCAGACAGTGACAACCAGAGGTGCATTACTACAGTTGGTGAGCAGGATGAAGAAGCATCACGAAACTACTGAATACACAGGTCAGTCATGTTATGGCCGTAGCACGGTTGTAGAGAAGTTGATTCATGGTGATGCTGGTCTTGATACAAGAACCACTGAAACTTTGGAATATACAGTGGTACCTGTCCAAGACAACCACCCATTGTTGAGGAAAAAAGTGGTCTTCTTAGATTGTTGGTTCTCTTGGACAGTGTTGTTGCAATGTTTTAAAAAATACAAAGGGTTGGGGGGAGGGGGGAGTGGTTCTTTGTACAGGTGGTTGTTAGGGTAGGTTTGACTGTATTTCACATGCCTTTATCCCCATTTATAAAATCACTTCCCCAATCACTGTGCAGCAAGCGTTATATCCTTATAAAATGCGGGATTGCAAAGTCTGAAGTAAGATTGCAGTGTAAGATGTAAGGTTGTAGAATTGTGTGTAAAATTACACTTCAGCTGAATGTAATGCTCAGTCTGTGCACCAAAGTTCGAATGTGTGATTACATGCTTTGAATGTTTAGAGCCATGGGGTTCTCTTTTTGTCAATCGCAGTGTTGTTAAAGAATGGTTTTACTTCCCTGGCACCTTAACTAATTGTTTGACCGATGCCAGCGCCTGACCTAAAATGTAAATCTTCACTCCCTTCAACTATCTCTTGTGAAAGGAACAGTGAATTTATGAGCTAAGGCAGTTTGTCTTGCTGCAACTTACTGTGACAGTAAACCATGTTCTCCCCCTCCCCACTTCATGTGAAATGATTATGTTGAAAGTTCAGACCCAAAGAACTCGTGGTTCTCATTTGTTTGAAATATTTTATCATGCCTTAAAGTGATGTGTTGTGCAATAAGTAAGATTGATGCTCATTTCAACTTAAGTTTGTACTTCAATTTAAAGGTTTGTATTTATCTTGTATTTCCTAGCCACTGACAAGGTGGTTCTATTGATTGGCTGTAGTGACTACAGAGGAGACAAATTACTGACTGCACCAATCAATGATGTACAAGCTCTGGCCACCTCATTCCAGGCTTTGAATTTCAAGGTCAGTTATTGTGTTAATTTCCTGTCACATTCAGACTGCCAGAGGCTGAGTGGTTAGTGAACTCAGGTTCACTATTAACCTTTTGAGCTCTGACCTCCTGTGGCTACCATGCCCCTTTGCCTGAGCTCCTGAGCGATCCACGCCTACATTACTCTCACAATTTATATAATCGTCAGAATCACATTCTTTATCCCTTCAAGGGTAGTCCTTGTCATTACCAGCATCTAATTCAGAGAGATTTAAAAAAATAATCGATAATGTCCTATGTAGTAAACCAGACCTGACACTCTATGAAATCTCAAACTCAGGATCTCAGGGGGGGAAGAATCGGGTTTCGGTGAAAAAAAATTGGGATCAACAGCAAATCACCAAGGTGACCGTCAAGTTGACTTTAAAATTTGTGTGTGTGTGTGTGTGTGTGTGTGTGT
>NW_004797352.1:1489768-1514768 GCF_000002075.1 Aplysia californica
ATAAAAAACAAAAAAACAAAAACCCAAACAAAAACAACAACAACCAACCAACAAAAACAACAACAACAACAACAACAACAAAACCAACAAACAAAACCAAACCAAAAACAAAAAACAACAACAACCAAAAGCAAAAATCCCATTAAAAAAAACAAAAAAACAAACAAACCATAAACAACAACAAAAACACAACAAAATCCCAGTAGAAACCAACAAATAAAACAATAATAATAAACACATTTATTGGTAACTATTGTCTAACGCAATAAGGAACCGGTACTTTTCTTCCGTAAAAATAATCATAGGAATCGGTTCTAGAATCAATTCTTCGCCCAGCCCTTTAAAAAAAGAACTGGCTAAGAAATCTGGAGCGCTATTTTTAACAATAAGTTTAACATCGTCCACTGGTTAGCTGGAACAGGCCTCTGACCCATCAATGCTGCATCAAAGAACACCAGTTATTTGTGTGTGTTTGTGTGTGTGTATGCGTGGGTAAGTATGTGTGTGTGTGTGTGTGTGTGTGTGTGTGTGTGTGTGTGTGTGTGCATGCATGTGTGTTATCATTATTTAAAAAAAAAGTCCTGAAGCATCACATCCAGCACTCCTAGTCCAAGTGTCTAACACCACCGCCTCAACCAATGAGTCCTGAAAGACACTTCAACCAGTATGCATGAACTTAGGTTGACACCGTCATCGGACGACCCCGACACACGCAGAATTCACACGCCGAAGTCATGTCACGTGATGGGAACGGGCGATTGAAACTGTTTTACTGATGGGCCCGACTAACTGTGCGTTCACACCAAACACACTGACGGGTGACAGTCGTTCCAGACTAACGACAATGGCCGACTGACCAAATGTACCAACAGATCTCTTATCCCTCCTATGGGTTCAGACCAAAGCAATGACAATGGCCGAGTGTTGGTCTAGTCAGGGCAGTTAGTTGTGTAAGGGTTAGATCGACTGTCGCTCGTCCGAGTGTTTGATGTGACTGCGCGGTTTACTAAACCTTGGACGAGACTTATATTTAAAATAACAGCAGAACTACGAATGTTATCGATTATTTGTATGTTGCAATTGTAACAGTTATCAAGCTGTTATAAATCTGAGTACGGGCAAAGATCTAACACAACTTGGGGCTAGTCAACTAATAAATCCGGCATTGATATTTTGGAAAATAGTGCTCCGAGTTCCTACTGACAAAAAGTTCAGCAGGTGCTTCCCGTGCTAGAGAAGAAGGCAGAGTAAGTTTTTAGAAAATCTGGAGCAACAGCGGGGTGTAACAAAAAATCGGGATACACGTGTTCGAAATCGGAAAAATCGGGGATGCTTGAGCAGACCTGCCACTCATCCCGATTTAATCGGGATATCCCGATTTTTTGCCCCAAATCTCAAGGATCCCGATTTCGATCGCCAGTATCCTGATTTTTTGTCGTTGCGTCTGTTGCATCCGATTCTGAGAAAAAAATATAGAAAGTTCTGCAATTTCTTTTGCTTGGAAGTACCGATTGAACTTTTTATCGACATGAACTTGGAACGATCTTTTCTAAAGCATCTATGCCGAATCTAGTAAACGACTCACGCACGTTATTTCAACTAAAATCGGCGTAGTATCGATTTTGAATTCAGACTTGGACACGCTCAAGATCTACTTTCGCTTTTACTTTTATAACCCGGGATTCTCCGATGGTGTCCTGATTACTGTAACAATTTTGACTTAGCCTAAAAATAATATATTCGTTGTTCTGCCGTTGCTTTAAAAGCAATCTCGGTCTGAGTGCTGGTTTGTCGGGCCCATCATCAAGACCTGTCAGTGAAACTTTCAAACGCTCATTCGCATCACGTGACCTAGCTGACCTCGTACGTGTGAGTAGTGCGTGTGTCGGGGACCGTTGGTTGTCGAGGACAACAGAGTTCATTCACACCGGTCGAAGTGTTTTCCGGGACTTAACCAGTGTGGACGATCGGAGGAGGGGGGGGTGTATTTTTTTTTACTTATTGCGCGTGCCGTGATACAGATACTAACTGAGGGGAAAGGAATAAGAAAAAAAAATGAACAACCTTCGCGCGATTTTTTTTTTTGGGGGGGGGGGGGGGTGCCTTGATTGTATATGCGATGGAAGTATTGGAAGTCAAACGTTGTTACTGTATGAAAACGCGTGCTTTTTGCATGGATGATTAGAGTTATGTGCCAGCTATTTTCAAGACTACGAGAGTTTCAGCATTGTTGCAACCTGTGCTCCCCCAGTCTATCCAACTTCGACTCGAGTACATATATGCTGTCTTTCAGTTTTCCCTCTATTTAGAGGCCCAAACGTGAACTTATTCCTGCAAAAGTTTTGTTTTGTATACTTGCCTCATAAAAGGGAACCAGGAGACACCCCCCCCCCCTTTCCCCAGTGTCCCTTATGACTGATTTGCTGTTGATCCTGATTTTTTTCACCAGATCCTGATTTTTTAAACTCAAAAATCCTGATTTTTAGATTTCATAGAGTGGCATAGATTTGAGGCAAAAAATTGGGATATCCTGACTAAATCTGGATGAGTGGCAAGTCTGAGTAAACTGTTTTCCATATGCGTTTTGTCCCGGCCGGGCCGGGGTGGAGATAAGGTCTCGCTCACCGGTGTACTGGTGGCTAAGCATATGGGCAATTTTACATCAAAAGCTTAAAGGGTTAATGTCAAGCATGTGTCCGTGACAAAGTTTTTAGGTGGGTGGTCACTTGGGTGTGTCATTGAGCAAGATATATTAACCCTTGCTGAAAAAAACAGGGCGCTGTACAGTGGCAAGCAGCTGCCGTGTGTGGATTGTGTATGTGTATGATATTTTTTATAATTCATGAATTTAAGTATTATTAATCTATTTGTGTTTTTATGTACTCCATCATATTACAGATTTCCTAGGAGGGTCAATAGAGCGGAATATATTTGATTTGATTATATTATACACTATTTTTAACGAGACTTTTGAAAGCTTCATAACGGGAAGACACATTCACTATACTTCAGCAGGGTCATGGGCCTTATAAGTAAGAATGGATTTCATTGTGGGTCAGAGGACTTTTCGTTATCTACCTGTAAGCTGTTATGGTTGAGTGTTTTGGAGAATCTCCAGAAGAAAATAATGTGGCTTGTACGATTTTGTTGTATTGATGCTAAATTTAATTACAAGTTAGGTAAAACTGCATTTCAATGACTAGACACGTACTTACTTAGGAAGGCAAATCACAGCGTGTCCTGTATGTGCAAACTGAAATATTTAGAATGGAAAAGAGTTCGGAATAAAGGGCATTATTGAGTAATGTAAGTGACTAAGAGAAGTTTTTCATAGTTTAGTGAAGAAACCTTTAGTTTAAACGGAAACCACAACAAAGTAAACTCATACTACTCCTTTAATTGTTATGCTTTTGAGATACTCTTTGAAAAATTTTAAAGTCATCATTTATTTTTCAAGGGGAGCAATAAGTTGTTTTTTTTCTGTTATTTCAGGTTGAAGGGCAAAAAGAAGAGCATAGTGTGCTGTGATAGTATGAATGTCGGCTTATGGCCGGCCAGTTGTTAAAATGTGCAAAGCCCAACATTTTGGAAAAAGAATTATTGTTGTTTTGTAATCTATGGTATCAGCCGCTTGCACTAAAAGGATATTTTGTCGAAATTCAAATTCTAAATGTTGAAAAAAAAAAAAAGCAAGAAGAAATACATAATGTAGGTAGAATTGTTTAAAGAATGAAACACAAAGAGGTTAGTATCAAATAGAAGACTGCCCAACCATATTTTCCGTAAAGTTCCAGTAAATCACGCGGATTCGATATGTTTAGGGGGTTAGAATAATATGTAGTCTACACTCATTCTCAAGCATGTCACTGCGCATCACGTTACTGACTGAGCTCATTAAATCACCTTATGTTGTTCAGAAGAAAGAGAAAAAAACCCAGTGTTTCAAAGTTATTATATTTGTGTATTTCAGCATGAATGATGCTCGCTAGCTCTGCATTTTTGCAGGAAAAAAATCTTCTGTGTCAAATGTATGTCATCCATTTACAAGTATTGCGTTTTGAGTGAAAGAATTTAAATGAGATCAGAAATTAAGAAATTTTCCGGTGACGATGGTGTATATGTGAAAATTTCAAGAAATAAAAAATGGTTTTAATTGTATTTAAGTCATTTAAGCATAGAAATTAACGGTTTTAATTGAACATTTTGACTGCTATAACGTTTTTAAGCTTACCTTTTTGAGTGAGGCAGGAACAGAGGGAAGGAGGGAGAGAGAGAAAGAACAAGAAACACCGCTGTGTATGGCTGTTAGAGTGATGTATTGGTTGTTGCCCTCATCTTAAAATATTAAAGATTTTTAGTTCAGCCAAGGGCGTTTTTTTAAATAGGAACTTTGATGGTTTTCTCTCAGACTAGCCTTGTTCCATGAAAGAGATGTTGAAACTAACATGTTTGCTCTTTATATTAAGTAATTGTTGTTTTTAAAATATTCTGTTTGTAGGACCCTTTTGTCCTGCAAGTGCCGTAGAGCTCTTGTCTTACTATGGCTAAAATTTATTATTTTATATCACCAGATCGTGTCTCTCAGAATAAATTTTTCCTTTTTTTCTTCCACAGGTCGTGTCCTTACTCAATTTAACCAAACTGGAAATTATCTCTGCTGTTCATGAGTTTAAGGAGCTTGTATCCGAGGGAGTCTACTGTGTCTTCTACTTCTGTGGTCATGGCTTTGAAGGGTCATCAGGCCTGCGCTACCTTGTCCCCTCAGATGCTCCCTTAGGCTATGACAACACCCACTGTATAGCTGCAGAGCAAATCTTCCATGTGCTGCTGCAGAAGAAACCCGGGAACTGTTGCATGATTTTAGACACTTGTCGAAGGATGTGAGTTTTTTTTTTTTAATGATTGTTACTCAAAGTTTTGCTTAAGACAAACTTTGAGAAAAACCATTCTGGGATATGGTAGTTACTGTTTAGTACCCTTGGCTATATTGAAAAAGGGTGAGAAGATAATAGATGATTTTATAGGATTAAACTGATATTTTATTGTGTCAATTTCATGTAGTCTAAAACTTTATTTTTTTTAAAATGTGTTGTTTAAAAAAAATTATTCCTCTTTCATGCATTAGAAGTCTTTTATGAACACATATCTTCAAAGCAAAATAGTTGGTCTGGTCTCTAATGTAGTAAAAGTGATTAGAAACTCCTCCTTGTCAAAGGGGAAAAAGTTCTAGATTTAGACCAACATCTGCTGAGACATGCTCCGAATATATATATAAATAAGAGTAAAGGTAGTGCACTGAGACTTGTGCTCATACCTGAATGGTAAATCTGTACCCTACTGAATGTTTGCAGTTACTCACTGTCTGTCCGGTATGTTCATCCTCGTAATTTGTTATTTGTAAGTCTCCTTTATTCAAAAAGATGACCTGTTATTATGCGGAAACAATTCTAATTGTGAAGTATTGTTATTGTGTTTTTTTGTGGACATTATTTTTTGAGGACAAACATATTCATGATTAATTGTATGTAACGTGTGTTTATATATATATATATATATATATATGGGCTGTAAGGGTTGAGGGTGAAACCGCAGACGCTCTCTGGCAAGCCAGCCTCAACCAAGTCAACTCCCCGTCCTTGTCGAGCAGCCTGGGGACCCCTGCTCTGTGCATAGGAGCAGGGGTTACAGACGGAGCTCTGGCCAGGAGGTACCATGGCCCTGTGAGGTACGATGTGAGCAACGACCCTTCGGCTAGTAGAAGGGTCCGTGCACATCCTCCATTATGGTAGGTCTGGCGTCACAGCAGGCCAACCTGTTCATTCAGGAACTCACTGTCGACACCTTCTTCTCTCCCTCTCGTGGGAGCTCTACAGACGGGGCATGGTACCCACAGACTGCCAGATGACTTATCGTGAGATGTCTCTGCAGACCCTGAAGACCTTGTAGCTGTAAGGAATAGGCTGCCTGGAAACAGAAAACGTCCCTACAGATATCCTTGCAAATGCTCGCTGACCCATGACGTGACGATCCTCTGTCGAGGTAGATTTGGCCATCCTTTGAATTATTCTGCTCCATGAACGGAAATGGTGATAGCAGATAACCAGGAGACAGCAGGTTGAGGGGATTGGGCAAACGCAAGCTACGCTTGGTGATGTAGACGACTCACTGTGGAAGGAGCGCGTTACCCCTTACTCAATGGGACCCCTTACCTGACTGCTCAGACGATCACTGGTCATTGGTTGCACTTTGTGGCTCCCATCTCTCAGAACTAGAGTGTGCCTATACCCCCTATAATTGTCTACTATCTAAGAAATCCCCGTGAAGGTTGATGGAAAACAGGACAGCGAGCATTGCACCTTTGTTCTCTTGTGGCAAGATCTTTGGGCACAAGCCAGTGTCAGGACAAGACTACCACCTACCTGAGATCCTACAGGGATGCATACAAGCCTTTACAACCCCCAAGCTAATAAAATGCCTCTACGACAGATAAAACTATACGAGCTCGGATGTTGTCTCGGTTATCAAGGTCCGCGCTCTCTGCCTTCTCCTGGGGGCAGGAGTGACAAGTCAGCTACTGGGACCCACACTGCAGATATAGGGGCCACAAGCAACACACAGACACCACAGACTCCCCAACCTACTGACACACAGACATTGAATATACTCCAACTGAACGTCTCATCACTTCAGAACAAGAAAATGGAGCTTGCAAAGATGCTGTCAGACTTAAAAATTCACGTAGCTCCCCTGCTACAGGAAACCCAACTACCCAAGCGGATAGAGTTCCATTTGACAAGCTACCCAATGTACCACTGCAAGTGCACCAAATGCCAAGGTGTCGCAACCCTCATTCGGAATGACATCACCACTGAGGTTTCTCACCCAGAAACCGATGACGAGACTGACATGCAGGAGGTGAAAGTGCAGCATTCGGATGGAACAACCTATACCATCTACATTGTATACTGCCCCCCGAGAACTACTCTCCAGCTCAACTTCCTGAATACAGGCCACAAACATACCATTCTTGCGGGAGATTTCAAGGGGGTTACAGTGATACCGACACGACAGGAACAGTTCTAGAAGAACTACTGAGATCAAGCAACCTCATTTCACTTCAGAATGACAAGACACCTCCCTCCCTACTTCACAGAGCCAGCGGAACTCTCAGCAGACCAGACTTGACCTTGGTCTCTGCTGACCTTCACCCGCACTGCTCCATGACTGTCCCAGATGACATAGGAAGTGACCACCACCCAATCCTACTGCAGATATCCAGCAACAGAAAACAAGAACCGACCAACCCCATAAGACGCAGTTGGAACTACAAGAAAGCAAACTGGGAGCTCTACCAACAGAAATCAGAAAGTAGACCCCTGGAAGTATGCACGACCAACCAAATTGATGAGTGCTACAAGGACATCACCACAGCACTAAAGACATCTGCTAAGGAAGCGATTCCAAGAGGGAACCCTGAGAAGTTTCGCCCTTGTTGGGACAAAAAAGTAGAAAAACTGACGAAAACCAGAAAGAAAGCCAGACGGCGTGCTGAGAAGAACCCAACAGCCGAAAACAGAAAGCACTACAACTACCTGACTGCCAAGGTAAAGCTGAAGAGCAAAAGTGCGAAAAGGAAAACATGGAGAGAACATTGTGGAGAACAAGACCTTCGTAAGGACGGGAGGAAAGCCAATCTCTCAGGTACAAAAAGAAGGAAAAATCCGGCCCCAATGAAACCAACTGAGAAAGGAGAAACATGCAGAGCTGAGGTGATGAATAAATACTTTGATAGCATCAACAAGAAAGGAAACCAGAACAAACTGAGCCACACAATAAAGCAGTTGACCAAAAGGGCAGAACGGACTCCCAAGGCAAACCTGAAGGTGTTTGAGAAGGAGTTTACTCTGATGGAATTGAAGGCAACCCTGAAAAAGTGTAAAAAGAGAAAGGCCCAGGACCAGACCACATCACCAATAAGATGATCCTCAACCTGACAGACTCTTCCCTCTCCATACTCCTGGACTTCTTCAACAGGACCTGGAATGAGGGACAGCTCCCAACAGAATGGAAGAAAGCAAACATCACATCGATATTAAAGAAGGACAAACCAGCAAGCCAGCCTTCAAGCTATAGACCAATCTCTTAAACATCATGCCTGGGTAAGGTCGTCGAGAGAATGGTCAACGACAGACTGTACTGGTGGATGGAAAACACCGGCACAATCAGCACATCATAGGCAGGATTCAGGAAAGGCAAAAGAACTATGGACACCTCATCAGATTTGCCCAGAAGACCAGCGATGCCTTTCAAGATAAAGACAATGTTGTGGCCGTCTTCATCGACCTGAGGCAGGCGTAAGACTGTGTGTGGAGACAGGGACTGTTCTTCAAAATGCGAAAGCTTGGGATAGCAGGAAGGATGTACAGCTGAATCGAGAACTTTCTGTCTTGCAGAACTATCTAGACATCATGTGACAACAAGATTTCTTCACAGAGGACACTCAAGGAAGGCCTTCCACAGGGTCAGCACTCAGTTGTACCCTCTTCCTGTTGTTCATTAACGACTTGCCAGATGTCATCTCCTGTCAGAAAGCACTCTACGCTGACAACTAGCTCATCTTGAGCAAAGGAAGTGACATGAGAGCACTGAACCAAGCCATCAACGCAGACCTGACTACTATCTTGTCCTACTGCCAGCTATGGAAGATGGAGATCAACACAGACAAAACTGTTTTTGGACTCTTCAGTCTCAAAAACAAGGTTACAGCAGGTCAGGTTAACCTTAAGATCAATGGAACCAACATCAAACATGAGGACTATCCCAAGTACCTTGGTGTACAACTGGACCGAAAGCTGTCTTTCAAAGAGCTCTTATGGGAGCTGACCAAGAAAGCCATCTCCAGACTAAACGTTCTGAAATACCTTTCATCACTCAACTGGGGAGCTGACAAAGCAACCCTCCGACAACTTTATATATAGGGTATGTCAGATCTGTGATTGACTACTCCCTACCACTACAATCCATAGCCAGCCACAGCTCTTTGGCACAGCTTGACAGAGTACAGAGCCAAGCTCTCAGATTTGTTTCTGATGCGATGAAGACCACGCCTACAAGCGCCTGCGAAATCCCCATCAACATAGAACCACTGGACCTCAGAAGAAAAAGTCCTACACTCGAAACCTACGAAAGATTTGTGCTACTAGAAGACCAATGAAAACAGAAAAATGGCAGATGAAAGGGAACCAAGAACACGCATCCAGAAGACCTCCTTCATGTGAGAAGCAACAAAACTACTTGAGGAGTTTGACCCACCCGAGAACAGAGAACCAATCACTAACATCAGCAGCGAACCTCCTTTTTGGCAGGCACTAGAAATCACAATAAGGACGAGACTTCTAGGCCCTTCTTGTGACAAGACCACACCAGAAGAAATCCTCAGAACTAGTGCCCTGGAGACAGTGGACTTGTATGCTGAAACCCCAATTCATGCATACACTGATGGGTTAGCAACAAACGCTTCACGGAATACTGGATACGGATCCATCATCAAATATTGAAGCAACCTTGGAGAGAAGAAGCTGACCCAACTATTTGGCCCATGTGGAACATACAGCTCCAACTATGATGCAGAGAGAGTTGCCATAGTAAAGACCCTGGAGCAGATCACCCAAGACTTTTTTGAGGGCGCAGTGACACCAGGGGATGTTGTTGTCTTTTCTGACTCAATGTCAATACTCCAAGATGTCGAGGGAGGAGGAGACTACAGAGGTGACGGGAACATTCTCAGCCTTGTAAAACAGATGGGCACTACCTATGGCGTCCGGGTCACACTACAGTGGGTGCTTGGCCATTTTGGAGTACCAGGGAATGAGACTGCAGACCAGCTATCAAAGACTGGAGCAAGCCTGCCCCAGACAGACACAGCCGCCTCTTTACAGACCTGCAGAGGGATCATCCAAGCCAAAGGCAGAGACGAGTGGCTTAACAGATGGGCCAACGCAGAAACAGGAAGATCTCTCTTCTGGTACATGGACAAACCCAACCCCAAAGACCAATCGAATCTCTTATGTAGAGCTGATCAGACTTTGATCTTCAGAGCGCGCACAGGACACTTACACACCAACAAGCACATAAACCGAATTAACCCCATGTGGGAACCCCATTGCAGACACTGTGACTACCACGAGGAGACATGGTATGTATTGTGTCATGGAATCAGTTAAAATTAGGCTTACTGATATATGACAAAGAACAAATGTAATCTTGAAATTTGAGCTTGGGTGCAACTTTTGTATTTTATATCAAAGTATTTTTTCATCTATTCTAATATATTGATTGCTGTAAATGATTTAAAAAAAGACATTCTGTGTATTAAGGAGCTTTTATCCGAGGGAGTCTACTGTGTCTTCTACTTCTGTGGTCATGGCTTTTTAGGAACAATGAGTTTTATTTGGTAAACTTCAGATTATATAAGTTTTTGTCTAAACAAAAATATGTCTTTTGCGTCTACAGAAGACCAGAGTCCAAACCTGAACACAACCATTTTTCTGCTGTTGAAACGGGAAATGCCATTGTGTGCTATGCCACGTAGGTTCTTCGTATGTTTGCTCGTGAAATAATGTTCTGTGATAGAGAAGGCAAGGGAGATGGGGAAAAGAGAGGGGAGGAGGAGTAATGAATCAGTGAATGATACTGAATGAATGGAGAAGGAGGGACAAAATAGAAGGGGGGCAGTGTTAAATGAGAGAGAGAGAGAGAGAGAGAGAGAGAGAGAGAGAGAGAGAGAGAGAGAGAGAGAGAGTTGCATACTTTTTTTTTGTCTGTGTTTGTCCGAATTTTTGTGTGTTCTAAACAATTTCAACTTTATTTCAACGTATTGGTTTCCTTCTGTGCAATATAAACTAGTCAACAAAAGTTAAGGAACGTACTGTAAAAACAGTGATATATTTGCATGCATTCTTTCGAGGTTTTACTTTTACCAGTAAAACTAGATATTGGTGAAATGTTACTCTATGACTAATGGGCTTGTACACACCAAGGTTTGAAATGCACCTGAGGCCTGTGCGATGAGCTTGGGAGGGGGCAAAAAGGTCCAATGTTTTCCAATTATCGATTTTTATTCTCTCGCTCTAACCATCAGGAAAAATTATGAACGCTCAAAAATCAGTTTTCAAATGCAAGATTCATGTCTCGTGAGTGACTTCCACTCGCTCATTTGCACTGTGGATACACCATTCTGCTGCTGTAGGGCTAAGCATAAACATGCCTCCTCGACAGAAATTGTCTGATGTAAACAAAGGACGAGCCATTGCTTGGGTACAAGATGGTGTTTCACTCCGACAGGTTGCTATACGTCCTTGAGTGTCCGTTTCTGTCATTTCATGGCTGATTCAGCGTGCCAACACCACTGGTAGTGCCCAAGAGCGACCCAGATCAAGTCGACCAAGAGCCACTAATGCAAGGGAAGACCGATTCATTCATAGACAGGCTCTGCAGTCGAGATCCGCTCCTGCAAATCGCATCCAGACACGGCTGAGAGCGGTAACTTGTGTTAACATTAGTTGTCAGACGTTTTCATGAGTTTGGACTTAATGCACGTCGACCAGCAGTCCATCAGCGTCTCTCCCCAGCACACAAGGCTGCTCGTCTTTTTTGCCGGCGCCATGTAAGATGGACACGTCAACAGTGGGCAAACGATCTCTTCAGCGACGAGTTCCGGTTCTCTTTGCATCACAATGACGGTCGTATCAGGGTTTGAAGGCGACCCGGAGAGCGGCTTCTCGATGCAGCCGTCAGAGAAGAGATGCCTTTTGGAGGTGGTTCCGTGATGGTATGGAGTGCTTTCAGTCTGAACCACTGAACACCTCTGTACCATGTGCAAGGGAATCTCACTACAATACGTTTACCGAGATGAGATACTCCGTCCATTAGCACTATCTACTGTGCAGCAGATGGGACCTCACACGAGGTACCAGGATGACAACGCCTGACCTCATAGAGCGTTGCTAGTCCAAAACTTCATGCAGCAGGCTGGCATTAACCTAATGGACTGGCCGGCCTGCAGTCCGGACATGAATCCCATAGAAAACCTCTGGGATGAGCAGCAACGTCGAGTCAGAGGCAAACACCCCCCCCCCCCCTTCCAGGAGACACGCAGCAACTGTTTCAGATGCTGCAGGCAGAGTGGCAGGGGAGGCCTCAGAGAGTGTTCACCAACCTCATGAACTCGATGAGGAGCCGGTGTACTGAGTGCCAGGACGATCGTGGTGGGCATACTCATCATTGAAATCATCTGAAATGTTTTGTTTTTGTTGTAGTCAGAAGTTAAAATAACTTCGAAACCACTTGACAAATTTGGGATTTGGGATTTTAACCCCTACCAAACTCAATTAACTTTTTATGCAAGTTAAAATGGAACAACTTAATTTTCTTTTTTGTTACTTGCTATACACATGTTGATTAAAAAGTGTACAAAATTGCATTGCGTGTTGAAGTATGCTCTCGAAGTTGTACACTTTTTCTCAAATGTTCCTTAATTTTTGTTGACTAGTTTATATATATGTATTAGTTTCCTTCCTTGCTTTGTATGTGTTTGTTTCCTTCGGTACTGTTAGTTATTAGTCTTTTTGGCCTGTTGTTTCTTAAGTAATTACATTATTCCTTTAGTGCAAAAACTTCACAATGATATTGAGAGTGACATGACACCACCTTCTTATAATTATAGAAATGTTGTCTTAAAAATGAAAGTTTGTCCTTCTTTAACAGTTTCATGGGAAGTTGAATCTTTTTGAGTTTTGTACAAGTTGCTCTTATTAGTAAGCAGGCAAGGTGGGCTTCTTTCGAGACTTCCTCATTTGATTTCTTTTCCTTCCTTGAAATTCTCAACAGTCTCCTTAGAAACCACATTTCTGTTGTTTCTTTTTTATTCTCACCGTCTTTAGCAATTGTCCAGCATTCACAGCCTCATAGAAGGGTTGACCACACATAGCCTTTCAGAACTCTTATTTTAGTAGTCACTGAGATGTTTCTATTTTTTTAGGATTGGAGAAATTACTACTTGTATGTAGTTTCTGGGCTGTGGTCTATTGATTGTGTGTGTTTTTTTTCCCATTCAGGTCTTACGGGCTGTGTGCTTATGAAGAAAGGGATCGTGGGATACTGGTATCTCACCTGAAAGATATCCTTGGAGAACCTATCCCGATTGAGCATGTGTTCACAAGACTGAGAGAATGTAAGAATATATTATGGTAAAAACAATGGGGGGGCGGAGCGGCAAAAGTTCTATGAGGATTCACTTTCAAGCCTGGCACATTTCTTGATCTCCTCCTTCTTTTCTTTGTTCTTGCTCTCCTTGGAAAGGAAACTTGATGACATCAGATTTGAAACCCTGCTTCTCTGGCAAAGACTTTCATTATTTTTGTCATTTGTTCATGAGAAGAATGAGAATAAAATCCTGCGAATACATTTTTTAAAGAGCAATTTTGGTACATAAACATAGTCTTTGGATCTCTGTGAAATAAGTTCAAGTAGAGAAACACGTTCTCCCTCTGATGAAGTGACCTATTAGAATTGCGGGAGATAACTGAAAATTCCACCTTGATTGGTATGTCAAATGTGTCACGACGCGGTGGAATCGGGCGCTCGTCAATTCTTGGGCATGTAGAGTTATTGGTATCACCTTAAAGCTTGTTCATTTGCTTTGCTTTTGATGAAAGAATTACCCGTTTATCTTGAGTATGTGTTGCGATATTTGCGATTGAATGAGGTGCAGTTGCTTGGTTTCAGAGGTAAAATGAGTGAGAAAATGGCTGCCAAAGTTTGGTCATTTACAAAGCCTCGGAATCAGTTTTTCAATAAAATTCACACTTACATGGGTTCTTAAATGGACATAGAAGGTGTTCAGCTGAAAAACACAATATCGATAGAAATTGCCAAACCAGCGGAAAAGTGTAAGTTTCTTTACTTTCATTTTTTTGACGAGCGCCTGATTTCACCATGCTGCCTCACAAATAGACATTTAGCTTCTATTTTATAATTGGAAAAGTGTTGGAAGTTATCTTGAACTGTCTTTGCACTATACATGCTGGTTTGCGAACTGCCCCGATTTCATTAGACACTTACCCTCAGAAACACTTACACTCCTTCTAGACATATACAACGACATGTGGCGGTCGCACTCCTTTCCGGAGTTTTGGCGTCTCACGACTATCACTCCAATACCCAAACCAAACAAAGACCACACTCACCCATCCAATTACAGACCAATATCACTAACGAGCTGTCTGTGCAAAATTATTGAAAAAATGATTTACAGGCGACTCATGTGGTTTCTGGAGACGATGGGCTCACTGAGCGGTCTCCAGTGCAGATTCAGGAAAACTCGATCCACTCTAGATCACCTGGTCTGCCTGGAGACCTATATACGCGAGACTTTCGCTGAAGGAGGCCATATGATCGCCATCTTTTTCGACCTAGAAAAAGCCTTCGACACAACCTGGAAGTACGGCATTCTCACAGACCTGCACGCACTCGGCATATGCGGTCACCTCCCTGCCTTCATTGGCAACTTCCTGAAAAACCGTTCCTTCCAGGTTTGTGTCGGATCCACCCTTTCAGACCCCCACCAACAGGAGGAAGGAGTTCCCCAGGGGAGCATCCTTTCTCCTCTCCTATTTGAAATCAAAATAGATTCCATCGTAAAAACCCTCCAAAACAGCATAGACAGCTCGTTATACGTTGACGACTTTCTGATATGCTGGCGTTAGAAAAATCCTCATCTGAGATCTATGGAAAGGCAGCTGCAAACGAAGCTTCACAAACTCGCAAACGAAGCTTCACAAACTCGAAAAGTGGGCAAACAATAATGGCTTCGAGTTCTCCCTGTCAAAGACAGTTGCAGTACACTTCTGCCGAACAGGCAGACGTGTGCTGCAACCGGATTTGACACTATAGGGGGAAAGGATTCCCGTCCAGGACCAGGCTCATTACCTCGGCGTTATATTCGACAAAAAACTGACATTCATACCGCACATCAAAGACCTTCGTGTGAGGTGCCAGAAAGCGTTAAACGCTTTGAAAATTCTATCGCATCCGGAGTGGGGCGGGGACTCAAAACACCTTCTCCACTTGTACATCTCCCTTGTCCGGTCCAGGCTTGACTACGGTTGTCAAGTGTACGGATCGGCAAAACCACACATCCTGAAAATGCTAGACCCAGTACAAAACCAAAGACTCCGCCTCGCTCTGGGGGCTTTCCGCACTTCCCCGGTGGAGAGCCTCTAGGCCGAGGCAAACATACCATCACTCTCACTCAGACGCACACAACTCTCACTACAAAACGCAATTAAACAGAGCTCAACACCAGAAAATCCAGCACACAACTGCATTTTTAAAACAAACCCAGAAACCATAAACAAATTCCTAAACAACGAAAAACTCATCAATCCCTTCGGCCTCAGAATCCTTGAGGACCTAAAAAAACTTACACTTTTCCAAACAAGACATCCAACAATTTCTTTTCCCCGACCTCCCTCCATGGCACCTGACCAAGGCAAAAGTAGACTTACAGCTGACCACACGCAACAAAGAAAGCACACACAAACACCAAACTTTTAAAGCAGAATACAAAAAACTAATAGATAAATACCCCTGTGCGGAGCTCATCTTCACAGATAGCTCCAAAAAAGACAATAATGGGCGCGGCAGCCCTATCTTCAAACAGTACACTCCAGAGGAGACTCAATCCTGAAGCCTCCTTTTTCTCTGCGGAGGCCACTGCCATTGACTCCGTAGAAAATTCTCCTAACAAATCTTTCCTTATCCTTTCTGACTCTCACTCTTGCATCACCTCACTCACAAACTACACACTTCTACACCCAAAAATAGTTAGGCTACAACAGAAAATTCACACCCTATCTGAAACAGGAAAAAATATCATTTTCGCATGGATACCTAGCCATGTGGGCATCCGAGGAAACGAGCAGGTAGATGACCTGGCGAAGAAATCCTCATCCCTTCTGTTGGGATCAACGACGAACACTCTCCCACAGACTGACTTTAAAAATAAAGTAAAAAAGTACACCTCCATTCTGTGGGAGAGCCACTGAAAAAAACAGAAAAATAACAAACTCTATAATATAAAACCAAGACTGGGACTGCGAAATCCTTCGGACCTCTCCAGAAGAGACGTTCATTTTTACTCGATTGCGCATCGGACACACGGCCCTGACACACAATTACCTACTACAGGGAGATGAGAAGCTGTTCTGTGTCAGATGCGACACAGATTTTACCATTAGACACATTTTAACCGAATGTCTAGACTTTGGAGAGATCCGAAGGAAATACTTTAAATGCAAAAAATTGCAAGACTTTTTCCGTCGTTGGTCCCAACAGAATTTTGGATTTTACGAAGGCCATTGGCCTTTATGGAAAGTTGTAGTATAGGACAAAATTAAATGTTTAAAATTTTTATGAAAGTTGTTTTAGTCTGAAATTATATATCTACACCAAATTTTAAATATTTTAACGTTTAAGATCAAATAACCCATACACAGCTGTGCAGTGAACTATTTAAAAAAACAAACAAAAAAAACTAACTTGTGTTTCGCTCGCTCATATGACCTTATGCAGTTGCGAGCGCCGTAAAACCCCATACTAAACTAAACTGCCCTGATTTCGTAGGTGTTGTCCTTGTTGTGGTACGTTTATACAAAAATTTGCTTGCCATGGTCACCATTGTGTATATAGCTGGATTAGTGAGCATCCTTGATCATTGACTGAACCAAGCCCTGCTGTGAACTGTTGTGAATGCAACCAAATTGTGTTTTGCACGCTCATATGACCTTATGAAGTTGCGAACACCGAAAAACTTTGACTAAACTAAACTGAGTATCTCTCCTTTGCTCTCCTTTCAGAAAACAATTTGTTGGCTTCCTATTCCGTGTAGAGTCACTGAACTTACTGCAGTGTAATGTTTTCACTTGGTGTAGATTCTCCTTGATTTGGGTTTCAAAAAGTTATCCCTTCATTTCTTTCAAATGGGGAAAAGGAGGAAGAAAAGGGAAATGTTAAGTCTGAAAATGGGACAGGCTGGGGTCTTTGTTCATAAACATTTATGTACAGTAGTGTCCTCTTAAATCAAACATGACCTATTTGAAAACAGTGGTAAACTACAAGAAAATAAAATCCCTTATTTTTTCCCCTTCGTTATGTGAACAATCTCTCTAACTGAAAACAGCTAAACTGAAGAAAATCCCGCAGTCCCACAGATTGTGAGGTAAGCAGACTCCATTGTAATTGGTAAGTGTTTGTTCGTGGCCTATATCCTGATCCAGGGTGAGAAAGGCATGATGATGATGATAATGACTGTAATTGTTATTTTCAGCACTAGGAAAAGACACTCAGGTCAACGTGGACAACCCCAGTAACCCTCACAAACAGATTCCCGATGTGAAGACCAACCTGTCAGAGCCCGGTCGATCTTTTGCCGACAGCATAGTCTACACCGGCTACACATCTGAGTTCAACCGCAGGCAGTTAGCCTGGCATGCTGCTCATAGTATGTGAATTGTTTTACCCGTCTGTGCCTGATTTAAAAAAGAAAAGAAAAGTTATTGCCCTGAGGATCTTATTTTTAAATATAGTCAAACCTGTTTAAAACGGCCCCCTACTGTCAAGGAGTAAAGTCATGAGTTGTGGGCCGGGCTTATAAGTTATAACGGATCATGCTACCCTCTCCAGCAGTTGAAAATTTATTGTTAGGTCTACCCATTGGTCAACTTGGGTTAACATTCATTGGCAGGACTAACAATAGCGACAGGTGAATGAATTATGATGGCCCGTCCATAGCGTGAGGGGCTGATTCAAAATTTATGACAAAGCGTTGAGCAATGAGTGACGACGTTTGGCTGCCTGAGGCAAGTAAATTTGACAGTGGGTTGATAAAATAAGGTGACCGCGGCCGCGTTGGACAGGTGACCGTTTTACACAGTTAAATTATATAGAAAAAACGCATGGGGGGAAATGGAAAGGGGCCGTTTGTACAGGTGGCTGTATTATACAAGTGGCTGTCGCGGCAGGTTCGACTGTAATTGAAAGTTAGGCTTGAAATTAATGCATGTTTTGCTCCTACACATTTTAATAGTTACAGTTGAAAGCATTGTGAAAAAGAGCTATTGGATTTGAGCATAATAAAAAAGCTGTTTGTGTATAGTTTATGGATGTTTCTTTTTTTTTGCTTTTGGGGGCAAATATGAGTGGCCATCCAGAGTACTGCTTATTACAGCACAATGTATGATTGTTTGGGAAATTGGTGATTTTTTTTAGCTCATACTTGTGTTTTAGTAAAAATGACACTGGTAATTTCTTCAAAGTTTTCCATTTCGTGAAATATTGCACTTTTTTACTAAAGCTATAAGGTACATGGAACATTTACCGTACAGAAGATTTGGACTCTAATTTGTTTCATTTTTATTGTCATGTTTGTTAAAATTTCTATTTACTTTTGTGTAGTAATGTGCAATAATTTTTTAGATTTTTATGTTCGTTTAGGTGCTTTTGTGCTGATATGCTAATATGCTTATTGACATCGGGTGAAGGGCAAAATTAGCAAAAAAAACAAAGTAACGTCTATGTACTTCCATCATATTATGTCCCAAATGATAAATTGGAATGAACAGGCAGATCTTGGGAGTTATTATGAGAGCCTCTAGCTGGAAAGGAATCAAAATGGTATAATGTTCAAATATTTATACTCCCATACAGGTATTTATATTCTGTGCTTATACATGTCCCCAGAAAAACCTGATGCAAGGGAACTGGAATTCAGCTTTGCGGATTTTACAGTGACAGTGCAACTGGATTTCCAACCAGAGTTCTCCAACATACTTAAAGTTTATATGTCTGTGACTGACCCTGGCCCAACGGAAGAGTGTATTGCCTATGTCAGCGGTGTACCCACGGTAATGAGCCTGTGGAGTGTGTGCCATTGTTGCTGCTCTAGCAAGCTCTCTGTGTTACATTCGTAGGCTTTTCATTGCTATGATCAGGATTCGATGGTTCTAAATTCCTCAATTAGAAGAGAGATGCGAAGTGAAGCATCAGGTTACAGTTAAGAACAGCCTGGTAATTTCTTCATTGAAAAAGTTTTGAGTTCCTACAAATTCTGCTTTTTAGTTTTTTTCTTCAAGAATTGAGAATAAGGGACATTCCAGTTGTGCTAATCTTTTGAAAATGGCCACTATATAAATACGACTTATTTGTCACAATAAATTTCAATAGAATGTTGGTTGACCACAAAGTAACTTTTGGAACTATAAATATGAGAAGATATGGAAAATGTTTCTTTTGATGAGTTTATGAGTCTTTTTTAAAAAAATTAAATATTTTTTTCATCTTAATGTTTCATTTCTTTGTTATAATTTCTTTTGTAGCGTAATGCAAAGGAAAATTTTCTTATTCTCACATTTTTAAGACTAGTAGTCTCTACATGTGGTTAAGACGTTGCATCTTTTCTGTGTTGATTCATTTCACATTCTTTTTGAGCACCAGAATTATTCATCTCTAGATGCATATTTTTTATTTGAAGAGCTCAGTTGTAAAAATGAAAGGAGGAACTGCTTTTGAACTTTTATATTGTTTTTTGCTCATGAAAATTTCCGTTATATCAAAAGTATTTTTTGCAAGGAGGGTACATTTCTGTTATGTTTGATTACTTGTTCCAGGGGGGGGGGGTGGGGGTGGGGAGTGGTTCTCATGAAATGTTTGGAACAGACAGTTTGAATCAATGATTCATATGTTAGAATAGGTGGCTAAAAAGTTTCAGTTTTGTACTCCGGCATCAGTTTTTCCTCTGAGCTCTTCATTTGACTAGGCAGTTTACAAAGAGCAGGTATTTTTACGCATATATGTAAATAAGGATTTACGTCTTCCTCAGGATGTAGGGGAGAAGATGCAGAATAAAATCATCTCTACAGGGCGTTCTTGCCAGTTGAATAAAACTTATGTTACCATCACAAACATACAGAGATTGAAGGTAAGCTAATCATTAAGTCAGGCCTTCTTTTTTATTTTTGTTTAGGCTTTTGTTTTATTACCAAGACAAGTGCTTTCTCTGCCATGCTGAAGTTTGATGTTTATGTTCAAAAGTCTTGGTAGGATCAGACAGACTCTTCCTTGTCTTTCTTGGAATATTCTCCATAGCCCAGCCTTTCTACCAAAGACCCAATGTTGTGCCTTCAAAATGACGTCTACTGTGTATGTTGAGGGTGTTTTGATTCATAAGCAGAAAAATAAGTTCTCTTAATGAGATGCACCTTCTCCATGTTTACAGGTTGTATATATCTGTCGGTTTATATGATTATGAGCAGTGATTCTTGGGTTGTGCTTTCCACTTATTTCCTCCCCTTGTGGTTGGTCAGGCACTGTTCTTGTGTTGACTGTGCCTTCTTTTTCTTTGCGTATTACCTTTGCTCTAATCTGCAAAAAAGTGTTTTACGGCGCTCGCAACTGCATAGGTCATATGAGCGCTCTAATCTGCACTTGGCCCGATGTGTTTGTTATCATGCTGTCTGGCTACAAATGTGACTGTACCGTTTCAATTTGCTCTACATGGACTTTTGTTGTACAAGTGGCACTGCTTGGGATGGTTTCCTAAGCTGCTATTTGTTTTGGTACAAGTTGAACAGGTTTTCTTGAACAGTTTGATTCTGCAATACGCTGACCACTGAGAAATGATTTAAATTGCAAAGTATATGCTCATGAAAAGAAAAACCAGTGCACATGTAACCATGAAGGTTTTAACTTTTGTTGAGATCAATGTCTGCTTTGCAACACAAATTTCCATCTTATTACAAAGTTCTGTCTGCTCAGCACCTAGTTTTGAGAAATTTTGTGTAAAAAGTTTTCATTTTCACAAAATTCTAAGCTTTTTCGAATGTAATTCTTTGAATGTCTTGATAACAACTTTGAGTAATCTTACGATTTTGTTAGAGCAGAAATATAATAACTTTTGGTTTCTGACCTCATGCTCTTAGTTACTCAAAACGGCCAGAAGTGTCCAATAGAGCTTTGTAATTCTAAGGTAGGGATTTGTTTTAGAAAGGAATATAGCACAGAAGCAAGTGTCAGATATAAACTCTATCCTGTTGTGAGGTTGCACGGCAATCGAAGAAGTGTGAATTAATGAGGTTATTGATGTCCGTTTCCATTGTGACACATGTAGGCAAACTTTTTTTCAGAATTCTCACCTGAATGTCCTGCTCTAGGCCCAAGTATCGTATTTTCGAAAGGACATACTTTGTGTCAAGTTGAATAACACAAATTTGTCAAGCAGTATGGTGTTATATGTGCAATGAAAAAGTCATGAGTTTGATTCTTGACTCCATTAGGCAGGATGGTGAGCCCTAAGGAAAGACAGTTTACCTTATTTTCCTGTTTGCCAACTGCAAGTGGGTAGATTTTCTACAATTGGCAGAGACAGAATTTGTGAATGGTAGTGTTATGCTCCAAACAGGCTGCATGAGGGCGGACAGTTATTGTGGGTTTTTTTTAGCCTTTGGGGGTTACATGACAGTGAATACGCTTAACTCTTTATGTTAAACACACACTTTAAAAAAAATGGAGCTGGATTTGATGGCTCCTTTGAAGTAAGTTTTTCTTTAATACAGTTTAATGTATCACCGCCTCTTAAATAACCTCATAGTGTTGATAGGGGCGTTAAACCTATACCAGTTCACCAGTTCACCACTGTATTTGAGATATTGATGATTTTGTTCTTTTTATATCAATATCACCCTTATATGGCTATGTGACATTGATGTGAAGATGTTTATCTTGTCTTTGAAACTAACTGTGGGTGAAAAGGTGCTGCTCTCTCTCTTGCCCTTTTTAACTCCCAGTGGAGCACAGGCCATCAACAGCATCAAAGGTGCTGCTAGAAAATGGCATAATTTGTAAAACTATCTCTTTGGTAGGAATTACCAGGAAGAGACTCAAAGAATTGTTAAAAATCATTGCCATACTAGTTCCATGTGCATTTGTGCTGACTTTTTGCCCGGTGTCTTTCAAAGCTTAAATGTGCCATGACATGGTGGAATCAGTCATTCGTCAATTTATAAGACACGAGTTATTGGTATCATTTTAAAGCTTGTTCATTTGTCTTGCTTTTGGTGAAAAAATACTCATATATCTTGAATAGAGGTCGAGATATTTGCAATGGAAGGAGGTGGGGTCGCTTGGTTTCAGAGGTAAAATTGCGAGAAAATGGCCGCCAAAGTTTGGCCACTTCCAAAGCTTGAAAGTCATTAGAAACTGAAAATGTACATTTTTGTGCCTTAATCAACTTTTTTCAGTAAAATTCAACAGAAATGTGTTTTTAAATGGACCTTAAAGGTGTTTAGTCAAAAAACGAAAATGAGATAAAAATTTCCTAACACTAACAGACAGGAAAATGCCAGTTTCTTCGATTTCATTATTTTGACGAGAGCCAGATTTCACCCTAATGCCTCACAAATATTTCTAGATCCATTTGAATGAATGACTTTTCCCTCAAACAGTTTTTAATAATATGTGATAGTAAATGGTGGGAATTTTTCTCACAGTCGCCCATGAACCTTGAGGTCACTGTGAAGTGCAAGAGAGCTTCGGACCAGTCTCATCTGGAGAAGGCAGTGAGGACTGACCTTGGCTGGCCCCTGGTGTCGAGCCTTCATCTGTGGCGAGAGAGACCCGACCTGTCTCTCAGACGGGAGGCGGTGGAACAGGAGGAAAGCAGCGCAGGCGATGAGTCCAGGGACTTCTATGGATAAAAGACTGGCCAGGACGTCTTTCTGAAGGTAAACCTTTGTGTGAAGTGCGGACGTCTTTCTGAAGGTAAACCTTTGTGTGAAGTGCTCAACAGAGTATTCATATGAAAGAAGTTGTTGTATGTTTACTGGCTAGCCGGAATGTATCGTTGAAGATGAAACTTTGTTTCTTTTGATAACACAAAGTAACCTCCATGGGTGGATGAAGGGTGCCACTGGTCAACCTTTTCATTTCCGGGTTGTTTCTGTTTGTTTGTTTCTCTTATTCTCTCCCTGCACTAAATGACTTATTGTGTTGATATGTTTCTCGTTACTGAAATGCGAATAAGCTTCAACACCCTCTGATGAGGTTTCTCAGAGCTATATACAAATTTTGTGTTATTTTTCTAACTGAAGTCAGGTTTAGTACACATTAACACAGTGAGATTTAGTGGGATTTACTGTCTTCCTCTTTCAAAGTTTCCAAGTCCCCTCACCCTCCAAAATATGAGTTTTTCAGGCTTTGTTCAAAATGCTTTCAGTGTATGATTCTACAGCTCTACTTTCAGCAGCAAACAGATTTCTACTTTAATCACTCTTTTGTAATTGTATATGTTTTACTCTCCCATTGACACAGTCTACATCACTTATGAAGAGCGCTACTTTGGCTGTGCCTGTCAGAGCTGAACCAGGCTGAGAGGGATTCAGCATCCCAGCAGCGAGACGGAGATAATCAACTTTAAAAAAAAAATCCCACTTTGGAATGGAACTCCATGTCCTCAGTGTGCAATGGCAAGAGCCTATCAACGGTTACCCGCAGATGCTGGTTGAGATGTCTAGTGTGCATTTTAATGCAATATTCTAGCTGAAGGAAACCTGTAGTTCAAATACCTGTCTGTGTGTAAAGGTACAGTGTTGGGGCTGCTGCAAATTTAGATGTCTCTTTGTGATTTGAACGACAATTGAACAACACAAAACTAACCAAATTTCTTCTTGTTTAACTCTTTCCGGACGTATCGCCGATATATCGACTGCGATAGGGTGCCTCAGTATTGTTTCGTTTCAACAGGATCCATCATTTATAATTACTTTTTATTGCTATTGAAAAACTCGGAAAAGATTTAGGAAACAAAAACATCTAGTGACATTTTGTCAAAGCGTGGGTGTGGGGAAAAAAGAGTGAATTAGTTCTTGTGTTCTTGCATCAACAAAACGATGTCACCGGACTCAGTATAAATACCATAACTGAAACAAAATTGGAATTTTGCTTTCGAATAAAAAGCTGTGCATTCAGAAATTTATGAATTATGCTCTTGGCCTGTATAATATGATAAGATAGCTATGCTGATTTGCTTTCACATGTTTTTGGTGAATGTAATTTTTTCCGTCAAAATTTATTTTTCTCACCACCATCGCCATTTCTAACCCTTGTAATGCATACTTATGTTCAAGATTAATTCTTGTTTCATATTGGGATGTATTCCTCCTTCAATTTCCTTCAATTTGATATATCGTATGTTACATTTTGAGTGATGGTTATGCTTGTATGAAGTTATTTTGTACACCACCTGCATAGCCAAATTGAGCAGCAAGTTAATTATGTCTAGACCCCCCAAAAAACTACATCCGGAAAGAGTTAAGAGATCTGATGGTTGTGCTCTCAAGAAGCTGACCTCTTAAAAGAATTAAACATTTTTTTTGCTGGTATCCAGTTTGAAACAGTAGAGTACTTCTGGTTGGTGTGAAAACCAGAAAGACTTTATACAAATTTTTGGATTCATCAACAGAAGAAGCAGCATTATGTGATTGACAGCATAGGGTATTGACTGATATAGATGGTGTTTTGTTCCTGCTAAAACTACATGAAAGTATTTATGTCTGTAAGAGTGTCTTCAGTTAGATGTAGATAATTTTTTTCAGTGTCGTTGTCGGGATTCATGTGTGACTCTGGTAGGGCTAGGTGAGGATGAGGATGAAGGTAAGTTAGTTAAAGCAGTTAACATGTAGAAGATTTCATGTAATCAATTCATTGACTGAGCCAAAGTCCTCTTTTGCCCTGTTTTTTGTTCTTCTGCAGTCATTTTAGTTTATTTTTCCTTTCTAGATAAAGTTATTTATACCGTATTGTGTGTTATTGACTTCTTGTGAAAACTGCGGGTCAAAATGTTACCCGTAACAAAATAGAAGGGGATTTAAAAAAAGGCCTTCATTAAATG
>NW_004797352.1:1519768-1526073 GCF_000002075.1 Aplysia californica
AGTAAATGCTGTCTTAAAAGTATATAAACACAGTTATATCATAGAAAATGAAAACGGAAGTCTTGGTCTCTGTTTGATTAGAATGCAAGTGCGGAACCTGGAAGCATTCAACGGTTGATAATTGTAAAAAATAAAGACAATGATGTAAAGAATTAGAAAATATGATAACAACGGTAACAGGTTCTAAAAAGTGGAATTCAGGACCTTCGCTTTACTATACCTTCTGAAAATGTCTACGTTTATAATCCTGCTGTTTGAATTGCAACATTGCAGAACTTTGCATCATGTGTCCTCGATGAGGTGTCTGGTACCAGGAAAATACATTATGCTGCTTTTTTGTTTAACGACAAAGTAACCCTTACGTACTGCCATCCAGTTTAAACTAACTCGGTACTGGAGTACTTGAAAACCCATTGATTCCAGACACATTTCCAGGAGGGTAACAGTGAGATAACTGAAACCATTCTCGAACATCGGCAATAGATTTTGTGTAGTTCTCAAGGTTCCAAATCCTATGACATATGTGACAGAAAGGCACTGATTCGTATAGATATTCCACGTTAAAGGGGCGTGACGGTGGCTTAAGTATATAGTCTTCATATACAGAAAAGTACTGGTCCTTGATTTTCAGCATCTTAATGTACTGATCAGTGTGTGTGTGGAGATAAAGCATACGCTGTGCGAGCTGCTTTGGAGTTGGGAAATCTGCCACATCTATATAAGCCCCTCGTGGGGCATGACGGGAAACATCACTCGTTCCAAGCACCACAGGTATCAGGTCTAGGCTAAAGTATTTGAATAACTTTTCTGTGACGTAGTCATCACAATACCCATTTTCAAAACTGAGGTAGAACTTATACTTTCTCCCTATAGAAGCAAAACATTCGTAATCTTTCTGTATGTTGCACTTTTTGTAGCCGCCGCCATATCTGCTGACGTGGATGTACTTCTGTAGCTCATCCACATACTCGCCTCTCCTGCTTTGGGTATTGACGTGTGAGACTATCCACGCGACCAGACCGGTCTTCCTGTCGACTATGGATGAATAATCTCGTTCCGGAGGACGATTTCGTCTCCTGATGAGGCCATAAGGAGCGAAAATATCAGCGTCCAAGCGATATGACATGGTCCAGTTGAAGATGTGGTTCCAAGCCGGGTTGTTCAGCCGAGAGCCTGTGTACCAGTAGTGGGGGAGTGGAGCTTCGATGTGGTAGTAGATCATAACCTGGTCTGGTCGCCGAGTAGGAGGTGGCGATTTGATGAACTGATCTGGAAGAAAAAGTTTTGAAAAGGGGATTTTATCTTTCCACGGTGTGTGTTGAATTTGAGTGAAGATGCACTTTAATTTTAATATATAACAGGTTTTGAGGTGAGTAGTGAGTACTGGAGGGTACCATAAATCCCTACCACTAAGCCGTAAACGAGGCTCGGCCAAACTACAACACGGAGCAATCACAGTTGAGCTTTTGAGTAGACCACATAATTCTACACTTATAGAAGCGGAACTCCCTCTTTGCGATCGGTGATTCGCTGTGAGGAATTGAAACTAAAACATGGCGGCCAGTTGAGGGCAGCTTTGACTGCACCACACAGCGAGGCTTCGCGTTGCTATGCACGCTGATGCTAGTGGTAGGGCTTGGAAGACACCTTACATCAGTATTTTAAAGCTTTCTTCGAAGAGGAAATACAGCGAAATAGTCTAGTACATTTTTATTGCCAACAATGTCATAATTGGCAATGTTACAATGTTGTTGTGTGATTGGTTTGGTTTAAAAAAAATGATGGGATGGGATCTTCACACTCACAATACACTTGATAATAACACTAATTACGAACATTAATTCTGTTGGCAAAATATCTAGATATAGTCTAGATTAGTACTACGATAAAGGGGACGTTGACAGTAACATGCTCACTACAATTACATTATTACATTGTCATAAAACTTAAGGCCATCCACAGAAAGCAAAACAGAATAATATATGCCTTTTCTCCAATTTACTAGAAAGAGATCAATAAATTGAGCTTATATTGAGGAAATGTATTATTTCTCACTTTAAGAATTCATCTCTGTGTTTGCATCAGTGAAATATAGTGTGTACAACATGCTTTGTTTAAAGCACGTGCGAGTCTAACAAATACAAGAGATTGGAGAATGTGTCGGTTGCACATAAAATACATAGGCCTATTGCACATGCTGTAAAAAACACAAAAAATGCAGAAAAGGCCTCACATTTTGTTTTACACTTAAAAGCCAATAATGCAAAACAAAGTAAACAAGAGTGGAACTTCCATATGTTTCCTGAATTATGTTCAAAGTCATTTTTGTGTGTGTTGAGAGTGTGGTTTCTAATGCATGAATGATAGGCTCATTCAGATGTGATAATGAAGAAACTTGTGTCTACAGTAACAACAGAAAGAGTTCCATCGTGAGTGATCACTGGTCAAGGATTTCAGAGCTGTGTGCATTTTGAGAAGAATGTATCCCCATACCCTGGATCACATGTCGAGGAGATGAGCTTGTCCCCCTGTAATCCCCGCACACAGTAAACAAACACACATTTTTGAACACGTATAGAATCTAATAGAAAAAATAAGTGGTCTCTTGTTACGGATCAAATTGAAGTCCTGTTACAATTCGATTAATTGATAAAAGCGCGTATCACAATGCATTGGCCAACCCTGCCCTTTAGGCCTACGCTATATTTAATAAATACATTCGTCAGATCTGGAATCTTTAATGCCCGCACACAGTAAACAAACACACATTTTTGAACACGTATAAGTAAAAAATAAGTGGTCTCTTGTTACGGATCAAATCGAAGTCCTGTTACAATTCAATTAATTGATAAAAGCGCGTAGCGCAAGGCACCGGCTGACCCAGCACTATTACGCTATTTTATAAATACATTCGTCAGATTTGGAATCTTTAATCTTTAATTTTTAATCCTCGCACACAGAAAACAAACACACATTCATGAACACGTATAAAAAAATAAGTGGTCTCTTGTTAGGTATCAAATTGAAGTCCTATGTTACAATTCAATAATTGATAATAGCGCGCATTGCAATGCATTGGCTAACCCAGCACTAATCTCTATTTAATAAATACATTCGTCAGATCTGGAATATTAAATTGTAATCATAGTTATATGTGCCCGCGCGTGGGAAGTGAAAGGAATTGAAAATGCTTTCAAAAACAATTATGAAAGTAACATAATTAAAATAGGACTACATGTGCTTATAAAGGCCCGAAAAGGTGTATGGATGCGGAAATTAATGTTTCGGATGAAAATAATACGCTATCTCTACTACTGTAGCGTGCGGTCAAAAATTTGTTGTGCAACTTATCAAATATATAGGCTACTGAACTATTGAACAACTAGATCTAATCTAGATTCTACATCTAGATTCTCCTACTTTTGCACAATGACTTAGATCAAAGATAGTAAAAGCTATAGGGTTACTTCCGAAAACGATAAATCTTGCCATTGTTTTCGGTCTTCAATTCCTCACAGGTCACGTGGTACAGTGCCCGTTCTATTATATATATAAGTGTAGAATTCTGTGGAGTAGACCCAGTAATTCATATAACAGTAGTCCGCTGTCAGTTGATAACTAATGAAAACATATCTGTCCATCCTGAAAATTTTCATAGGTAGTTTCCGAGTCAGCTGGATAATAATAATAATAATAATAATAATAATAATAATAATAATAATAATAATAATAATAATAATAATAATAATGATAATAATAATAATAATAATAATAATGATAATAATAATAATAATAAATGACATTTTATATAGCGCTCAACCCCGATTAAAGGACACAGGCTCTAAGCGCTTTACGATACAACAATAGCACAAAGAAAGAAGACCAAAGGAAAATCTCTCTAAATATTCATCTTATCAATTAAAAACAGACATGACTTCAGCTGACATTAGAATGAATCACAGGATTAATAAATTTAATCTCTCTTAAAATATTTGGCAAAGCAAATTTAATCTCTCTTAAAATACTTGGCAAAGCATTCCAGATCTTGGGGCCTTGATATTCAAATGCCCTTTCACCCATTGTTTCAAGTTTCACAGATGGTAAAAGAAATAGCACAGTCTCGCTTTCTTTTCAGTATGTAATATTTCTTCTCGTTAAGTGCCCTCTACTGAAAGATAGTGTCATTTTTAGTCTCACTTTTGAGAGATTAGGTATTTCAACCGATTTCATCCTATTTTTTCCTGCACTGGCTCGTGAGGACATCTCTTTATCCGGCCTACAGCTTGGACAGGCTAGCCCTGAACGGAATAATGTACCCCCGAGACTCCGAGACTCAACTATTCCTACCAGAACAATCATTTCTCAAGAATGTACAATGAGTCGTGCCGGTATGCTTTTCTATAAAAATCTCGCAAAGTCTTGAATCTTCCGGGATCTCGAGTCATTGATGCAAGTCAATTGATAAAAATAAGACATGTATTATAAATGGCAATTGTATAGCGCATATCCCCGCTCAGCAGTAAACTCTATGCACTTTACAATCTAAGATGATGATGATGATGATGATGATGATGATGATGATGATGATGATGATGGTGATGATGATGATGATGATGATAATGATTATTATTATTATTATTATTATTATTATTATTATTATTATTGGCTTCCCGGGAAGCATACAGCGCAAGCAGCTGATGTAGTGTTCAAACGCTACACATGTACACATTCCCACCCGGATGAAGTGAGGAAAACTGCCTTCACCAAAAGACACAAGGTCGGATCCCTGGCGGATTTTGAACGCACGACCTTTAGCTTGCAAGCCCAGCAGCCTATACGACGTGATTCTCGTTAAACATATTAAAATTTTCACTTTACAGACAACATTTTAAACTACATACATAAGAAGTTAGATATTGATTAGTTTTCAAATCTCCCCATTCTGTCTAAAGCAAGTGTATTGTTATGTAATCAATACACAACTAGACTGATGACTACAGCGGTCAAAAACAGTCATGTACTTGTTATCCATTAGTTGCCTCAACGATCGAACAAGAGCGTCATTGTAACGACTGAAGCCAAAACCAAAACCTAAACCAAAACTAAATCCAAAACCAAAACCAAAAAACAAAACAAAACAAATCGCCCCCCCCCCGAAAAATCACACTCCGATAGTTTGGCACGTGAATGTGAGCAAGTATTTTATATATTATGCACATTTTGGACTCACTGTTTATCAGCATAGCAGAACTGCGCTCTGTGAATGTTCTATTGGAGGTTAGTACACATGGTAAATCAGGACAAAATCTCAAGGGCCGAAGCTCAGAAATTGGAGCTGCAGCTTTCTTGTTCTGCCACCAAAGAATAATCTTCCGCTCAAACCCTTGTGCTTCATTGTTGGCCGTAGTGCCGGACGCCAGCCTCTTCTCGAACTCCGAGATTTTGTCTTTACGTCCCAAGAAAAACACTTCTGGTACAAACGGTATGTAAGGTTCGAACTCAGAGAGGAAGAACTTGTTACTCGAATTATCTTCACGCAGAAATTGTCGGAAAGAGACTCCGTTCTCCCACAGAACGGTCCCGCCATCTTCATCGTTACACCGTGTGAGGCCGAGGCCTAGGTCTATCAAAGAGGTCTTCACGTCTCCATACAGCACGTTGTCTCTGTCGTAGAGGACTTTCTGTACAGGGACATACGGGGGGACGCCATCAACGGCTACTGGACTACCTCCTCCACAATGCACTCGTGGACGCCGCCTTGGCTGTTCTCTGTCGTAAATCAGTGTGTGGAAATTGATGTTGTACAGACTATAGATTATGATCGACAGAGTAGATACAGCCGCTGCTCCAATTAAATGTTTCCTTTTCACCAGTATCTGCATCCTTATGCAGTTATCTGAAAAAATGTAAAAGAAAGTAACATACGTTAGCTTAATCGAAACATACATGAATTGGGTCGAAGCAAGCTGAGAGGGGGAAAAAATCAGAAAGGAAGGCTCGAGCAACAAAATATAATGGTTGCTGATGAGGTTGTTTTTGTTGTTATTGTCGTTGTCGTTGTTGTTGTTTTTGTTGTTTTGTTTTGTTGCTGTTGTTGTTGCTGTTGTTGCTGCTGCTGTTGTTGTTGTTGTTGTTGTTGTTGTTGTTTTTAATGCAGTAGTTCTATTGCTATTTTTGCTGACGTTTCTTTTCCCAATCATACTATACTGAAATCATTTTAAATTCGGATATACATCCCATACTCACGTGAGAGAGAGAGAGAGAGAGAGAGAGAGAGAGAGAGAGAGAGAGAGAGAGAGAGACGG
>NW_004797352.1:1528056-1530619 GCF_000002075.1 Aplysia californica
TACTACTACTACTACTACTACTACTACTACTACTACTACTACTACTACTACTACTACTACTACTACTACTACTACTACTACTACATAGTTTGCTGTACGCAGAAGTTTACTACGAGTATAAACCACCCAATGTGATTTTTAATAAGCAGTTATTAAGGAGTTTCCTAGAATAAAGCTAACAACAGGTGTTTACAAAAATAGTATTGATCCGTTGAGACAAATTAATATAAGTCATTAGTGCAAAAGCTGGAGACTTTATGTTCGGTAGATAGGAAATATTTGACAATAAGTTGCACCATGAATTTTTGATCGCACTATAAGTGAAATCAAAGGTTACAAGAACGTTCTGCGTTGCCATTGATCGCCCACACAAGAGAGGTCCAATCTTGGCACTGTCCCAGTGAGCTTTTGTTCTGAAAGCATAGGTTAACAATGTCAGACAATCAATGGAACTAGTGGAGCTATCATTGATGGAATATCGTCACTTTGCTTAACATTGCAGCGTTTTCAAGGACAGAGGAAATGTCTGCCGGGTCTAAAACGTTTACAGACTATAGTAATATAGTGATCGGTAACCCACACTTAAATCCCCGATATCTGTTGAATACTTGGTGACACTTATAACAACAACAACAACAACAACAACAACAACAACAACAACAACAACAACAACAACAACAACAACAACAACAATCTGTCTATCTATCTATCTATCTATCTATCTATCTATCTATCTATCTATCTATCTATCTATCTATCTATAGGTCGGTGCTACTTGCCCGAATTCGGTCGAGTCGAGTAGCCTGACGCTACTGGCCCGTGGGGGTTTCTGCGACCTCGCGTGGCTAGCATTTTCTGCCCACCCGGAGCCGGTCACCTAGATCTAGTCTTAGTCTTATACGGGGTGCCCACTACGGCTAGATCGGGCCGATCGCCCGACTCGATTGCCTGAAGCTGAAAACAAACACGTTAGAACCGATCCGACTCTTGACATGGAGGACAAGGAGTGACCGAGTGAGTGACTGAATCTTGAGCGATTGATCACACGGAGCATGCGGAGAAATCCTCACGGGCCAGAGCACGGAATAGGCGCAGAAATCCCCAAGGGCCAGGAGCCGCAGGCCAGGGGCTAATCGACCGAATTTGTACGCCCGGAACATGCGCAGAAATCCTAGATCCAGAGAGTAGCCTGGCGCTAGTCACCCGACATCGGGCCAGTTGCCTGACGCTAGTGACCCGACATCGGGCGAGTAGCCACTCCGATATACATGTATATATATATATATATATATATATATATATATATATATATATATATATATATATATATATATATATATATATATATATATAAATGTATACATGCATATATATATATATATATATATATATATATATATACACACGTGTATATCTATATTCTGTGAAAACCGCAACTCTACTTAAAACTGGATGTTAAAACACCACTACTTTAAAAAAAAAATTACAACATAAAGTACCCCAGTACCAGTGACGTAAAAGCACACGATCGTCATCGAAACTCGGGAGAACACAACTCAGTGAGAGTGCTCGGGAAAGAAGCCCCCCCCCCCCAACCCCCCCAATTTAATGTCTATATAAAAACACTCATTTCATCATTTCATATGAATTTTGTCGAAAAACATTGATTAAAGGCACACAATAATTATGCCATTTTTCAGTTTTCAAAGACTATTTAGCTATTGGAGTTACCAAACGTTGGCGGCCATTTTCTCGCTAATTTCACCACTGAAACCAGGGTACCTCATTTACTTCAATCGCAAATATCTAGAGTCCTATTCAAGATAAATGGATATTTATTTCATGGGAAGCAAGGCAAATAAACCAGCTTTCAGACAAGGACCTTCAGGTGATACTAATAAAACCACATGCCCAAAATTGACGAGCGCCTGATTCCACCACTGTGTGTGAGTTACCGGCTGCGCGTCCACCTCAAACTACAACTTTCCCCGCAAACGTCTGTTGTACATAACCCGCCAATACACTATATATATCTTCACACACACTGGGGATACAGAAACTGTCTCTACACTATCCTCACAAAAAGTGCGTGTATCCAAACTCTTTACGTTGTTCTCACTTATACTGTGAATACCACAGAATTCTACACATTCTGTGGTGAATACTGAAACGGTCTTTACACTATCCTCACCAAAATTGTGCGTATCGAAACTCTTCAGGCTATCCTCACACACATCGTGAATAAGACTGTCTAGGCCCTAACTTCACAAAAATAAACTGTCTATACACGATTGAGAATTACGTAGGTTAAACAATCCTGAAATGGCTAAGTGCTCCCAAGAGAACTAGCCGTTGGAAGGGTCTGTCACGCGTGGCTGCGACAGAAGGAAATCAATAAAAAGTAGTAGCCGGAACAGGCACAAAGGGCTTTTCAAAAGATGATTATCGAAGGGGAATCAAACCAGGATACCCACACATTTTCACTCACGTGATCATACACACTTTTTCTCTGTCTGTCTGTCTGTCTGTCTGTCTGTCTGTCTGTCTGTCTGTCTGTCTGTCT
>NW_004797352.1:1530719-1532792 GCF_000002075.1 Aplysia californica
CACACACACACACACACACACACACACACACACACACACACACACACACACGCACATACACTCTCTCTCACACACACAAACACTACACACACACACACACACACACAAACACTACACACACACAAACACACACACACACACAAACACACACACGACACTCACGTATTCATACATACAAGTTGTTCTATATATGGTACATGACTGTATACCACTGGTTCCGACAGACGGACAGACAGACAGACATGAGTGTGGGTTCTGGCATCTTATTTCGTCCTCCCGTCTATTTTGGACCGAACATACAACCGTTTGTCCGGAAATGTATATGTACACGTTCACACATAGTAAATACACTTAAAAGCTCACACACACACACACACACACACACACACACACACACACACACACACACACCATACCCAGTACTGTTGGTCTCGATATTTTTGTGGAAAAGCCAACATGTCCTACTGATGACGAAAAATTGAAAGGTTTGGTGCAGGTAGGCCTATACTCTGTACAACGCTGCACTACGGTAGAAGATCAAAGTCTTATTAAGAGGAACAGAGATGGCAGCAGGAGGCTAACGTTTGCCTACACAAATCAAGTTAGCCTAAAATCTGCAAAATTGAAACACTTAAAAGAACTTTGCAGCAGATGCAACAAGCATATTTCTACAGTGCCATGGAAGAGAGACATGTTGGCAATTAAGATGATGAGGTCATTGATGAAGATGAATCTGATTCATTTCTTTGTGATTTAGACTAAAAGACAAATTTATAAATGCACGCTGTTAACTTTCAAATGAGGTCAAATGCAGAGTTACTACCAATGTCCAAATTATGTAACATGATTTGTTGACAATCTGTATTGTACTACATTGGTATGCCATGTTTTGACACCCAGACATTTTCAATGTCGGATGAAAATTTTGTTTTTGGTTACACCAGTATAGAGAGCTGCTTGCTTGATAATTTGCCTTAATAGAATGTTCTACTATTGACCTCTTTGACACAGAATGTAAATTTGATCATTTCTCTTGTCCCGAAGGGTAAAAATGCCCAACTCATGACTTTTCTGTAGATTTCCTGATTAAAGTATATCCCGTTTCAGTTTTATAGAAAAAACTAATGTATCTTTAACCTGTTCCAATTTGGCAGTACAAATTAAAAGGCAATGTGAGTGTCATGAGAGGAGTATTTGTTTCCTGTTTTAGTGGTTGTCTATTAAACAGAACGGACTCCCTCTGTTGGGAGTTATTAGACCCTTTTTGTGACCCCCCCCCCCATATAGCACGGCCTATGTAATGTATACCTTGACTAAAATCCAATTTACACGTGCAAAGTGTCAATATAAAGGTTCAGGTAAATAGGTGGTTCAAGTTGTATGCGGAAACACATTCCCATCAAAGGCATCATTAGAATTTAGGCAAATGTGTCGTAAATAAGAATAATTGAAAGGATTTAAATCCATTTGTGGAGTCAGAACCTTTCCGTTTCGGGGAAATGTTTTTCTTTCTCCACAAATCTTTTATTTGTCACCGTAATGCAACCCACCGTTAACATTTTAGAAGAAATCACAAAGCCGCATACATTGATATCAAATACGGTATACAAAAGTGAGTATTTTAGATAATCACATAATCTTTAATTTTTGAGTAATAATATGTCAAAGTTGGCCTATTAGATAAGAAAATGTCAATTTTCGCGGAAATTTATATGAAATAAAATCTACAATAGATATTGGTAAAATCCTCCTGTACAATGAAGCCGTGCCTCTAGGCTATCTTTATGACAAAAATCATTCAATTCCGTTGGCAAACTTCGGAGGAGTAGGACAAAATATGTTCAAAAGTGAAACTTTGACAAATTGTTACATAATTAATTTTTGGAGGAAAAAAAAGATAGATAACACCGTATTAAAAGAAAGTATTGGGTCATATGTCGGTAATGCACATGCCCAAAATCATTTAAACCGGCCCATGTATACGTCAGTAATGTCAGAAGTGATATACAGCAGTCCGGAAAATTTGACTTTGCTGAGACGTGATCATTTCATAACTTCACAGCCCCCCCCCCC
>NW_004797352.1:1533008-1535827 GCF_000002075.1 Aplysia californica
TCTCTCTCTCTCTCTCTCTCTCTCCCTCTCTCTCCCCCCTCTCTCTCTCCCCCTCTTTCTCCTTGTGTGTGTCTCTGCATCTCTCAGTTTCTCCTCTTACCCTCTTTCACTTATTCCTTCCCTAACTAGCCATACGTATCTTAGCAACTGCGAGGATAAAAACAGGACATACGAATGAAATGGAACACGTTAGTGAATGTATCGATATCTAAGGCTGCGCTTGTTAGGGATTACGTGGCGTGTCTCTTTACATGTAGAAAAGAAACATAATATACTGCAATTAAAGCATGTGCATATAGCTTATTGCGCTAGAGGTGAGGAGAAAAAGTATAAAGAAGAAAACATAGCTACAAACACCATTAGATAAATATAAAGACATTCACACACACACATACACACACACACACACACACACACACACACACACACACACACACACACACACACACACACACACACACACACACCCCACACACCCACTCAAATACATTTGTACTCACAAACACTACGCTCGTACAAGCACATGAAGCAACCCCTCACGAGCGTCTATGGTTTAGTACAAAGACTTTTCGTCTTAAAGTTAAATAAATGCAAGTGTCTTCGATTCCCTCGAGGGGGGCTCTCGTGGTCGAGAGGCTACGGTTTTTTCCTCTCATTCAATAGGTTCCGGTTTGGAATGCGGATAGCAACAGAAAATTTTGTTCTCTAAAAGCAAAAGTTTCTACTTTCGCCCCCTTTCCTGCTCTCCAACAATGTTCTGTCGCCTGCTTTCGTCTCCACTTTTTGCCCTCACCCCCTCACCTACTCTGTCCCCTCCTCTGGGATCCTGACTCTTTCTGCAGCCTTTCTACTGCTACTCCTTGACACCTTACTGCTGTTTTTCAGCCACACCCCTGATCTTATGGTAGGTAAGATCGAACACCCAGCCTTCTCAGTTGAGGATGAAAAATCTCGGAGGTCCCGTGTGAAAGTTGTGCACGTTAAAGACCCCTTGGTGATCCAGAATCGATAAGTACAGGCTTCGGCCGCCACCGGGCAAAATTCTAAATATCCTACCAACTGAAAATTTTTAATGTATCTCGCTCTGCTCATGTGACCTTATGCAGTTGCGAGCGCCGTAAAATACTTACAAAAAAAAAGATTCCCACGTTTGCACACACACACACACACACACATACACACACACACACACACACACACACACACACACATGCATACACACACTCGCATAAACGTGCGTGCACACACAAACAAACACAAACACACGCACACACACAAACACACACACACACACACGCACACACACACACACGTAAAACTGTGAGAACGAGCTCACGCACAAACAAACTGCAATGATGACCAAAAACCACATATTTGACTGAAAGCGCACAGTGATCACACGTAGATGTAAGGCGGGGGTGGAACCCCCCCACCCCCCTCTTCAACCGCCCCCTCCAAAGATTTTATGTGGGTATGTGGGCTAAAACTTTACACAGGTTTAGATGCAACTGACTATCCCAAGCGTTCGTTTACCTAAGGTGTCTCATCATCACGTAATAGGAGCTTGCTGAAGCTTACATGGGTGCGCAGACATAGTGTGGGGGACAGGTTCGTCCGACTGGTCGTGTGTGCATAACTGGATTGGAGTACTCAAATGAGAATGGTCTTTATTTTTAGTAGAGGTTTTACGGCATTTGCAACATAGTTAGGTCATACATTATGTATTGAATAATATTAAATGTGTTACTAGAGTGTAACATGCATACAAAAGAAGGAGGAGAGATGCGGACGACAGATGTTTGATAGGAAAGAAGGAGCAAATCACACCAGAGCATCCGCCAATCATCTGTTAAGAGTAGTCTAAGGACATACATTAGATGAATCAGTAAGAATTTACGTTACATTCTGTTAGCGCATTAAAGCAACAACCTAACAACACCAACTGTAAGTTTCCCTGTTGGAGAAACCATCAGAAATTAATCCAAATCCGACACTTATGTCTAATTGGGTCTGCCCTACCTTCAGTTCTGGACAATCCAACGTGGAGAATGTCACTGCCAATTTATTAATCAAGTTCTGCATAATCGGAAATGTGTGCACGTAACTTCACTTGAGAGGAAAGAGTCCACAGATAGGTCACAATGACAGGTCGTCAAGTTGAAAAAAAAGTTACTCAATACTTGTCATGATTTCGAATTGGTGGACCAGAATTACATAATTTCTAATTTGTCTTCAAACAAGCTGATTTTGAGATTAGCGAGAGAGAACTTATCAATATTTGGCCCGGTTACTCGTAACGATAAATTGAACAAAACTGGACGATATAGCGATCATACAATAAAACGTTAGGTGTAACCACAACATTGTACAAAATATGGACGATTGAACGATGGTTTGGAGACTCGTATTTTCTGTGCGATCACGGTCACATTTGAGGGAGACGCGCTGTGACGTAGATTCACTTTGAAATTTGCAGCCGGGCATAACTAAACTCAGGACTCAAAATTTAAAAACAAATTGTCGTAGGTAAAAACTGATTTCATATTCGAAATCAGCGTCTCGAAATAAGCAAAGTTGCTAGCGGAGAACCTGATTTGGTGCGCTATTATATACATTTTAGCAATTTTATTATTTAGTTGATCGTCATGGGTGAGCTGTGCATCAAGGTCACTCGGTCCGCTGAACATCTGCTGCAGTCAAGTCATTGCTTCCCGTTCTACACACTGCTGCACACAACAGGGAAGGCCTACAGTATGGCCACCCTTTTCTTAAGACACTGTTCTGCTAAATCAAAATGTACAAAGGAAAGGGAGGGGGTG
>NW_004797352.1:1536492-1540235 GCF_000002075.1 Aplysia californica
AGAGAGAGAGAGAGAGAGAGAGAGAGTTGGGGGATGGTGGTCACACATTTGGCCCTTCAAACGTGCCACAATAGGCACATTAGTCTGTCCCCGTGGTTTTATGCACCCCGCATAATTTGGCATAATTTGATCATTTTTTGCATAATTTCTGATTATTTTCCTTTATCATTCTTTGTTAAAATTAACAGAATCGAATAATTTCACGTTTTTTTGGGCTCAGTGTGCATAATTTCAAAATTTCTTTTGCATAAAACCGCGGGGACAGATTGGTGGACAGACGTTGTGTCCTTTTTATAGATGTTGAACGCCCCCGTCGACACAAATCAGTAACTGTAGGAGTGGCTGGTTTGGCCCTGCCTGCTGCATGGAGTACACCGTCCCTGCCGATTGACGTAGATACTCGATAAAAAAAAAACAACTCTCCCCACATGGGAGTTAAACTCACATCTTCTGCGCCCAACGGTGAAGCGCTTTAGTGCTACACCACAAATGCCAGTATCGAGGCCCAAGGTAAATTATGTAATGCCCTCTTTCGGGATTCCCAACACAATTAAAAGGGTGTCACGACGCGGTGGAATCAGGTGCTCGTCAATTTTTGGGCATGTGGAGTTATTGGTACATTGTACTTACTTTTACTTTTTCATCCTCTGTTGCCGTTAAGCGTCGAGGGGAGATGCAGTTTTCTATGGCAGGCCAGCCCCGCAGCTCTTTCAGTTGTGATGTTACGTTTTCTTAGGGTTTCCTTGACACCCTCGATCAACCTTTTGCGTGGCCTTCCTCTTCCTCTATAGCCTGAGTGCTTGGTGTTGTAGGCTCTCGAGGCTGGCTGGTCAGGTGACATGCGTAACAGGTGGCCGAACCATTTTATCCTCTGTCTTTCTATGTAACGCAGGCAGGACTCAGTGCCGATAGCTGCTCTTACTTCTTCATTTCTCTGCCTGCTTCGTCTTGTGATGTTAAGGGTTTTGCGGAGACATTTCATTTCGCATGCGGTGATTTTGCTTTCCTGGGTTTTGCTTAAGGTCCAGGTCTAGCACTGATAACATAATGTTGGTATGAATATTGAGGTGATAAGCTGTCTCTTTGTGTCCATGGAGATGTTTGGATGAGATAGGAGGGGTGCGAGCTAGCAGGTGACAGCGATGGCTTTTTGAGTTCGCATTTCTATTTCTCTGTGAAGTTATTGGTATCATCTAAAAAGCTGATTTATTTGCCTGCTTCAAATTAGATTTTATGTCCATCTATCTTGAATAGAACTCAAGATATTTGCGATTGAAGGAAGTGAGGTCACCTGGTTTCAAAGTTTGGTAACTCCAACAGCTAAAGAGTCCTTGAAAATAGAAAAATGACATATTTGTGTCTTTAATCAACGTTTCTCAGTAAAATTCAAATGAAAATGTGTTTTTATATGGACATAAAAGAGGCTGAGAAAAAAATAATAATTCGATAAAAATTTCCTGACTGGCGGAAAAATGTCTGTTTCTCCGATTTATGTATTTTGACGAGCGCCTGATTTCATCACGCTGCCTCACATTAGTGTTGGGAAGCAAAGTATTGAGGGAGTACAGTCGTCGTATGAAGGACAAAGAATGTCACCTACTGTGATACTGCATTGTGTAAGAGACGACCCAAAGCTAGAGGTGCGTAGATTTGGTCTCCCTAAAAGAGTCAGTTGGCTGAGATCCAACTACCTGACCCAGTAAAAACTAAAATAGTTACGGAAACCCAAGCAAACACGTCACATTTTCGCGGATCGTGGGAGACAGAAATAAGTAACGGAATAATGTCTAGACGCTAGCACATATTATAAGGAAAAGAGGAAAGCGTTTTTTCCGAGGCCTATACACTGGTCCCCAATGAAAAAGGCAATGATGATGATGATGAAGCAAAGTATTGTTTCTCAAGATACGATATACTCGCTATAGTGCGGTCAAAATTCGGGGTGCAACTTATCCTCAAATATCTTTTAAACAGATGAATCAATCTCATCCATACTTTGCATAGCAGTTTGTATCAATTTGTCATAACTAAATCATATTTTTCTAGAACAATTGGGGTTAAATTAAAATCTTATCTTCATAAATTTATATAAAATACTTGAAATCTCGGTCACACGTAAAATGGTATTGTTCACAGCACTTCCCGCTTCTAACATACATTTTGATTACGCATATGGCCTACGTCACAGCTCATCAATGACAATTTTTACTTGCAAAATTTGTTAGAAGAAATTATTGTTATCGTGAACACATTTTTGCACTAATGGCTCTCAAAATATGCGTTCAATAAGCATAACGTCCGGATTAGAAAAACCTGACGGACTTGCTATTTAAAAACAATATTGCCCCAGCAGTAAACATTTAAAAATCTGTAGAAACCCCCCACTTGGATTTTTTATTAGTATTTATTAAGGAATTTTTCTAGAATACACCTTGCAGGTGTTTACAAAAATGTCCATCTGTTAAGACAAATTGATACAAGTCACTGTGCGAAACTTGGAGAACCTATGTTCGATAGTTGAGGAGATATTTGAAAATAAGTCGCACCTCGAATTTTTGACCGCTCTTTAAGCAGGATGACGGAGTACAACGCGGGGCACGCACTGCATCAGATCAGAACTATGACCCCATATATAAATAACCAAGAGATGTTATTTTGAGAAGTGTTGCAATTGAGATTTGGTTTTGAAAGATTATCTGTTGTTTTGGTGTGTTTTTTTGCCTGTTCTGAAGTACAGGTATAATTTGTGAGACCAACGGTTTGCTTCCCTGTTTTCTTTAAAACTTTTTTTTTTTTTTAAAGTGCAATGATGCGTGCGCACATACCGTGGTGCTTATCATAGCTTACTTCTTATTTTCCCTTGAACGTACAGTATGACTTTATAGCACGCCAGTAAGAGTTTGACTTCCGAAAAAGGCGAACTTAAGCTGTGTTCTTTTTTCAGCTTTTTTGTTTCCACCTTGGTAAATCAGCAGGGGTACAATGATTGAAACTGTCAATCATAAGTCCAGTCTATAAGTCCTGTTGCTCAAGTTAATTTCTTTCAGAATTTCGCTTTACGACAGGCACTTTGTAATCTTTCTATTGAAAGTAATTATTTTAACCTCACCTTTTTATGACTGAAAAAATTAAATCAAGAACACAGACACAACACCGTCTGCCTACAGAAGCCTGGAACTGGACAAGCGTCGTGTCACAAGAACTGCACCACAGAACAAACAAACAAACCAAAAGCTCTTCATTTTGTAGAACGAAGAACGCTGTTACAACTCTGCGGTATCACTTACACTAAATGGTGTCCTTCGTTTCTGAACTATGTGAGAGAAATTAATAGTTAATGGGACTATTTTCTACGGACGAGTTACTCCGCGAAGAACAATTATTCAGAGCATTCCCTTTCGAGATACAGGCAGAGCTTTCAATGTGTTATCGTTTCTCTTTGTTGTGACTACAATGGTCTTTAAAACACACACACACACACCGGCCAATGGGCAGTGTGCCAAAATTCCGAGGAAAAAAAGGTCAAATCAATCTTATTAGTATAGATCTGGTCAATACTGGGAATACTGCGAGTTTAAGAAGCGAGTTCTCTCTTTTCTTTAGTTACCTTTCTTGTAAACTATAGTTTAATATGAAACATAATCATACATACTTTCCTACCAAATGAAAAAGTTCAATATGTCTCGCGCGCTTGCATGACTTGGTGCAGTTGCGAGCGCCGTAAAATACTCCCCCCCCCCCTA
>NW_004797352.1:1540729-1557845 GCF_000002075.1 Aplysia californica
CACGCGTGCGCACACACACACACACACGTACGCGTGCGCACACACGCGCGCGCACACACACACACACAAATACACACCCACACACACACACACACACATACACTTGAAAAACACAATTGCATAGACACGCGTTCCTGGTGATATCCGAAAACTATTCAATATAATTCTCAAATCCTTGAAACGAAATTCTTTGATTTATCATCGCGACGAACAAAATGCGAGATTATAAAGATAACAAGGTTTGATATTTTTATTTAAAATTTCCGATTTTTATCTCTTTTCTAAAATCTCAAAGCATGGAAAGGTTAGGAGGACTTAATGACCTATCTTTCTCCGATGGCCCAGAACCCCATCTCACCCACATATTTCCTCCACTCATGGCAGTTTTCGTATCTTGTTTGCACAGGAAAAGTGTCCCGCTTTCTTATCAAAACATATATCGGTTATGCGTGTGCTTTGATCATGTAATTCACGCATAGAGAATAATTTACATTCATCGTAGGGTGGGAACGTTTCACCACGAATTTCCGTAACGCGAGCCTATCGCCCGTCGTAGCAGTTAAGCCATGAGCACAAATTTCACACCTATCTTTAGAGAGTAAATTTTGATATGCTTATCTTTGATGAGGCACTTTAATGAAAACTGAGTATCAGGAAAAAGCTGTATACCTTTTGGGCGGCAGGATGGGTAGCTAGCTTGTGGGACAAAAAGTCACGAAACACGCTCACATTTGGGTCTCAAGTGATCGTATCTGCTCCATTTAAGAAACAGAGTGCTGTTTGGTCATCAGTGCTATGCAGAGGAAGATGACAAGGTGAGTTCTTAATTGAAGAACGTATTATCATTATTGCACACTACTATTTTGCTGATGGTTTTTGTAGAGAATATCAGCGTTCACAGGGGACTAAAGCTAGAATTTTAATGATGATAATATTTTGTCGGAGTTTGTCAAAGAGGACTGCCTCTGCTTTTTATTAACCACCGGCGTCGCCGATGAAGCTGTTAAGTTCGTGTGGGAAGAATTTTAATCGAGTATCTCGGTCTTTTCAGCGCAACGTTGTATTCATTTCAGTCCGGTTGGCCCCAACAAGTGGGATCGAACCCCCCCCCCCCCAATCCCGCCCCTCTTTCCTAAATAATCTAAATTGAATCGATGGGGACGTAAAACACCGTACCGAAATTATAAAAAAAATATATCAGCCCTCTAGTTACTCCTCACCCCGCCCCCTTTTTCCCCTTTTTTCAAATACCAGCGTGCTATCACAAAGGGAAAAAAGAATATTATGAGAAAAGTCCCTCGTGCCAGCAATACCATTAATTTCACGACAAATCAATCACCACTTCGTAACAACATTGATTGAACACAGGCTCAGTTTCCATTTTCATATACAGATTTCCTTCCCCTTTCAAATATTTTGAAACAAATGACTTTAAAAGTGGGATAAATGGTACGCCACCTTAACCCAACCGTCTTTATCAGATACCCTTCTGCACGGAGTGGTGAAATCTAATACAGTGGAAGCTAATAGCAGCACAACCCAATAGGTATACAACTTCCAAGATCATTGGCTGCCTGTTTAGATTGTATATAAAGGTCAAAATTTCGTTTTTGCTATACAGATTATTCGAAACCACAATATTTGCAAACAAGAGAAGTAATGTTTACACTTATTAGCTCCCAGCTATATATTACGGATTTTTGAAGGGCACCAACGACTGATTTGTTCCTTTATTTCAATAATCGACAGAATAACCTTCCCTTAGAATACCTCCCATAAAGTACGTGCTGCTCACCTCAACCAACGTTCGTCACAACAATAGTCTAACTTGGCTCAACAGTAACCCCCCCCCCCCCACACACACACAGAAAAACTGCCTTTTAGAAACGGTAGAAAAGTCTTTACTTTTACCTAAACTCTGAATTCTTGTCTGCAAGAAATAAGTTATCTCTTTCAATTTTACAAGAAGACCACCATTTGTACAGAGGTGTAACTTTGGCTAACATTCACATTAAACTGCCAAATACGCTATCTTCGATTCTCATCACCACCAGTCCCATGAAACTATGCGGAAGACGTCTAGTCGGACCTTTAACCTTTCAAAGCAGAGAATTATGTACATTGTATCTACATGGTCACGGATCTGAGCCTGCTTGGTAGACTTCCGCATACTTTTCTCCCATGTTACTTTCGTTCGCAGCCTGGTATTTTAAGACATTGAAAACTAGTATCATAGTGGGGTTTAACGCGCTTTTTAACGATGTAAGCTTCTTGAACTGTGAGGTCTCTAGAGGAAGTCCATCTCCATGAAGAGAGTGATAAGTTGACATATTATAGCTGTGAAGATTCTCGTAACAGCTGACATTCAAAAGGGATCCGTATTGGGATTCAAACTAGGCTCCTCGACTTTGTTGCCCAGTCTAGTACCAAGCATGTTCAGACGCATCTCGATAAGCATCTGAAGAGTAATGGTTATTTTCTGTCACACGCAGAAGACAAAAGTTCGATTTCGAAATGAGGAATGTATCATTTTATCGAGTCTCCGTCTGTCAGCCGAAATACTGCATCCTACTCATCCCACGTTTGCCCCTGTCCTGCAGGGTAAAACCAGGCCGCCTCCTTAAAGATCTTATTTGAATGAGGGGCGTAAAATGTGTTCACCCATTGCTCTGAGATACACCATTTCCAGACATTTCCGTTTCTTCAATTTTGTCCCTACTTATGAAAGTGTCAACTCATCAGCCGCAAGAGCAACGCCTAAAGCTGTGTTTAAAGTTAAACGGGAAACAAACACAGCTTCGGTTCATGTCAAAGCGATTACAGCTGAATGTGTGCGCAAGCACACGCAGCTTTAACTCTTGCCCTGTCAGAATCAGTGAGCTTATGGTATTTAGACAGGACTGCCCACCGAATTGGAAAACCCACCCGACGGAAGATAAAGCTGTGCGCTCTGTTTAGGACCAAGAGTATTGTGAGCTCACTCGGTCTGAAATACTCTTCTCACGTCCTCTGTGTTCAGGCTGTAAAGAATACTTCACTTTTCCTGTGCGTGTTGGTATGACAGTTTGAGCGTTATAAGATGGAGAACGTCTGGCGGAATTTTAGGGTAAGTTTTTCTTAAAAATCAGACATGCAACGAAAGGATGAATGAATAACTAAAGAAAATATCTTTTTAGCGATAAAACTGCAATGTCAAATTGTAATTAACCCCCCCCCCCCTTTGAACCAAAATGATGAGGGTGATAATAATAATAATAATAATAATAATAATAATAATAATAATAATAATAATAATAATAAATACTAATAATAGAACAGCCGCAATGAACGATCATGCTCTGCCGGACATAGTGAAGGGATCTGTCTTTGTTTCGAGAAGAATTTGTTTTCCATGTCTTGTTGTGTCCACCACAGTGAGTGACTCAGCTCTCTCTCTCTCTCTCTCTCTCTCTCTCTCTCTCTCTCTCTCTCTCTCTCTCTCTCTCTCTCTCTGTGTGTGTGTGTGTGTGAGTGTGTGTGTGTGTCTGTATGCCCCCCCCCTCTCTCTCTCTCTCTCTCTTCTCAGCTAGACTCATCAATAAGTAAACTGTCCCGAGGGAAAACTAAGAAAAGAAGAACGCAATAAGTCGTTTGTGCTAAAGTAAAAATAATCTAAACACTTTGGCACATGTTCACAACGATCCCTTTAAAAGGTTACTGAGTTCAGTGAGGCGTACTTTGAGTTTGCTTTCAACTTTGTTTGTAGAACAGACCTCTTTGGTGTACTTTCGGAGCAGTTTGTTATTTTGAGTTCAAATTGACGGAGCTTGGCCATTATAATTACGGCTTGATCAAACAAAAGCACACCGAGGGCCTACAACATTTTAAACATTTATAGCGGAAAAGTTTTCAAAAAGAATGATTGAATAAAGGGTTTTTCCTATGAAATCAATACCGTATTAAGTTGAAGTCCTTTCACAATGCTGCTAATGAAAACTTTCAATAATCTAAAGACCCCCCCCCAAAAAAAAAATAAAAAAAAAAAATAAAAAAAATTTGCCTCGTTCATGTGCTACAAGAATGAATCTTCTAGCCTATTCTCTCCCTCTCTCTCCTGCTTTCACTCTCAATGCCCCCCGCCCCCCCCCCTCTCTCTCTCTCTGCTGTATGTATGTATGTATGTATATGTGTGTGTATGTTTGTGTGTGTGTGTGTGTGTGTGTGTGTGTGTGTGCGTGTATGTGTGTGTGTGTATGTGTGTGTGTGTGTGTGTGCGTGTATGTGTGTGGGCGTGTATGGGTGTTCGTGCATATGCGCATTTTTATTTGTGCATGCGTTATTATCACCTTCAAGGTCGCGAATTGTGAGAAGATTAAGCAAATTAGCCGTTTGGGAGTGAAGAGTTTGGAAAAAATATGCATCCCAAGTTAAATTATTTTCAAAGAATACTTGTAAGAAAAATCCGTACAACAAAACGAGAAGTTCATGGTCTTCATTTTCAAGCTGTTGGTGTTTTGCGTTCCCATTGACACAATTTAGATAATTTAGAAGGCAAGTTTTGGCCCTGCCCATCAGAGCCAACCAGTACTGACAGGGGTACAATGTCCCAACAGAACGACCAAAATAATTGATCAAAATTCTCCCCACATGAGAATCGAACTCAAGTCTTCTTCGTGCTTCAGCAAAGCACCTAACCGCTATAGCACACGTATACGCCGGTTGTATAGCATTGTGGCTCTGAAAATGCATACCACAGCACGTATTTATGATCGCAGAGAGTTTGAGTTTTTACATTGCTTTTCATTACTCTGACATATCTGAATCGTCTCAAAAGGGTGATGCTACAAGAAGGGCCACTCTTCTTTTAGGGTAAGAGCAATAACTATTGTTTTCAAAGAGCTTCAAATAATCTTTTCTTTTTGATAAAAGTTTTACGGCGCTTGCAACACAATATGGTCATATAATTGCAGAAGATTAAAAGTGTTACTAGAGTAACAAACAAACAAACAAACAAAAAAAAAAAGAAAAAAAAAGAAGGAGGGGAGATAAAGACGAGAGATGTTTGATACGTTAGAAGGAGTAAACCACGTCAGAGCAGCCACCAACCACCCAAGCTTCAAATACATTGTAATCGAGAAAAGAAACAAGCGTTTTTATAAGCACCACTGGCAACATATCATATTTTTCTCGTACATTGCTGAGGACACATATTGAAAATCTCACAGACACCCTCCCCCCCCCCCCCCAATTAAAAAATAAATAAAATAAAATGAACCAATAAAATAGGTATTCTTTTAGAATCACTCCCATCTCAGGGCTGCTATCCATGCCAGTTTGGCTTTTTGGGGTTTTTGCATGCTTTTATAGTAATTAGGGGGTAGGGGAGGGGTTCAGTGTGTGTGTGTGTAGGGGGGGGGGCGAGGGGTCTTACCCCCTTGAAATAACCATTTGCGAAGTTTTTAAATGCCAATCTCGTGTTCAGGGCCCTAAAAAACACAGTAAAAGCTGCAAAATAACACCCTTTATGAGACGGGAGTGATTCTATAAATTTACCATAAATAAATAAATAAATAATAAATTATTAAATAAATATTAAAAAAAAATTGGCTTTCGTTTTATGATCTACTAAAATGACAATATTTATTGTACCCTCAGATGCCATGTCTTGTCTGGACTATGCTATTGCTGCTTATAGCGACCAGCGCATCTGCCAAGAATGAATATAAAAGGCAACGCACACACAATATACCTTTTTCAATGACAAGAGTCACAGAGTTCAACAGGTAACTTGTTTCTTTAAACTGTGCATGCTTTGGCTTCTTGTTTTTTAAGGGGATGCGAGTCTTCAAAACATGATATTTGGATCAAAACATTGATTTTTCAACTTTATGCATTTTTAACGCAGAGAACGACCCCAATAAAAATCGATAAATAAATAGATAAATAAATAGACTGACAAATAAATAAATAAATTCATTTTTGTGTGGTAAAATAACTGAGATAACTGGCTTCCACACGTAGTTTTTTGTTTTTTGTTTTTGTATGTTTGTTTTTGTATGTTTTTTGGAGGGGGATTTGGGGGGGGGGGGAGTTGGAATTGCAGATTTCATTACCAAAAGTCCTTTTCTAAGTATAAAGCCGTTCAGCGTTATGGATGCTGACTAACAGTAACAGCTAACCAGAAAACAAAGTCGTCGACAAATTTAAGCATAATAATTTTATGCCATCGTTTATTTTTCAAGGTGCAGATGTACAGGATAATTATTAGTCTCAAAAGTGAATGTGGAAGAATGTCTAATCAAGATCAAAACTTGCACGGAGTATGCTTCTACAAGAATGATAGTCTGACTGGGTGTAGTATTTAAACATCAACATCTCAGAGTGCTCCTCTCCGTTTTCATTTGAACCTATCGATCGCAGTGCAGTAATGCATGTGGAAAGTATTGTCCTCATTATTTTAATCTCTTTTCCAGCCATTGTATTATAACGCTCATTCTAGAAATGGCCTGTTTAAAAGGCTCACATACAAGGACGCACAGAGACTTTTTGTCTTACTTACAATACGCGCACATGGGAGTGTTTTATGATGAATTATGAAGCAGACCACCTTCCAAACTTCTACTGTTATGGATGACCTATTCCTTTCACCCTACTCGGAGCGAAGGGCATGAAAACCGAACGACGTTAATAAATAAATATCCACATGATAATGACTCGTTGCATTCGAACATTCATGGAAGTTTGAAATTGTTTCCTTCATTAATTCATGGGTGAGATGGCCTTTGTATTGTAACCACTCGGGTTTTCATGGAAAGGCCATGCTTTGAAATGGGACGAACTAGGGTTCTCGGTGGGCTTCTTTATTGCCTCTGTCACAGAACGACTGTGTGTGTGGTTGGTGGGTGGCCTGATGCAGTTTGCTCCGTCTTTCCCATCAAACATCTGCAGCCCTCTCATCTCGCACCCTTCCTTTCTTTGTATATTATTCTCTAGTAGCACCTCTAATCTTCGGCACTTACATAATCTATTAACCGTGTTTACAGAGCCATAAAAATCTAACTAAAAACTAAACAGAACTACTCACCTAGACTCAAGGAAGCTGGAGCTGGGTTTGGTGTGGTTTTAACTCTCCACCTGAGTATTATATTTATTTTGGAGGGAAAACACTTGCCCTTACCCCACCCCCTCCCCTTCGGGCCCTGTACAGGGCAGCAGACTGAAAGGCACTCTTCCTTTAGAAAAAAATCTGTAAATCTGGGAACTTTAATAATGATGATGATAATAATGATAATAATAATACACTGATAACAACAACAATAATAATAAATGCATTATTACAGTGCATTTCCTTGCTCTACAGCATGTTCAAGTTGTCAACGGGCCATGGAATAGGGGGCTGGGACCCTAGTTTCAACTCAATACGTTTGAAAGGAATGAGTTTATAAAGCAAAACGCATATGATCACACTTTGCTCTGATCACACTTTGGTACGTTAGCTGCTAAATATTTACATTTATTTACATTGATTGAGCCTGAAAGGTTCGGTTGTGAGTGTGACAAAGAAATCCAACCGAAAAAGATACCCAGGGAATACCGACGAAGCAGTGTGTATTTTGGACTTAGGTCTAATTAATTGCGTGCACGCTCCATAATAATAATATGACACTTTTTTTCAAGTAATTAGGGCATTACGTCTTTGCCTTCAGTGTTCTCAACGTTCTTCACTGTTTTGATTACTAGTGGTCTTTCTGAGACATATTATCATTGTAATAAATATTTAATGTCCTCTGTTTCACGCGTATAGTTGAATTGTTTATGAAAAGTAACTGCACATCTATGCCCTCCATGAAACCTCTCACCACATTTAATGCGGTGACATAGTGTTAAGAGACTCAACGGGGTTTAAGTCAGTCAATACCAAGTTTGTTACGGAATGATGGCCATCAGCATCATCTACCTTTCTTACCTTGCACCAGGGTATAGGCCACGACAAAACACATTCCACCTTTCTCTGTCTTGGGCTAGCCTCTCTGTGTTATTCCATGTCTTTCCACTTCTCTGTACATAAATTTCTGTGATTCTTCTCCAGGTTCCACGCGGTCTTCCCCTTGATCTTTTACCCAGTGGATTCCAATCCAACACTTTCTTTGTTATGCAGCTGCCTGACTCCCTGAGAATGGTAATAGCCTCAAATATTCATAATTTCATTGACACAGAGGCCCTGGCCCCCAACTCCCTGGGGCCGAAAAGCAAGCGCCGAGGTACTGGCTCAGCCCATGTGCCAACTCCAATCTGTGCGCACCACCGCCTTCCCGTGAACACAGCAGCTACCTCCGCGGACGCTCTCCGGCCGATGTACAGTCGGCGAAGATCGGCTCGTTCGAGTTGAGTATGGAAGATAAAAGCATTTCCGCATCTTTCCCAGACCAGCCGTCATCAATTCGAGATCTTTCGATCGAAGACGTGCCGGAAGCAGTGAAGAACGCATTTCTGACACAGGAAGAGCTGCTAAACACTTCAGGTTGGTGGTCACAAATATTTATTTCTGTGGTACGTCCTAGAGTATCAGTCTGGTGATGAGGGGGTTTTCTTTGGGGGGTGGGTAACCTATTTCCGCCTTAGCCAGGAGGCTGTTGGACTTCTACCAAGCTTCATTAACATGTTGTTGTTCTTGTTGTTGTTGTTGTTTCTGTTGTTACCAAATTAGTATCTACGTTAATCCCTCCTGCTTTTCCTTCCCTCCCCCTTCTCCTATTCTTTTGTTAGCCACTAAATCAAAGTACACTGCAGTTCTTAGATCGTTGACAGGTCGTTTGATACCTTTCTACAATTTCTGTCGCCCTTAGTCGATCAACGTCACTTTTCATAGATTCCAAGTACACAGATCTATTTAGCTACAGCCGGGTCGACTGTGAAAAATATAAAAAGCAGAGGGGTAAAATGATTTAATCACAATTTTCAATCTTTGCTTTTGTTTGTTTTGATCCGCTGTCTTGTTGTTTCATTTCGTTCATAAGTATAATATTTAAAAAAAATTAGAAATTGCTATATCCACCTATTAATCACATATTAAAACATTCGTACACGGAAAGAAAAGCAGTAGTCTAAATGAACACTTGAAAGAAAGGCAGAAATCCTCAATTATATTTTTCTGTGACTAATGCATTTTTCCTCTGAGCTCTTCATACAATGAGTGGCAAAGCGGTGAAACCAGACGCTCGTCAGAATAATGAAAATGGAGAAATCTCTTAGGCAATTTTTAATGATTTGTATTTTGACTTGACATCTTTTCTGTCAAGTTAAAAACACGTTTGTGTGGATTTGGCTTCAAAATGTAAATCAAAAGCACAAAAAAGTAAATAAGCATTTTTCAAAGCCACTCAAACTTTGGAAGTGTTCAAACTTTGGAAATCATTTTCTGGCTAATTTAAACTCAGACACCAGGCGACCCCAACCTCCTTCAATCGCAAATATCTCGACTTTTATTCAAGACAGATGGGTATTTTTCATCAAAATCAAGACAAAAAACAAACAAAAATAACACTTTAAAAAAACCCCAAACAAACCGCGAAGCTTTAAAGATTATATCAATAATGCACCCCCCCAAAAAAAAAAAAAAAATTATAATAAAAATAAAAATAAATAAATAAATAAATAAATAAATAAATAAATAAATAAATAAAGCTGGGTTTTTTTACATTGACGAGTGCCTTATTCCACCGTATCGTCACACAATTATGTAAAGTGGACTTTCCAAAAGAAGTGGCGTCCTGGATCAGTCTGACGACTTCGTGTATTTAGCAAGGACACCACTATTTCTCAGATAACGTGTCTTCTGTCTATCATATTATTCCGCTTTTGCAGGGCAAGGACACACATATTTCTCAGATAACGAAATCTGTCTTCAGTCAGTCAGCTTGCACGGTTTGTACATTACACAAATCTGAACTGAGATGTGGTCTTGAGAATGGCTGTCATCTAAAGTTTCCTGTGTACAGAGAATTTGTTTAACGAGCATTTATTCCCCTACTAATCATCTACATATTTTTCGTGGGAAACTTTCTTTGCCCTGTGAGTATCTCTTTCTCTGTCTGTCTGTCTGTCTGTCTGTCTGTCTGTCTGTCTGTCTGTCTGTCTGTCTGTCCACCAATTGGTGGCAACCTTCTCCATGTCACATACATGTCCTCTATCCACAGAAATTCAAATGAAAAAAGATCCGACATCGGAATACGTCTACAATCACACAACCCATCAGCTCCTGACCCCTGACCTCTCTAACCAGGTGGTGCGTGTGGAGACCTCACTTTTACCCGGTGGTTGGAGGACCATGACATTGCTCCATGGATGCTGCCCTGTGTAATATTGTCAATGTAGATGTTTTACGGCCCAATCGACTCCAATATTAGATCATATAGTAGGCGGACTACTTTGAACCGACGTCGTTTTGCGGGTGGTATCATATTCAAACTATCGACTGATTGACTGCAAATTTTGGACATCTCCTTGAACACAATTTAGATTCATTCAAGAAACTCCCATCCCCCCTCTCTCTCTCCCTCTCTCTCTCTTCCCCCTCTCTCTCTCTCTCTCTCCAACTCAGGCTGAGACGAATTCACGTTCCCAGTAGATAGACGAATTTACTCGATAAGATTCTTCCCTAAAGGGAATCGAACTCCCGTCTTTTGCGTGCGACAGAGAGCGCCTAACTACTACATCACAGACACCTTCCTGCCCCGTGTGAACTGACAACTCACAGCGTTATGCCTCTCAAACAGAAAAGGTTTAAAGAAGGATTAAAGGGGTATTTTAGACATCCCCCTGGTAAGCAAACCTGTCAGTGTTGCGTAAATAAAATAAATTAGTGTCACTGTGGACAAAACGGATTAATTTTTTTTAAGATAGTCGTGACTGGAATATAAAATATGTCACAGTCTTTGCTCTTCTAAACCTCACTTTCACAGGTTAAATGAAATGTAGTCCATACACAGGCGCTTAGATGAAATTATTCAGAACACACACTTCATTGGCCTCATAACAAAAGTGCAAATGATTACTAGAGGCGATTAATCACTGCAAGTGCAAGATAAGGTAATTCTTTCCGTTTTAGAAAACTGTTTTTTTTGTAGAAATGCAAGCTGTCTGTCTGTCTGTCTGTCTGTCTGTCTGTCTGTCTGTCTGTATGTCTGTATGTCTGTATGTCTGTTTGTCTGTCTGTCTGTCTGTCTGTCTGTCTGTCTGTCTGTCTGTCTATCTCTTTCTCTCTCTCCTCCCCCCCCCCTCTCTCTCTCAATACAAGTTAAAAAGACCCGCTATCAGGGCGCAGCAAATATAAAACTTGTAACTCTTTTCGGTTTGGGAAGCTGCTATCTCGGTAAAAAAAATAATAAAACAACAATATTTTAGATGCCTTGTCTTCCTTTGGCATAATTTATTCGCCCGTGACTTTGGTCCTTTGTCGTTTTTGATCTGGCCAATACATAAAAAAGACGGCTGGAAGTCAAACGCATATTCAAAGCTTGTATTGACGATAAGCCGAAGACCAGTAATCAGCTACCAAGAATCATTGCCAATCATACATTCTACTTTTTTCTAAATATCTCGCACATATATTGTTCTAGAACGCTGTAATTTGGAACTAATATAATTCACTGTAAAGGAATTTGTTTGAGATAAAATCCACGAAGAAGAAACTAATTTTGAAAACGGAAATGTCTTAAAGAAAACAACACCCCAAAATGGTAAGTTCACCATTTAAAAAAAAATCTTGTTAAGAAAGTCGTGGAAAGATTGCTTGACAGTTTTCTTTATTTTCTTGTTGACATTTAATTTTCCATCCCAGTAACATTTAAGCAATATCTTTAATTCTTTTACAGTGTTTTACTAACGATTTCCTTTTGAAATTCATAGAAGTAGTGTTCTAGATGCCCGCCTTTGGACTTCACACATTTTTAACGCGTCGTTCGAAATGTCCAATGGCGTCCAAACACAAGGACCCGCTAAACCATGTTTAAAGCCACATACACAGTACATATTCAGTATGAAGTGGCTTCTAGAGACAATAGGGAGTGGGATGCCCAATAGACATCATTTTGGGAGTTAACATCTTCCTCAAGGTGAAAATAGGTATTGCACTAAACCAAATGTCATCAAGGAAATGACAGCGCTTTTCAAAACAATCGAGGAGTATTGAACACATTGCCATGCTCTGATACAGGCGAATATGAAAACGGTACAGTCGTATCTGTCCTGAGAATGCAGACTGTTGAGGAATAAGAAAGTCCTAACTGCAGATTGATCGTTTACGGACAGACGTCTCCTGGGACTCGACTATTGGAATCTGCACCACAATGACGTGTAAAGGGAGCACGTGGTGTGTGTTTGACCAGAAGTGGTCATTTCTTCAGGAAATTTTAAGTTCTGATTGGCAGCAGATCCAAACTGACCTAACCTTTCTCTACTCATTACACCAAAGAACTTGAGGGCTCCTAAGCATTCTGTCCATGCCGTGCGCAGAACTTACGAAATGTCGGGGATGGTGAGTTTGTGGAGAGGTAATGTTCAGTACAAAAAGCTCTCTGCTCTTTACTAAACTTAACATTTGTCTCAGCAGGCAAACGAAATTCGGGAAAATAATATCTGCAGACTTCTGTTGACTCGTTAGACTGCTGTAGCTTGCAATATGGCGCAATTGATACAACCTTTAGTGGTAGGCCTAATGCGAACTGGTGCGTCATGCTCCAAAAATGGGGACAAGGTTGAAAATGGGTTGGGTTTTTTTAATGCGGCATATAGAGCGAAACCATTCAATGCACTTATGTGAAATTAATACCAGACAAATTCATTTTGGTTTTCAAATGCTATGTTCAAATCTGAAACGCAAAACTTCAATATGAAGGAAGCTATTTAAGAAACGAGTCGTATAGTTGTTGTTGTTGTTGTTGTTGTTGTTGTTGTTGTTTTGCATCACTCTGCACGAAGCAAACATAAGCCTAGTACACTCAGAGCTTGGACACATTAACTAATTTGCCATTCTGTTTCTTAGATTATTATGATTATGTTTACCTGGATACCTGGGGGTGTCATCTCTGACTCAGAGATTGACGTGTCATAATCCTTCAACATCGCGAGCTGCAGTTGCACATTCCGCTATATCCAGGCCAGTCAACGCTTATGTGTTTATATATTGAATCAGAAATTCAATGTTAGAGCATTTTAATTTTCTTATCACTTGTTGTACTTTCCGACCGGCCTGCGTTGCAGTCCTCACTTTCCAGCCTCCCAAGAGTCAATTATCAGATCTGCTGCTTTTAGTCGTCTTTGGGTTATTGTTGTATCTGAAACTGCTTTGTCTCTCCCCTCGAGTCACAAAAATCCCCCCCCCCCCCGGTCACCGTCATATAGTGTCAAACAGTTGCGTTTTAAAACTTTCATTTAAACAGTGCGTTCTCCAATGGTGAAAACAACAATACTACCGACCGGAGGAATAGAATCTACTACTACTACTACTACTACTACTACTACTACTACTACTACTACTACTACTACTACTACTACTACTACTACTACTACTACTACTACCACTACTACTACTACTACTACTACTACTACTACTACTACTACTACTACTACTACTACTACTACTACTACTACTACCTTGCTGCTTCGAAATTTTTATTGCTTATCAATTATTTAGTTTGTTCTGATATTGATTTTTTTTTCAGTCTGAGGTTTCACGCCTCAAACATCACGCTGGAAAACATCAACGGCCAAGAGAAGAGGATCGTGCATTTCTCCGACTCTGATCCACCGCGATACCAGTTCATTCCCCATGGACTGTGCAAGTAAGATTCTCAGAAAGCACACACACTGTAATAAACAGCTTGACTTGATAATGAGAACATGTAATTGGTTGGCTATTGTAAGGGTCAAGCGGTCTTTTCCGGACGCTAAAGTTGCTTAGTTAGTTAGGAAGGTAGGTGTTTATTCAGTGTTTTAGGTTATTGGCCCACAACACATAACACAAACATATATCAAAGAAAAAACTCTGAGGAAAAAGGCATAACTTATGAATGACATTCATATCAACAACATTTTAAAATCGGGAAGGTTGTTTAAGACATCTGTGATAGGATCAAGCCAAGTAAGTGTCGAGCCTTTCATAACTCCTCCCAACGACCGACGTTGACAGCATGCCTGAGAATAATAGTGCGCCTAGGCTACACATACCATGTGTACATGTATTCACACTGAGTACTTTGCTTTCCCAGAAGCTCGATGATACGTATTCTTAAGACATTTTTAATGTAATATAATATACTATAATATAATATAGTATAATATTATTTATAAAAATATAGAATAGAATAGAATAGAATAGAATAGAATAGAATAGAATAGAATAGAATAGAATAGAATAGAATAGAATCTAATCTAATCTAATCTAATCTATATATTATTACATACAACTGTAATTGGGTACGTGTGGATGGTTATTTTCTATAGCTCTAAAAAAAACCTACGGAACATAGAACCATGAAAAAATTACTGAAGTTACATTAATTCAAAGACCAAGCTAAGTTTCTATCAATTCAGTAAGTGCTTGCATTCGCCTAAAAAATTTAAAAATAGAAAACACTATATAACCGTTTATGATTTTCCCGTTCGTTATCTCAATGCAGACATATTTCATTTGCCATGATATAAAAATTGCTCTTCCGCCGGAAATAAACAAATCTTCTTTGGGCGTCTGGAGATTATATTTGTGAAAGTTCGTCACTTTGATCCCATAAAACGTCCGAACCACTTAACTTCTGAATTTGAAAAAATTAACGGGGGTTCAGAATCACTAAAAGGGTGCACAGTTGTACTAAGGAGTCTGAAGCCAGTGTAGTGTTCAATCTTCAGATTTTCACTAGTTTCGTTCAGATCTAATCTTGGGAAAGTCTTCTGAGACGCCATTGTAAACAAGTGAGACTACCGTTCACATACGGTGCACACTGAATCCACAATGACTTGACGATTAAGTCCGTTCATCGAACGGGGCACCCAGCTAGTATAATGTAATATAATATAATATAATATAATACAATACAATATAATATAATATAATATAATATAATATAATATAAAAATATATAATATAATATAATATAATATAATATAATACGATACGATACGATATAATATAATATAATATAATATAATATAATATAATATAATATAATATAATATAATAAAATATAATATAATATAATATAATACAATACAATACAATATAATATAATATAATATAATATAATACAATATAATATAATATAATATAATATAATATAATATAATATAATATAATACAATACAATACAATACAATACAATATAATATAATATAATATAATATAATATAATATAATATAATATAATATAATATAATACAATATAATATAATACAATACAATACAATACAATACAATACAATACAATACAATACAATACAATACAATACAATACAATAGAAAATAATAGAATGTAACATTGCCTCTTACTTTTCCCTTTGTTTGTTTCAGAGAGGACACCAAGACGTACTCCTCCAACGGCCACTGCATGCAGGGCAAGGTGACCATGTCGTTGCTGGTTTATGACGTCAGCTTCAGTCCTCCCATCACGTTTGACCTGTTCCAGATTCCTTCATTTTGTAACTGTGTTCAGTATTAGTCTCCCATAGTTGATTGCCTGGAGAGACTATTGCCTCGTAGTATGGTATGCGCAGACTGTTGAAAAATCCCATCTCTACATCTTGGCCCGCCCTTCATCATGAGCAGTCGCCAATAAGTCCAATCTTTGTCAGATCCGTTACTACAGAAAGTCGCCCAGGTTGGGTCGCAGTCAACTTATTAACATCTTCTAAAGTTTTAGAATGTCGGTTAAAAAACAAAACAAAACAACAACAACAACAACAACAACAACAACAACAACAACAACAACAACAACAACAACAACAACAGAACCGGACAACAACCTTTAATTTAAATCTTTTTCTAATTTGAAAATCCATCACGATGTACACTTCATAACGACCCAGAATCTCTAGCCAGAGATGGGAGAAAAAAGTGCGAACAGGAAAATATTGAAATAGAGCTAGTTTACATAAACGCATAGAAAACAATGCAGAGAAGGACAAGACCATTGAATGGAGTTTTTTGTAACTGTACTGCACGCACACACACACACACACACACACACACACACACACACACACACACACACACACACACACATACACACACATATAACTGATTTTATTTGAGATTCTGAAAGAAAGCTAGTTAAATTCGGTGCTTGTACAAGAAAACGTTTCAAGAAGAATGGGAGCCTCGATATACAGATACATGTACATAAATAAACACCTATAGGTGCAAGTTGTATTGTACTCAAACCGTTTCTTTTTTCAGCTCATGGCGTTTGTCTCTCAGCCTGTCTGCTTGTTTGCCCATAGACTGCAGGCTAATACACATATTATCATGTTTGCCTCCAGCTTCCTTTTCTCTGATTTATTTAACCCTTCCATCCCCGGGTGTCCTATGACCTGTCACTCGCTACCCTAGAATTACAAAGCCGTATCTATTCAGTATCTGGTTTTGCGAATTTGAAGTTAAAAATTTGGAGAATTAAAATATTATCGGAAATTAATTTTTTGATAATGACTCTGAATAATCTTATAATTTTGATAGAGCAGGTAGGACATTTAGTTTCTGGCCTCACGGTCTCAGAAACTCATCATCATCATCCAGTGCCAGATCTGCAACAGACATCGGCGATCATGGTTCTCCATTCATTCCTTTGCCCGTATGCTCTTAAAAAAGATACGTTTCTCTGATCTTTCCCCGTTGCCTATTTGTTTAGTTTCCCTAAGTAGGTTGCTCTGGGCCTACCCTCCCTCCTTTGACTTTGATTTTGCCTGTAACGAAGAAATTCAAAACGTCCTGAAATGTCCGATAGAACTTTGTAATTCTAGGGTCGCGACTTTCTTTGCCCTGTCTGTGTGTGGAAAAGGAACCGTCACGCTGACCCAGGCTGCCCTTTGATCAGTTTGTTCTGGTTCACTGACTCCCACCTCGCTCCATCTCTCTCTCTCTCTCTCT
>NW_004797352.1:1558198-1559794 GCF_000002075.1 Aplysia californica
TGTCTGTCTGTCTGTCTGTCTGTCTGTCTGTCTGTCTGTCTGTCTGTCTGTCTGTTATTGATCAGTTTGTCTGTTTCTCAGACGGTCTCAGAATGCTGATTTTGCGTAAAACATCAATCACAAAACAGCCACAAACTCAGGAGACTGATATTCCATAGACTCTCTTGAACGAACAAACCAAACCAAAACTAAACAAAAACCAAAAACAAGAAAGAAAAAAGCGCCACAGTTGAAGTCCCCCTTACCCATACCCTCCCCAAAACTCAGCAGGTGCTCTCTTTATGCGAAGTAGCCTACGAAATGATGGAAGTAACGACAACAACAGCAGTAAACGCAACAGCAACACCACCACTATCAACGGCAACAGCTACCGTTGCGAAAACAATAAGCACACATACAGGATGAGTTCTATTAAAAGTCAAAGCTAGACAGACAGAAAACACAACACAAACAAAGTCACCGATTGCCAAATTAAAGGATTGTTGCTTTCCAATGGCTACTTCACGGAGACAGAGAGGAAAACAATGATTTGTACATGTAAAATCTCCCACGAATCAAATCTTGCAAAGGTTATTTTGTGTAAAATCGACGTTCACAAATTTAACAATCAACGTTACTGAAAAGGACTATAATAAAAGAATAGCATCCAACAGTATAGATTTATCGATCCACTGAACCAGTGTACCCCACTTCTAAACAAACAAACAAATAAACAGATAAACAGACAGACAAAAACAACAACAACAACAACAAACAAACAAACAAAACCCAAGCATATCATGGTCTAATTTTGGCGCGAGCTGCACGCGTTAAAGATCCCTTAGTGGTCCAAAATCGATAAGAGTAGGTTTCGGCCGCCACTTGGGCACAATTCAAAATTAATTCCTACCAAATTCTCGCGCCCCCACATGACCTTATGCAGTTTCGAGCGCCGTAAAACGCGTTGTAAAACGTAATTCTAGGGACAGATTTTTGGCTGCTAAAAAATGGAGCACAATATTCAGGGAAACAACTGTCTATTTAAATCCTTCAAATAGTTTTTACACAGTGATTTCCCTTTGAAACGTCCCAGGAAGGACCGCGGTGCAATTTTTTTTTATTGTTACTGTTACTTCATCCAAGACTGCCTTTGAAAATGGATATTTTAGGATATAGTCAGAGGTCTACGATACTCGCAACACAATAAGATCATACACGTACCGAAGATTAGAGGCGTTACAAGAGAATAACAAGCACACAAAAAGAAGGAGAGATAAAGTCGATGGATGTTTGATGGGGATGGAGGAGCAAACCACACTAGAGCATCCGCCAACCACCGACCAAAATGGGTAGATATATGTTCCCACGTGAGCTGTTGTATAAGCACTCTTCATCTCGCATTAGTTCGGCGCCAAAGTATCTCTTTAGGAGAAATATTTGCAACCCTATATCAAGAAGATTTCCATTTGCTTCGAAAATTGTTATGCCTTGGGCGTGTTTTATCTGCAGTTGACGGTGGTGTGGCGTATTTGTTTTCTTTTGTTTTGTTTTCTTTGTAAGTGTTTTACAGCACTTGCAACTGCATAAGGTCATATGAGCGCACGGGGCACGTTAGGT
>NW_004797352.1:1561200-1562952 GCF_000002075.1 Aplysia californica
ACACACACACACACACACACACACACACACACACACACACACACACACACATTGTATATATACGTGGAATTCCCAAGGACAAATTCGTTTCTTCCGCAACCAACAAATCAAGTAAAACCACCAAGCAAAACCTCGAGTACTCGAGTAATCTCTCGAGTATTTCATAATTACACGGCCATGGACTCGAGTATTTTTGCTTAGAAATTATCTTTGTGAGTCTTGGGCATCGCAAAGCGTGTTGCAGACTACGTTATTGTGGAAAGTTGTGAAAAGGGCCCCAAGAACAGGTAATTTCAACGTTTTTTATGACATATATTTACCTTTTTCTTACGCATTTCATGAAATTTTGTTGAAAGAATTTGAACAATTGTATGCTCCTGACACAGTTCAAAGTTTTGTACTCTCCTTTAAGGGGTCTAGCAAACAAGGACATATTTTTTTCGATACTCATTCATCTTTTGAAACAAAACTTTTCCAAATAATGCTGTACTATCCAACAAACTAAAAGAAAAGTTTTAAAAAATCTCGAACTTAATAATATGTCGCTATATAATACCTTCGGCTATATTGAAGTTTCATAAATCCAAAAATTTTGAAATCCGAAAGGCGTATTGATGATTTTCTTTTAAAAGGTACCAAATAAGTATCTGGATAATTAGTTTGAATGTTATGTTCTCAATATTCTTGAATTTCTAAGGCTTTCAATGTAAGGGGCCTTTTTGTAAGGTGCCTGTTTTGTTCGAATTTTGAACGTCAAATCAGTTTAAAAAGCGGATTTCTCAAATTTCAAATATGATTTCTCAAATATAAAAAAAATACTGGCTAGGTACCTGTAACCACTAAATCTGCACAAACACGCCAATTCCAGCACAGTATCTTGATTAGTAATTGGGGTTTTAGAATAATAGTGACAAAGGGTCTTTTTTAAAAAAGTTTTGAGAAAATAGGCTACATAATATCATTTCACTGTGTATATTAAATTATGTTTCGTTTGAGACACGTTTTCACCTATTGTAACAGTTTAAAAATTCTTTTTTTAAGGACCAAATAATCAAATTCAGCAATGTTCAAAAGGATTTTGTAAAAAGCCGCTTTTCGGAAAATCGATAATTTCATCGAAATCTCCGTTTAAGTAGCTCCCACACATTGCACTGAGGAATAACGAATAGTACGTAAAGTTCAGGACAAGAGAGGTGTGTTTTTTGTGTCTTATCTATAGTCCTGACAACACTAAATGGACAACTTGTCGACCTCATTACACCGGAACTAAGTGGCAGGTTGCCCTAACTTTTTTCATGTGCCTCAGAATTCTGAAAAAAATTTAAAAATCTTGATTTTCGTGCATATGCGACAAATATAAAGAGGTGTTTTTAAAAAATATAATCCTTCGTATTTTATTACAGTCTGCGTTGGGATTTTTATTAGAGCAAAAACGATGGTTGAGTGTTAGTTTTTTTTGTTTATTTATATCTGTTTTCTTTTTTTGAACTGACTGCATGTACCGCAAGACTGAGTTGTTTTCAGTCCAGCGGTTAGTGGGTAACAGTGGGTTTATTAAGATTGACTAACTGTGATAAACAATGAGTAAATTTTCTTTCTTCTCAGTCTTTGAGATCTCATGCGTTTCAGTTTGCTGTCGTTTTTTCCTTTATCACCATGGTTAGATTATTTCATTTACAAACCAAAAAACAAAAAAAAGTTGCTTTAAAACTACTGAACTATTAAATACTGAGATAATTTAGATATGTCAGA
>NW_004797352.1:1563334-1565585 GCF_000002075.1 Aplysia californica
CCCCCCTCTAAAAATTTCTGGCTAAGCCCCTGCAACAACACCCTGTATTGCTAAGGTTTTTCTCGAGAACGAGGAAGAAGAAGAAGAAGCTAAGGTTTTAGCATGGTACCGTGCTTGCTATAAAAAGAGTGCGCTGTTGAGTTTACTGAAAAAATTAATTACTAATAATTACAGGGTGATCCTCCCAAAAAACAACAAAAAACAACAGTACAACTTGTTTTATAAATATCTTCCTCCATACTGAAGTTTTGCTTTTCAGATTTGAACATAATATTTGGAAGCCAAAAGGAATTTGTCTGATATTCATTTTAGATAAGTCCGTAGAATGGTTTTGCTCTATATGGCGCATTTCGTAGCATGACGCACCAGTTTGCATTAGGTCTGCCATATTGCGCCATATTGCAAGCTACAGAAGTCTAACAAGTCAAGAGTAGTCTACAGACATTATTCCCAAATTTCGTTTGCCTATTAAGATCATGATTAAGTTTAGTAAAGAGCAGGGTTTTTTTTGGTATTGAACATTACCTCTCCAAAAATTCACCATCACTGACATTTCGTAAGTTCTGCGCACGGCATGGAAAGAATGCTTAGGTGCCCTCAAGACCTTTTGTGTCATGAGCAGAGAAGTTCCGTCAGTTTTCATCAATCGTGAATAAGAACTAAAACTTTCATTTAAAAAATGACCACTTCAGGTTGAACACGCACCATGCGATTAAACGTCACCACGGTACAGATTTCAGTAATCGAGTCCCATAAGACGTCTATCCGTAGACGATCGGCAGCTAGAACTTTCCAACACCTCAACAGGCTGCATTCTCAGGACAGATCTTAACCCACTACTGTACCATTTTCATCTGCGCTAGGCCTAGATGACATGGATCAAAGCATGGCAATGTGTTCATGATTCCTCTATTGTCTTGAAAAGCGGGATCATTTCCTCAATGACAATGACATTTGGTTTAGTGAAAAGCCAATTTTCACCCTCCGGGATATGTTGACTCCAAAATTGCTGTTCATTGGGCACCCCATTCCCTATTGTCTCTAGAAGCCACTTCATACTGAATATGTACTGATGGGTTAGCAGGTCTTTGTGTTTGGGCGCCACTGAACATTTCGAACGACGCGTTAAAAATGTATCGAGTCCAAAGGAGGGCATGTAGAACACTGCTTTTATGAATTCCAGAATGAAATCGTTAGTTTCTAAACTCTTTAAAAGAATTCAAATAGTGTTTAAATGTTACAGGGATGGAACATGAAATGTCAAAGAAAAAAATTAAGAAAAAAGTCAACCAATCTTTTCACGGCTTCCTTTACAAGATTTTTAAAAAATGGTGAACTTTGCGTTTTTGGGTGCTTATTTTTGTTTAAGCCATTTCCGTTTTCAAAGTAAGTCTCTTCTTTGTGGATTTTATGTCAAACAAATTCCTTTTGAATGAATTACGTCTGTTCCAAATTACAGCGTTCTAGAAAAAAAATTTGTGCGAGATATTCAGAAAAAAAGTTGTACAGTTTTTTTTTATCACCCAGTATATTATAGACAGCACCTCTTTATATTTTTCGCATAAACACAAACATTGAGATTTTTCAGGTCTTTTAGAATTCAGAGGCGCATGCAAAAAATCAGAGAGATTCGCCGTTAACCGAAAAGTTGTCCGTTTGGTGTTGTCCGGACCATAGTGTTATCTAATAGCTGTCCTCTGACACAATTTACTGTCAAAAACCTTCTCCTGATCTATGAAGAAGATGTTGGATTCCTTTTTAAGCTCTTTGGTTTTCTCGCATAGCTGTCGTAGTGCAAACACAGCAGTGTGCATCCTCTTCCTTTGCGGAAACCGAACTCAACTTCACTCAGGTTTCTCTCGACCATAATTTGTTCGATCATTTTCGCGCGTGCTTTCCATGTGTGGCTTAAACAGATGCCTCTGTGGGTCATACAGTTGCTTCTGATACCTATATGTTTCACAATGGGACCATTGTGGCTTTCTGCCAGTCTTCTGGGCATTTTCTTTGTTCCCAGGCTCTATTGAAAATTCGCCTCAGCCGCAATAGGCCAGTGTTTCTACAGGATCTTATGGTTTCTGCTGAGATGTCGTCTAGTTCTGGGGCTATGTTCTTGTTTTTCGGTAAAATGCTATATCATTTATCAGCTCAAATATCTTTAAAATTTAATTGATTCAACAAACAGAAAAACACTTGTAAAAAATTAGTTGATCGCATCTAGTCACGTGCTGTTGTTAGGTACACCCCCCCC
>NW_004797352.1:1566901-1571723 GCF_000002075.1 Aplysia californica
TAATAATAATAATAATAATAATAATAATAATAATAATAATAATAATAGATACAATTTGTGTCACGCAAATTCGCACTCAACAGCAATCTCTATGCGCTTTACAATTAATAATATTACACTGGAGACCTGGTAACATTCTGAAACAATATCAATTTCATGGGAAGCATACAGTGCTAGCTACTATTTTAAAGGCGCTAAAACATTAACATACTGACAAGATCAGTGGGGTCGCCTGGTTTCAGGGGTAATATTAGTGAGAAAATGGCCACTGAGTTCGGTCACTTCCATATCTTGAGAGTTCTTGGAAACTAAACATTTATATTTCTTGTGCCTTTAATCGACGTTCTCGGTGATTACCACACAGAAATATCTTTTTAAATGGACATAAAAGGTGTTGAGCCAAAAAAACCAAAAAAACACACACCAAAAAACAAATAATCAGAAATTCGATAACAATTGCCAAACTGGAGGAAAAGTAGCAGTTTCTTAAATTTCATTATTCTGACAAGCGCCTGATTTCACCACGATGCCTCACATATTTTTTTAAAATGCCGTTTTGCTTGGCGCGCTATTTCCTAAGTGTTTAAATGCTCATGGTACGAACAATGAGGTTCTTATAAGCAGTGAGGGACAATAGTTTTTCGGCCAAATTATGGGTCTGGATAGTGTTGAAAGTCGAAGAAAAATCAATTCGATATGGATATATTGAACACGCGTGTTTGTTTTAATTACTTTAACCTAGCCTGTATTTTCTTCTTTTTAGCTGCTTTTGCCTCGAAAAAGTAAGTAAAAGTAGTAAGTAAGTTTGTCTCGGTTAAAATTATGCACTGCCAAGTAATTGATAAGTTTATTCGACTGTTGGCTCTTTGTAAAATATCAGTTTATCAATCTACCGAATATTTCCATAACGGGACAGGAGACCCCCCTTCTTCCTGTTTTCTTGGAACTTACAATATATGTTCGTATAAATACCAGCCTCTTCTGCTTCCATATATACTTTTCCCACTTTCTCGTTAATTTAAGTGGAATGATACATGTGCCTTTATGTTTAACAGCCATACACGGAGGCTGGAGAGAGAGAGAGAGAGAGAGAGAGAGAGAGAGAGAGAGAGAGAGAGAGAGAGAAAGAGAGAGAAGTTTCGTATAATGAACAAGGGCTTGCCCTCTCAAACCCAGTTACATGTCAGAATCACGGTCAAGTGATTTAGTATCTTTTAAAACCATGGTTCGTGCTGACTGTTTTATCAGCGTGTCCCTCCTAGACTTAATCTGTAAGCATAGGAGTACGCTTTGTGCTAGTCATACAATTCCCAACCTGTCACGAACTTTACAATTTTATTCGTGACGCATGTAGATCTACAACAGATTAAAATTTTATCATCCATTGGAACACTTGTAACTTACAGAAGAAAAAGAAGAGTCGCTCAGTGAAAGGACACATGGATATTTCATGCTGGCGTATAGAAGGTGATATGCACCTTTAGGGAAAAGTGCTGTACGAGAAAAGGGGATCTGACTGATTTGTAAAATTGATCCCTTCCCCCTTCCCAGTCCACAGACAGGCTATTACGCGGTTCTAAACATTGCGAAAAAGACATTCTACGAGGTTTTGAAAAATGAATTTTAGCCAGCTGCTGATCTCAAAATTCCCTTTCACAAAAATGTGACGTCCCAGATTTTCTCCGGACTGTTTAGTTGTTCTAGTCATGACAGATAAGGACAACACGACCAGCTTCAACTTGATCGTACTTTGGTTGTCATAGAAACGGCGTCATTTAGAAATCAATAATATAAACCTTTCTTCTTCTTTGAGAGGCTAAAGTTTTCGTACCACTCACCTGCATTTTTCTTCAGAGAGGGAGGAGGGGTAGGGGGGGGGCAGGTGCTTTAAGTATTACCCAAATGATCCCCGCCCTTATCAAAATTGCCATATCAGCCATTAGTGGACATTATTCAACAGGTAAGTAGGCGCAAATATAAAATTGTAGAAATTGGCAAGCAGTAAGAACGACGATCGTGTTGCTTGAGGGTTGATTAGGTTGCCCTCGTGGCCTAGAGGTTAAAGTGTTCGCCTCTCATTCAAAGGTTCCGGGTTCGAATCCGGGTAACCTCGGAAAAATCTTCTTCTCTAAAATTGTCTCCTTTCACTTTCTTTCCTGCTCTCTTGCAATGTTCTGTCGTCTTCTTTCGTCTCCACTTTCTGCCCCCACCCCATCACCTCCTTTCCTGCTGTCTAGCAATGTTCTGTCGTCTTCTTTCGTCTCCACTTTCTGCCCCCACCCCATCACCTCCTTTCCTGCTGTCTGGCAATGTTCTGTCGTCTTCTTTCGTCTCCACTTTCTGCCCCCACCCCATCACCTCCTTTCCTGCTCTCTGGCAATGTTCTGTCGTCTTCTTTCGTCTCCACTTTCTGCCCCCACCCCATCACCTCCTTTGCCCTCTCCTCTGGGCTCCTGACTCTTTCTACAGCCTTTCTACTGCTACTCCTTGGCTCCTCCTTACTGGTGACTTTCAGCCACACCCTTCATCTTCTGGTAAGAAAGATATAGATCTACACCTAGCCTTCTCGGATAAGGGCTAAAAATCTCGGAGGTCTCGTGTGCACGTTGTGCACGTTAAAGATCGCTTGGTGGTCTGAAATCGATAAGAGTAGGCATCGGCCGCCACCTCGGCAAAATTCAAAATTTTCTACCAACTGAAAATGTTAAATGTGTCCCGCACGTTCATATGACTGTATGCAGTTGCGAGCGCCGTAAAACACTTACCAACAAAAATAAAAGGGCTGATTACGTTCATTACGATATCTATAATTGTGTGTGAGATTTTCCTATTGACAGATTAAGACGTTTCACTACAAATGTGCTCTAGTATTGTTTATTTGTATGATTCTATAACTGGCAAAAGTTTGAACCTGCTGTGCTGAGACAACGCACAGGGAAATACCATGAAAAAGCACTTTAAAGATGAAAGCAAACAAATAGAAACTGCAGAAAAATCCAGTTGAGCATAAAAGCAGCGTTAGCGCAAAGCAAAAGATGTCCCGTTATATTTCAAAATAACATGGGGATTTTCTGAAGAAGAAAAAAAAAACAACGTTTCCTCTCGTTCTGAGTTTAGTAGATAGCAAGGCACAGTTTTTTGTTGTTGTTGATTTTTAGTTCTTTCGTAGAGCAATGTTATCTGCGCCCAAGTCTCATAGCCTTTTTGCGTTGTTTGATTCTATGCGTTTTGTCAGTGTAATCAAGTGTCTTGTTTTTCTTAGCTTCCTCTTCTCACACACCACTCCCCCCCACCCCCGCCCTCGAGTCCTCTGGACGTCCCATTATACACAATAAAACTCCATGTCGAAAGTTGTGACACACTAATGACTTTGTGATATTCGTTAACGTCGGCGTAGATAGATTATAGAGTTGATACACTTCAAAAGGGGGGGGGGGTGTCTTCTGTAGAGGTGGAGGGGTCCAATAGTTTATGTTAGCTCTCTGTTTCGAAGCGGTGCTAGGTTAGCTCCAAACTCTCCCGCTGCAGTGACAAAGTGGTTCAGCTAAATACCTTAGTAGACACAAAAGAAATAAGAATCAAGAGCGAAAAATATATCCAACAGACAGATGGCCTACGTGAGGTTATCCGTAATGTGTCCCGGGAACTTGGCGAGAGGACACCCACTGCAGCTTAACGACCGTGATATATCAATATATCTCCGTTATTCCATGTGATTAATGAATAAGTAATTATGTAAACAGATCCCAATCACCACAGTGTGCCATTAATGCCAGCTAAAACAAATTTACCGTCATTACGCTTTGGATTTCTAAAATATTGTCTGTGGCATGGAATTGGAATTAGTCTGCGATCTTGGATTGTCCATGCTATCGAAATTTTAGTTATAGCTAGCTGCATTCTCATTGGTCATTGCACCGTATAGTTTTAAAGCCGTTTTCAGTACGGTAAGGTTATTCAAGAGGCAGAGACTCTGAGTTCAATGTCCATCTCAGATATGAGTTAAGAGCTTTAAAAAATCCCCGAAACAACCCAAGTTCAGAACACACCAAATGGAATTCGAACCACGGTCATCAGCCCCAGAGTCAAGCAAGATACCAATTGAGGAGCAACAATGATCTATCTGCTTTTTCCCCCAAAGCTTAGAACTGTTTAATTTGCTCTCTTTTTGAAGAAAATGGTGAAATGCAATAGGTTTAACGCCCCTATCAACACTATTAGGTTATTTAAGACCCATTGTCTATCTGCTTACCTGATTGTCTGTTAGCATACTTGCTTGCCTGCATGCATATCTGTTCGTCAGTTTGTTTTCTGTACACAACAGGGATCGATTTTAGAGTGCATTGTTCAAGGACTAGTGGAATAGATAGACGGGTGCAATAATCTGTAATTCTGGACTGCTGAACGATAGCATAACACATAAACACAACCAGACATACACATACACACGCACTCATACATGTGCACGCACAGACACTTACACATGCACGCGCGGCCCACACTCACAAAGGTAGAGAAAGGCAGGGATAGATAGATAGACAAAGGGAAAGAAAGAAAGAGACAGACAGACAAAGAAAAATTCAAACAACACACAGAGAGCCCCTAGAACAAACGATCTGGTCTTGCGTACTTTGGTTCGTTTGAAGTACATTACATAGTGTCGGCTCCCCTCGAGCGTCCTCTTTAATCAGAGCCTCCGAACACAATGTTTGCACTTCCCTGCACAAAAACCAGACCTCGTTAGTTTTAATGAAATCTATGTCACCCCGTACCTCCTCTCTCTCTCTCTCTCTCTCTCTCTCTCTCTCTCTCTCTCTCTCTC
>NW_004797352.1:1571910-1573827 GCF_000002075.1 Aplysia californica
CAGTCGTTGCTTAACGAAAGCTGCCGTGAACTGAGGATTTGTCCAGCGGCAACCCACTCCATTGGTCCCTTCCAACGATAACCGGTGAGTGAATTGTACAACGTTGTTTATTGCTGTGTCATGTCCTTTCCGTGCATTCGACCGTTGTTCGTTCATTAGATCTATTATAATATAAATATTGGAGGGGGCTCTTGTGGTCTAGAGGTTCAGGAGTTCGCCTCTCATTCAATAGGTCACAGGTTCGAATCCAGACGGCGACGGAAAAAATTTATTCTCTAAAATGTCCCCGTTTTACTTCCTTTCCAGCTCTCTAACAATGTTCTGTCGTCTGCTTTCGTCTTCACTTTCTGCCCCCTCCCCCTCACCCCCTTCACCGCCTCGTCTGGGCTCCAGGCTCTTTCTGCAGCCTTTCTACTGGGACTCCTTGGCTCCTCCTTACTGCTGTCTTTCAGCCACACCCCTGATCTTATGGTTGGAAAGATCTAGGCCTACACCTAGCCCTCTCGGACAAGGGCGAAAAATCTCGGAGGTACCATGTGCAAGTTGCGCACGTTAAAGATCCATTCTTCGGCCGCCACCTGGTCAAAATTCAAAATTTCCTACCTACTGAAAATGTTTAATGTGTCCCGTGCGCTCATATGACCATATGTAGTTGCGAGCGCCGTAAAACACTTATTTAAAAAAAGAGAAAGAAACAAAGAAAAAAACAACAACAACAATATAATATTGTGCATGATCCTATAGTTTGTTGGCTTTCCTCTGTCTGCGTTAAAAATCTACTTCATTAATTGTTTTACCAATGTGCGCGCAACTTTGCATGACACTGCTGTAGTAGGTCAGTGACTAAACAAAGTTCGTAAAAAAATCTTGATCCAGTAATGAAATAAAACAAACCCCCCCAAAAAACTTGGACTTTATATTAAACGCGTCTTTTGTGTGCATTTACTGGGTCACTAAAATAACCGGTTTACATTAATCTAGATCTAGATCTAGTTCTCATTTTGCTCTTTTTGAGACAGAGACACCTCTCTGCACCCCCCCCCCCCCCCCCCTTGCAGTTAGGTGAAATATTCTCGACTTCCAAACCGTGCCTTCACATCTTCACTTGAGTTTCGACAAGTACTCACCCGTCCGTTGGACTTTGTTTCATAGGCCAGGGGTGAGTTAAGGTGTGTGTTGATGGAAATAGGTCAACTTTGTGTTGTTTAAGGAGCATACTATAAATCTCCTTTTACTTTTTCACCCGCTTTAAGGTAACATCAAAGAATATGTGTCGAAATCTTCGTTTGCAGTGACCTTCATTAATGGGCTTCTAGATGCTGTTGGCCATCCAACTTTTAGACTAACATGCTAAATGCAAAGACGTGAGAAGATTAAACAGATCGATTTGTTTTTATCTTGTTTTAACAGCAGTCAGACGAAAGTGAACAAGCTTGGTGATGCTTTTTAAAGAACTGCAGTATTATGATTGCATGCATTATTCTCTCTTCAAGCATCTCTCAGCCTCATATATATATATATGTGTGTGTGTGTGTGTGTGTGTGTGTGTGTGTGTGTGTGTGTGTGTGTGTATCTATCTCCGTCTTACTGCTTCAGTCTCTCTTCTTCTTTTTATTTCTTTATGAAGTTTTGTTCGTTTCAAGTCTGTTTGCTTCCTTGCCTCACCCATCTCTCTGTTTCTCTTTCTCTCTTTGTCCCTGTCTCTGTCTCTATCTATGTGTGTCTCTCCCTGTCTCTCCCCCCTCTCTCTTGTAGATGCGTGCCAAACTTTTGTTTCTCTTTCCATTTACAAAGAGGTAGACTAGGTTTCCCCATGCCCTAGAGCAAATATACCCGTGTCAAAAACAATGCTTTAGAGTGCGAATTGAGAGAGAGAGAGAGAGAGAGAGAGAGAGAGAGAGAGAGAGAGAGAGAGAG
>NW_004797352.1:1576251-1577847 GCF_000002075.1 Aplysia californica
GGGAGAAAGCGTCTATGTGAATGATGGCCGGTCAGTTCTATAAACAAAAACAGAATCAACATAATATTACGGTTAGAGGGCACAGCCCCGTTAGATGCAAACGCACACTAAAGACCTTGCCAGCCGCCCGCTGCTTATGAAATACAAAGCAGGACCTAGCAACAGTAGTATTTTGAAAAGTGGCGTCTAGGTTGCTAGAGCATTGACATGACACCTACATCACATCGGACATCTTTTGTTAAAGCGCATACATATATACTGAGGTTGAGTAAAAACTACTTTAAGTTTTACTATTGAGAAAATAAAGAACTTTGTCTGTAACACACATTGGAGGAGGAAGGAAGTCTTTGGATTTTTCTCACGAGTCACAGCATACCCCATCTAACTGTATAATACCAAGGGAACGTTGAAGCAAGTCTTGAATCTTAATATTTCCTTTATTGACTCTTTAGGAGTTGTAGGAATAGATGTGGAAAACCCCCCGGCCTTGAGGGAAACGATGGGAGGTTGGGAGGGGGGAGAGGGGAGATACTCCGAAAGAATATGATGAAGGTGATAATTCATCCTCATCATACAATATGAAAAGGTCGTTTAATTTAATTTGCATACAGAGCAAGAATTGTGACAGGTTTAAACAGATCAACGTTTATAACAATTTTTATGTTTAACAATTTAGCTATCGGCGTTGTTGAGCGTTCGGATGATTGTAAAAAAGCACTTGTTATCACGTCACCGCGAAAATACCAGTTGTAGAAATTAATCATGTGAAGTGTTATCTCTGTAGCTAAGCAAAGCAGTCGGAAGTACACCTCTCGTTGAGCCAAGAACAACTTACGACTGCGGTCTAAATAAAGCACGCTCTCTCCCCCTTGTCGATTGTCGAGTCAGTGTGTGGATAGAAATCCTTCTGAGAACGAGGTAAATATGTTAGTTGAGAAAATGTTAAATTTATTAATTTGCACGCACCGGTATTTATTATTTATTCTTTCGGTACTCCTTCAATGAAAGCGAAAGATTGCTGTTCGCCCATTTGATATCACGCGTGGGTGCGATGTAGACGGGTCTGGTTTGAATCAAGAAGAGAGCATTCTTGGATTTGAACATCTGAGTTTGTGTTGTATGTTTGCGTTATAGCTTTGCAAGAACATGATTTGAGCTCGATTTGCAAGCGGTGAATATATTAATTTATTAACAACTGTCTCCGTCTTTCCACTGGGATGAATCCTGCACAGGCATGCTTAAATGTCGGTGGCCTAGTGGTCAGGCTCTCGGACTCGCAACCGTAAGGTCGTCGTTTCGAATCCCGTCAAGGGCCCGACGTTGTTTCCTTGGCAAAGGCACTTTTACTCGAATTTTCTTCACTTCACCTAGGTGGGAATGGGTACCCAGCTATAGACAGCGAAAGATCTTGTCAGTTTGTTAGTGTTTGAGCGCTTAATCAGCTGCTTGTACTGAATCCTTCCTGGTAAGCTGAGAATGTTTCAGAGTGTTCTATGGTCTGCTGGGGTAATAATTATTGTAGTGTAAAGCACAGAGAGCTTGCTGTTGAGCGGGGTATGCGCTATACAAAAGCTATTTATTATTATTATTATTATT
>NW_004797352.1:1578028-1579259 GCF_000002075.1 Aplysia californica
TGTTTTTACGCCACCATTGACCCACTTTAAGATAAAATAAGATAAGATAGACGTGGTAAGATAAGATAAGATACGATAGACGTGATAAGATGAGATAATAATACTCTATTGGCCCTGTAGGAAATGTTCTGGGGCTGTACAGCAATGGTATGAAAACACACATTTAAAAAAAAATTTTTGGGAGGTTGGTTTCAACCCTTCCTGTCAAGGACAATCAGTGACGAGAGGGATGCTACGTCCAAGCAGAAAGACTGAGATACTCGATAACAATTCTCCCCATACGAGAACCGAACTCGGGTCTTCTGAGAGGGACGGTGAAGTGCTTATGCCTTTACACCACATATGTCTTTCAGGCAAAGTCGGTGTAAGCCTTATTGAAGGAACCAGCGTCCTTAAATAATGAATATTACGTCAGTGAGTTTGAAAACAAGTTGCAACATTTAGCAGCAATATATAAAGATCAATATTCAAATTATAAATCTAGTGGGTGGTTGGCGGGTGCTCTGGTGTGGTTTGCTCTTCTTTCCTATCACACATCTATCGTCCTTATCTCCCCTCCTTCTTTTTTATGTTTGTTACTCTCTTGTAACACCTCTAATCTTCTGGCGCTCATATGACCTTATGCCGTTGCGAGAGCCGTAAAACCTCTACTAAAACATAAAACAATAACTGTTTTAGGAGTTTTCAAGAGTCTTTGTCCTTTTTTATTAGGTTTAACAAAAAGTAAAATTCGGATGCCTCGACATAACCTAACCTCATGGTGTAAAAACAAACGGTTTTTTAAACCATGTAGATCTAGATCTACATGAGTGATCACGGGCTTAGCATGAGACATGTTTTCCTTCATTTCCTGTTTGATGGTTGTTTATCTTCGGAGCACCGGGGAACAGCGACTCTATTTTTAAAAACAGGAAAAAATGTGTCCGGGGAACAGCGACTGCCCTAAACGAATACCTTGTTGTGATGGTATTGATGATGGTATCGATACAGATGCGGCCCGCCAAAAATATTTTTCCATAAACATTTAAAACTATGTCTAATCGTAAAAATAATATCAAATTCGGAACCAGCGTGTCCAAATTAATAAAATAACTCGCGGGTGACCGTTTTTCTTGCTGGATTTAGAAGATCACAAAAAGAAGTATTTTATATATAGATCTAGATTCTACCAATATTGCATCTTGTAGTATTTTCCTATCACAAAGAGGAAAGACAACAGTATAATAGACCC
>NW_004797352.1:1582399-1583501 GCF_000002075.1 Aplysia californica
CTTCTTCTTCTTCTAGATCTTAGGGGAAGTCGACTGCTGATTCTTCAACTTGCAGTACAATTGGTTTTTTACGTATGTGACCGCTTTTCACACATCGTAGGGCCCCTTGCTTTCAGGCAGCCACGTTCAGATTTCGAAGGTACTCTTTATCACTTTAATCTGACTAGAGTATTGTCAGGTTTTGGTATGAATTAATTTTGAATATTGCCTTGGCAGCGACCGAAGCCTACTCTTTTCGAGTTTAGAACCACCAAGAGAACTTAAAGTGCGCAGCCTGCACAAAGGGCCTCCGAGATTTTTTTCCCTTTCGAGAAAGTCAAATGTTTGTTCACTGCTACACTAAGATCAGGGATGTGTGATTGAAAGACAGTAGTAAGAAGGAGCAAGGAGAAGCAGTTCTTGTAGAAATAGTCAGGAGCAAAGGAGAGAGGAGCCCACTTACCGGTGGTGGGCCGTGTTAGAGCGAGAAAGTGGAGATGAAAGCAGACGACAGAACATGTCTAGAGAAAAGGAAAGGAGGTGAAATGAGATTATTTTAGAGAAAAAAAATAAATGTTTCCGTCGCTGTCAGGTTTCGAACCTGGAACCTATTGAATGTAAAGCGAACACATACCTGTAGACCACGAGAGGCCCGTATGTTTGTTTCTGATTGTTCTATTTTTAAAATGATCTTCCAGGGATCTTTTTTAAACCGATACACAATACACACATGTACATGATATTATATTTCTGTGTTCTGTGAAATGATCCCAAGTAGAAATTCGTGAGCTTGTTTTTTTGTTTCTGTTTTCTGTTTTTTTCTCTCTCTCCATTTCTACACTACTGATACACACACGTACATGTATGCTTCATAAAACGACTTCCATCATAAATCCATGTGCATGTTTGTTTAGTTGTTTGTTTGTTTGGTGTTTTTGTTTTCATCTTATTTTTGCTTTAATGATACACACACGTACATCTATGCTTCATAAATTAATGACTCCCTTTAAAATTCGTGTGCGTGTTTGTTTGTTTATTTGTCAGTTTGTTTTGTGATTTTTCCTTCATTGTATTTCTACTTTGTTGATACACACAACTACATGTATGTTTAATAAAATAAAAC
>NW_004797352.1:1583601-1585823 GCF_000002075.1 Aplysia californica
CAACCAACCAACCAACCAACCAACCAACCAACCAACCAACCAACCAACCAACCAAACAAACAAACAAACAAACCTAGGCACTTTTCTTTGCTGTATATTCGCCTTGTCACAAGTATACCGAAAACACGACAGCGTAGGTTTGTATTATAGCCCATAATACGCGGTGTCTCAAAAGTCATGTGACAGCACTGATATGCTTGTTTGCAAAAGACACCAGGCTCCATTGTATATTTTGTGAGAGAGAAAGTGTGTGTATGTGTTTATGCTGGAGTGTGTAAACGAGTGGTTGGGGTAGTAGAGGAGGAGGGGGGGGGGGTCATGTACCTTGCCTTTGTTCTGTTCTGTATTCTCTGATAACGTCTCTGCTAGAGGTGTGCGAGTAAGAGCAAAATCTTGTTCAACTGAAAAATTGTTCGAATTGTTCGGTTAACTGAGGAACTGTTCGAGAAAATTCCCGAGCTGAGGAACGGCTAAATCTTACTCAATCATGGGGCACGAGACAATATAGATCTAATTGTCTTTTCTTTGGTTTTCTTGAAGCACAGCTATTTCAACCACTGTGTAAGGCCTCGCGCGAATAAAAAAAGCAAACATTAGCTGTCGAAAAAATGAGATTGGCTTCTCGGTGTGGCACTAGACAGTTTGCAGGGCACTCAAAACTAGATTCCAATTTATAATTATTAACTCTACTGTAATATCATCGCTATTAACTTCTTGACAGCTATTCCTTGCTCAATAGATACGGTTTAATTTGACTCTAACTAATGCCATAGCTAAAGAAAGTTGGCATTTGTTGGTTGACATCAACGAATTTAGGTGTTTGGTTGTTATGTCTTCTAACATGTTTTATCCCTACCGGTTTGAGTTTTACCCAGGAGGAGTACCATTCTGACAAATTCCCAAATAATGAATGCAAAACCGCTAATTTAAAAAGCTGAAAATGACACTGCTTTTATACCGTATCATACATGCTGCCATGGTACTTAACATAATACGTTTTATGAACCCAAAACTGTTTGTTTCCTTCTTTTAAAAAAGTTTTTAGTTTGTTGTTGTTCTAATTGAGACAAAGATAAATGAGTTTCGTGGTTGTTGGATTATGATAACCGATTTTTGCTTTTAATTTATGTCTGGCCAGATCAAGACACATTTTAAAAATCAATTTAACAACCAAGAGTTTGGCTCGATTAACCAAGGGATTTGAATGATCAAGATTTATTGTTATTGCCTCCCGAGCTCTTGCTGTGATCTACTATTATCTTTATCTTAAGATTATGTCTATAATAAGAGATCACCTGCCTGTTAAAAAGAAATATATATTTCAATTGTTCTCTTTATTTTCATTCGAATATTTGTTGTTGTTGTTGTTGTTGTTGTTGTTGTTGTTGTTGTTGTTATAAAGGAAATCCTATGACAAAGTTCCCTAGTCTATGCCCAGTGTCGACGAGTTGGACCACGAGCAGGTTCATGTTGGGGTAACTCTGCGGTGGCCCAGGGAACCTGAAATGTTCCGCGGTATTCCGTTAGAAGTGTGAACGTCCGTCATATGGGTCACAACGAGGTGGAATCAGGCACTCGTCAATTTTTGGGTATGCGGATTTAGTGGTATTATCTTAATATAAAGCTTGTGTATTTGTCTATTTTTCATTGAAAAATTACCCATCTATCTACTAAGATAGAAGCCGAGATATTTGTGGTGGAAAGAGGTTGGGGTCGCCTGGTTTCAGAGGAAGAATTAGTGAGGAAATGTGGTCACCGGAGTTTGGTGGCGTCCAGAGTTTGAGAATCTTTGAAAACTGAAAATGTACATTTTTTGGTGCTTTTAGTCATTTTTTTCAGTAAGATCCACACAGAAATGTGTTTTTAAATGTGCATAAAAGATGTTGAGCCAAAAAATAAAAACATGTTAAAAATTGCCACACGCGAATAAAAATTCCAGTTCCTTCCATTTCATTATATTGACAAGCGCCTGCTTTCAACTACAATGCCTCGAACATTTTGCAGAATAATGTGTCTCATGGCATTGTGCAGTCCAGGAAGATTGCGTTGAATTTAAGCCAGTTCTACTTTGCTGAATGCTATTTACTGAAAATAAGCGAGTTCGCTTTTGTGGAATACGTTGCAGTCGATTTACATTGTCTTTACATTGTCTACTGGTGCGTTGCGTTCACGGTTTAGGCAATATTGCTTATACTTCTACTGCTGATGCTCTTCTCCGACAC
>NW_004797352.1:1585923-1589339 GCF_000002075.1 Aplysia californica
TATAATTGTTTTACGGCGCTCGCAACTGCATAAGGTAATAGGAGCGCGTGGGACACATTAAACATTTTCAGTTGGAAAAAATTTTGAATTTTGCTGGGGTGGAGCCCAAGCCTACTCTTATCAATTTTGGACCACCAAGGGATCTTTAACGTGAGCAACTTGCACAGGGGAACTCCGAAATTTTTCGGCCTTATCCGAGAAGGCTAGGTGTTTGATCTTACCTATCATAAGATCAGGGGTGTAGCTGAAAGACAGCTGCAAAAAGGAGCAAGGGAGTAGCTTTAGAAAGGCTGCAGAAAGAGTCATGAGCCCAGAAGAGGGGGCAAAGTGGGTGAGGGGGTGGGAGTAGAAAGTGGAGACGAAAGCAGACGACAACATTGTTAGGGAGCAGGACAGAGGGTGAAAGAAGAACATGTTTTAGAGAGGAACATTTTCCGTCGCTATCTACATTCGAACCCAGGACCTATTGAATGAGAGGCGAACACCGTAACCTTTCGACCACGAGAACCCCCGTTCGATTGCAATTTTATAGCTTTATTTATTATTTTTCTTGAGGGGGGTTGGAGAGGAGATTTGGAGACTTGCCAGAGTGACCGTTGGCTTCATGACTCATGGTTTCCTGGAGTCTCCAAATTATGTTGTTGAAGGTGTTTTGCTGACATCTATTTACACTCATCTTATCTACCTGTGCTTCAATACGTCTTGATGGGTAATCCACAACCGTAGCCCTTATCGGAACGTTGTTGGATTTTGACAGCGAGCAAACTCCTAAAACATGAGCAAAATCTCTGCTGGCGATTTTGTTAACAAATTCTACTAGGCGAACGGAGACGCGAAGACGTGAAGGAAAAAACAAGCTCTTCATAAAAATAAGCTTGCAGGAACACATAAACAGGCACTATGATAGACAGACAGACAGGCAGACCGATAGAAAGATAGATAGATAGATAGATAGATAGATAGATAGATAGATAGATAGATAGATACGAGGGGGGTTCAAAAAGTCTTTGGTCTGGGTATGAAGGAATCACGGTAGAGTAATGAAATTTCGCCAGCCTTTAGACACCTTCTTTGGAACACACCATGCACATTTTCGGGAAAATCTGACAATCATGAGGCACTTGTCAGCGTGCTTAATGAAACCATGCACAAAAACCTTTGGTTTTTCTTTGATGACGCTGTACCATGGAGCCTGTTGACTATCGCTCAGTTATCACGTTTTTACACTTGCAAAGAAAATCCCCTTCGGACATGATTCAGGAAATGGTCCAAGTTTATGGTGACAATAAATGTCCTCGTTATAATACTGTGACATACTGGGTAAAAAAATTCTAATCTGGATTCATGTCGGCTATGGATGAAGATCGTGAAGGGCGCCCATCCTTTGTGGTAACTGAAGAGAATATGGTAACCATAGTGCAGAAAGATGTTTTACAAGCCCGACATATGACTGTTAAACAGCTCTCAAGTGAAACGGGAATCAGTGTAGGGTCAATTGAAACGATTCTCCATCACCATCTTAACATGAATAAGGGGCCTGTACAATGGGTACCCCGCCTTTTGACAAATGAGCAAAAGAAGCAGAGGGTTGAGTTCTGCAAAATCCTCCTTCGAATTGAGTCCAAGGACCCACATTTCTTTAAAAACATGGTGACTATGGATGAAACATGGATTTATCATTTCGATCCAGAGCAAAAATGTCCTGCATGCAATGGAAAACCCCTTCTTCTCCCTCACCAATGAAGGCAAAGGTAACACCGTCGAGTGGAAAGATCATGCTGTCGTGTTTCTGGGATTTTGAAGGTATCATCATGACAGACTACCTGGAAAATGGAAAAAACATTCACAAGGGACTACTCTTTGGGTTTGCTGCTAAAATTGCGGTCCGAATTCGGGAGAAAAAGGCATGGAAAACTCCGTAATGGGGTCCTCCTACCGCATGACAACGCCCCTGCACACAGGGCACAACAAACAGTCCAGACAGCAGAGCTGTGCGGCTTTGAAATCCTGCCACACCCAGCTATTCCCCGGACTTAGTCCCTTCAGATTTTTTTTCTGTTTCCTTATCTTTATAAAATCACTGAAAGGGCGTCGTTTCGATGACAACGAGGACGCCATTAAAGCTGTGGAAGACTGGTTAGGGGCCCATTTTGGGTCTTTTTTTCTCAAGGACTTTTGAAGTTCATATAGAGGTGGCAGAAATGTGTTACCCTGCATGGTCACCCTGTAGAGAAATGAAAGTATGTGTGCCAAGTTACAAAGCTCTATCTTTATTCTTTCATATTTAGATAGATAGTCTGTGAAAGAGCAGTGAAAATCTAGAGAAAAAAGACCAATAATATATTTTTTTATGAAATTATGAAAAAAATGCCCACATGACACAATTTAGATCAATCACGGCCAACACGGACCGAATGGGATACCAAGTCCTAGCAAAAAGTCTGAGAAAGATGAATGGCTCTTTAGAAGATGCAATTTGGACAGTACCGTGCTAGTGTAAGTCGAAGAGGTGATAACATTTAGTGTTTTCTTCGCGGATACCTTTATCAAATTATTGATCCAGTCGACTGCATGCAGCGCGATAAAATCGGGCATTTCCGGAGAGCTCGTAACGCAAATAGTGCGGTTGTTTGCTGTCTGTCGTGTGCTGGCGATTCGTGAAAGATAGGCCCAACTCGAACTAAGCACATGTACTCCATTTGTGAACTCATAAGGGTCTAACCAGAGAGGGTTTACAATAACTGTAAACTATCTCGTCTAACAACTGAAGGCTACGGTTACAAAGCATTGGATTGAAACGGGGAAAAGGGGGGGGGTTGCGGTAATGGCTCTGACTAGTCTAATAGAACAACCGCCCTACTTTAGAACAATTTCATGAAAGTGAAAGACAAAATGTTGACGTTCAGCCTCTACAAAAAACTACTTTCGAAATAGCAGAGGCAGGTCAGAGGGGAAGCTGCCGTCTGGCCGAGAGAACATTTATGTAAAAGGACACAGACAATAATATGAATCCTACTCGGATTTGACAGACGAACTTCCTCGTGATGAACCAAGTTCCGAAACCTAATGCGACACAGTGGCGGTGAATATTTAATTAAACAGTGGTTGCTGTTAGCTCGTTGAAAAATCCCAAACCTTTTAATTCAGTACACGGGTTATTTTCTGAACGTGCAAATAGAAACAATAACTAAACAAGGGCTAAAAACGGCTAGGATGTTCTCAAATCCTGCTTGTTTTTTTTATAGCTAGTAACAACACAGGAGGTATGCTATTAGTTTTAATAGTGATTAAATGTTGGTGGGGAAAAAAAAAGTTCTAGAGGTGTCACCTAAGAGAAGGTGAGAGTGTGTTGCGGGACAATACAGGGGTATATTATTGTGTGGAACAATAAAATAGGCAATTATATTATTATTAAT
>NW_004797352.1:1591103-1593671 GCF_000002075.1 Aplysia californica
TTATTATTATCATCATTATTATTAGGAAGGAAGGATTTTTGTTTATTTCAAACCACTGAATAATAGTTACCTGTTAAATTATTATATTTTTGCCGAGACTGTTTTGCCTTACATCTAACAATCCAACAGCTCTTAGTTTTCAGGCCCATTGTCAATAATGGTGTTTAGTTTTTCATGCATTTCTGGTACAAAAGAAATGAAAGGCGAAAAAGCAGCACACGTATTTTATAAACAATGCACTTTTTCTCAAGCACCCAGCTTGATTTCTTTAAAAGAAGGGCTGTGATGTGGTGTTTTTTAAAATTATTTTCTTGCCGAAGAGTCGAGTTATATTTTTTAATGCAATCTGAGACTATGTCACGATTAGTTGGAGATACATGAAGAAAAAGGAATTTCAATAATTGAGTTTAGATAGAATAACAGAAATGGAATGCGTTTTTAGTTACCTCCTCTGAGGAATATTTCCAGATGTTGCCACTCAAAGATTGTTCACGTCTTTGAAGGGCCCAGGCAGATAAGTACCTGAGTGCTATTTGGGTTCTCTAAGAAATATCCAATCGAAAAATTCCAATCTCTAAAATTTTAACTCAATACTCCATCTTCAGGAATGATTACATTCAAATGGAATAAGAAAAATTTAAACGATAAAGACTTTGTTGTGTTTGTTAGATTTGATTGACTGTTCTCATTTTTAATAAAATGTTCATCACTAAACGTATTCATCTATGACGCCACATGAAACCTGCAGACCTAAAGAAAAATTTTCAAAACATCAAGTGCACGGAGTCCTTACAAATAATAGATCTATGATTTTTCCAGTCAAAAGGAAAGAGCCTCACAAGAATTTTCCGAAAGCTCTTGACTACGTTGGGTGAAGAGATAATGAGTACAAAGCAAGCTCAGTGTTGTTGGATTCCGTTTAGTCGTCGGGGCTAGCTAGATTTTTTCTCCATATCAGACAGAAAAGCTACCATCGCGGCCCAAAGGGAACGAAACCGATGATGACCTTCTAAAACAAACGCGTGTCGAGCGATCGGTTCGAGGCTGATGTCTATTTGTAGTGTGTACTGAAGCCACCAGAAACCCAAAGAGCCAACCGAACTGACCCTCCAATGAGCACCGCCTAAAATGCGTTATGGACGAATCTTGAAGTTGAAGACAGGGAAGGTACACCAAGCCTGCTAATGGCAATGTCAGAAGCCGATATACATGTTGGAATACACGCAGTTGAAGGATTTTCGATCTTCATGGAAACTATGGTGACAGGTAGCTAATGATAAAAGTTTATTACGCGTAAATTTTGTTCGGATTCAGAAAAAACTGTAGTCAACGGCCATTTTCATCTAAACTTTTGAAGCTTGTTTGTGAAGATATATGCTGAACCCTAGGAGATTGCTGTGTCTTTTGACTGCCAGATATCAGCATTCGAGAAATTGTCTGTGAGTAGCTGTTGTATGCTTAAATGTCGCGTTATGGGTCCCATAGATGTGGGCTGAAAAAAAAAATCATATATCATTTGTGCGAGGCTATAAATCTCCATAAAGACAATGTTGTGCCTCATGAGGTGAATCCTACTGAAGTCGTACTGGACTCACTCACTCAACAATAAATAAATTATATTATTATCTGGCAGGTACTTCTGTACTCTCCACACAGTCCTAACTTTGTACCAAAACATTTTTACCCTTTCGGGCTTCTGTAGGGACAATTAACAAGAAAGTGGTTCTCAAAAGGATGGTGATTTTATCGCAGACACCAGATATTGACCCCTCAGTCCGACGTTGAGTCATTAGAAAAAGGCATTTTACTCGAATTTCCTCACTTGAATCGGTCCTATAGGAGATGGACGTTAAATTCAGAGGTCCCACCTCTTGAATAGTCTTCAAGTTTCAAGGTGCATTTAATCCTGTAAAATTTTTCACAATGAGATTCACCGCATTGTGCTATTCCAAAGATTGGACACGTTATTCTGTGATGAACCGCGGGACAGAACGCTTAGATCTTCATAGAAACTATGGTGACAAATAACAAAATTCATAAGAAAGTGAATTCAGGAGTCATTTTTACTTTTTTTTTGGGGGGGGGGGCAGCCCTCAGATGTTTACAATGGCTATATTAAGTTTACAGGTAACAGGTTGGGATGGCGGACAGTCTAGAGCCATACATATCTTGATGTTTTATTGATCAGAAATCTTATCTAGCTGAAATATCCAAAAAATGAAAGAAAATGTTTACTCAAGTTACTGTTTTATACCTGCAAAAAGCAATACTTCTAAAAATAAAAATCACTTTATTTTACATTCTGGTCAATATTTCCCAGTTCTGCTCCGCTTTCGGTTACTCCGAAAAAAACAAACAAATTAAAGTATATGAGATTCTCAATTTCAAAATTGATCACGGGATTACATTACTGCAATTGACTTTTGCCTTGTTTTGAAACCCTTCAACCTTTTTGATGGTCGTTGGTTTCATTTTTGTCATGTCAAGAAAATCGGAGTCGGTTTGGTGTCTAGATTAGGGACTTCGCCTCTAATGTAAAAGATCCGATTACTGAGGAGGGAGGGGGGG
>NW_004797352.1:1595090-1603496 GCF_000002075.1 Aplysia californica
AGGAAGAAGAAGAAGAAGAAGAAGAAGAAGAAGAAGAAGAAGAAGAAGAAGAAGAAGAAGAAGAAGAAGAAGAAGAAGAAGAAGAAGAAGAATGGCACTCCTGTTGCGTCTAAATTGAAGTTCCTTTTGACAAAGGATTTACTTGTCTGATTCGACTTTTTCAACTTTTAAAATTTACTTAGCTGCTACCTTATACTGTATATCTACCAGTCTTTCTATCTTGCTATTTTTTAAGGATCAGATTTTAATCTCGTTGATTTCAATTCGATAAATTTTAAGTGATCAGCATGACTTCCTAATCCGATCCAATCATACTAGTCCGACCTGTTACTGTTAAATAAAGGCGCATCCCTCTTAAGAATGTGAATCCAGATGCAGGTATTACAATTACACACAAAAATCGACACCAAACTGAATTTATTGTGCTTTGTGAAACTAGTTCTGTTCTTTTTCTCTCTTTTACAGATAAAGTCGTCTTAAATTGCACAAGCATTGATGGTTTGCTGAAGAAACCAGTACCACAGCACACAATACGTCGATGAAGGAACATCGAGAGCCGTGGCTGGTTATGGAATACACGAGACCAAACGAAACATTGAATGACGGTGACAACTTATGTCCAGTAGCTGTACCGTGAAAGTTGAAAAGTCACAGTGAATGAACCTGTGCACATACGTTCCAACACAAGACTCGGAAGGAATAAATGCCAGAAAAGTTTCCATGTTGATGAGCAGGATATTATGTCATAACATTTACTTATCTGGACAAAGGAAGATTTTTTACTGCACACCTCAGCCATGAAATGCGGCGGTCGTTTTCGCAGATATGGTTGGTGCTCGCTCCCCCAGTGCCTCAAATTCGTTGGAGTTTGTGTCTTAGCCATCGTTGGCTTAAATATTTTCTTCTTGAGCTTTAATCAGCGTCATATCCGAAAACGGAGCATTGGGTGTAAGTCCAGAGATCGGGATGGCTTGTGCTTGGACCCGTCCATTGACTCTCTTTTGCTTTCAAGTCACAGGATGAATAGTGCGATGAACTCGGGCCACCACCAACAGAATACCTCCAACAGTCCAAGCCCCCCAACTAAAAAGATGTGCACCGCGGAAGAATTTAGGAGAGGGGACAAAACAGGAAACCCACTAATAGACGATTATGGGAGGAACGATGTGCGATTTGCTGGTGAAAGAGGCCATGGCGTTGTATTAACTGTGAACATGAAAACTCAACTTGATAACATCATGAAAGAACATAACGTAAACACAATGGCAAGCGACGAGATACCCCTGAACAGACTAGTTCCAGACTCACGAATTGAGGGGTAAGTTATTTTCCTCTTTTTCTTCTCCACCAGTCTTGCACGATTTAACCTTATCCTAGGGTTGAGCAGTTGGGGATCAGCTTTTTCCTGGACTTTGTACACACTTGACAAGCAAAGTATACTTTTGTCTTTACATTGTATGAAATACTATGAAAGTATATTAAAAAGCTGACGGTATGGACACGTATAAAAATAAGAAATACCGAAAATTATTGTTCCTGTATTAATTTTTAAAAATGTCCCAACAATGGGGTTACCGAGGCACGCATACAGTACAAATCTAATCACATGAAAAAAAAAGAAGAAATTCAAACTATGTTCGTCACTGACTTGTCGGCTCAGTGCAGGACGATGATTTAAAGCTTTGGTCAAGAACGCGCTCAAGACACTTGGGCTACCGGTCTAATAGCAGTTGTATCTTTCTACTTGCTTGTCATTTATTGCCTGAACTGAGTTCGGGACGTACAGGTTGGCCATAAACACACATCGTTTTACGATCGTCCTCTACTTTAACAGTAATAATTTCTCTTCTTTATCCCTAACATTACCATTCAGAGAAGTGTAAGAGAACTTCGTCAAGTTCAAATTGGATCATGGTTGTTTTTTTCAAACAGCGTTCTATCAAATGCCTTCTCAAATAAAGGCGAAATATCTCGGAGGTCCCATGTACAAGTTGCGCACTTTAAAGATCCATTGGTGGTCCTAAAATCAATAAGAGTTGGCTTCGACCCCGCGCCACCCTCGCAAGATTCGAAATTCCTACTTAAACCGAAACTGAAAATACTATAGTCTGTAAAAAAGCATGTAAAGTACCCTCGAAACCGGAATGTGGCTGCCTCACCTGAAACAGGGGCCCAGCTAAGTAGGAAAAATGGTGACATAGAAATAAGCACTACAGGTCTGAAGGGCTGAGGAACCAGTAGCCAAACACTCATCATGAGGTCTAGAAGAGGAAAAGAAAGACATCGTCAGACACACTCTTACGCCTTCTTTGATTCCAAAAGTACTGACGGACGATGTCTCTCCATTGGAGCGTATCAAAGAAGTCAAGATCAGAAGGGAGGGAAGTATAATCTCTATCGCTTTCCGCCTGCAAATAATCTCTTGCTGAACTCAAGGCTTATCCCACAACATGAATCTACTCTCGTATATTATATTTGTGAACATTCGTCACTTTGGCCTGTGGCGTCGGTAGCCTAGTGGTTAGGCTACAGGACTCGTAATCGTGAGATTGCGGTTCGGGGGTTCGAGCCCCAGCTCGGTCTGACGTTGTGTCCTTGGGAAAGACACTTTACACGAACTTCCCGCTTGGTTCGGTCCTATCGGAGACGGACGTTAAACTAGGAGGTCTCGCCCCTTAAATAACCTAATAGTGTTGATAGGGGCGTTAAACCTATACCATTTTTCCTTTTGGCCGCCTAAAACTTCCGAACTACGTAACTTTCGGATTTAACACAATTAATGGTGGTTCAGAATCATTTAAAGGGTGCACAGTTTCACTGAGGAGCCTGAAGTCACTGCAGCTTAATTTTCAGTTTTTCATTAGTTTCGTTTAGATCTAATCTTGGGAAAGTCCGTCTTCTAAGATGCCATTATAAACAAGTGAGGTTTTCGTTCACTAGCCGTGCGCTTTGATTCCACACCTTTGAAATTCATCTGGAGTGTACAACCACGAAAGCGGAATAGAGAATCAATCTATACATCTATTATATATTTGGTAACTTGAAAACACATGAGTCACTTTTCTCTCAAGATTTATTGTTCCATTCTAGTAGAGTGGAAATATAATAGGCCTATGACTCTCAGTTGATGTTAAATCTTTCCTTTCATCAAAAGGGGGCTCATTTAGTAAAAATAATTATTAGCATTTTTGTACATTTCTATTTTTTACAAACTGCTCAAGGTGCATTACATTAATTTTAAAAAATCACATCTTAAAAATAATGAACAAATGTTTACGTAAACATAGTATTAATATTATGCATACTTATAATTATGTATAGGTATAAAGATTTATATGAGAAAAAGAGTCACGCTGGGAACCTGGCAATGCGTTCACTAAAAAATATAGAATGTAATAAAAAAGGTACGACCGGTCACAATAAAATTAAAACTTGAAGAGCTAGAAACATTCAATAGAAGCATTAGTACTTGGGCAATCCACTTCCTCTCTGTCTACAGCTCAGGCTAAGCTGTATCATGCATACTGCTTTAAGTTAGATAGTCTATCAAGACACAAATTGCCACCATAAAACATACTCTTTGCTTAAAGCCCATGCTATGTCCCCTTTTTTCTCCATAGAGATACTCGAAATGAACCACTCTACTTCCCAGGATCACACTGTTATTGTGTTCAGGGCCTATGTTGGTTGTAATACTTTTGATGTTATTTCTGTTGCTGTTGCTGTTGTTGTTGCTGCTGTTGCTGTTGCTGCTGTTGCTGCTGTTGCTGTTGCTGTTGTTGCTTTTGTTGTTGTTGTTGTTGTTGTTGTTGTTGTTGTTGTTGTTGTTGACGTGGTGGTGCTACCACTGAGATCACCGTCCTTGCTTTCACTGTGACTGGCGTTGATTTCACGGCTGTGATTGTACTTTGCACTCTAACCATATTTCTACTAATTATTCTATTTGTTTTAAACTTCTGACGTGACTAAGCAAAGCTGTCAATTGTACAATTTACACAACATCTGTTTCCTGGTTATCTTAAAGAAAATATCTCTTTCCGTTTACAGGGAAATTTGATCTAACTACACTGAACCTGATTTTCGATACTCCATTTCCGAATAAACAAATGACGTAACTGTAGAACATCTCCCTTTTCTCTGTGATTTAATAGGCAGAGCTGCAGTCTATATCCCCAGCTGTCAATTCGAGAGATAAGTTAAGAGTTCTGAAATTCTGAAGACCAATCTGCTGCCTGAAACTGAAAGAACCCCCTACCCCACCCTTGTAAACCTCCCATTACTTACCCTACCAAAGAAAAGAAAAACCCCGACAACTTAAGGGGGAGGGGGGGGGGGGCTACACCTGGAGGCTATCTCGCTTATTACGGGGCCGAATTTTACCAAATTTCATACATATAACAAGCATAGTAAGGAGTCTTAAAATCCCCAATCAAATTTGAGAAAAGAGTTTCATTTCCATGGATACACCGCCATATTGGATTTTATTGACATGTCTTACGTAATGAATACCGCACCTATCGCTAATGGAAATTTTTTTTTTTTGCATGCGTGTTCACAAACATTAGATCTAAAAAAAATTCTGTTGTTTTTTTCCTAATCGAATTAGAAAATCTTAAATGAGTTTTTTCCTGAGGTAGCATTCAAGTGCTAATCCACACTCCAGACACCACCAACAAAAATCTATTCCTTATATCAAAAATTCAACAGACAAATTTTTGTAGTACCCCTTCTCTTCATTCTGTGAAAATTTCATGAAGATTGGATGAAAAATGGTGGAGTTATTCAAAAACGTATAGAGAAAAGTCGCATTTTGAGAAAACGGCCGATAAAGAACAATAAAATACTGACTTTATGAGGAAATGGCGGTTACAAACATGCCCGGTATTGGAAAAAATACGGTTTTTGGGGTTTTTTTATTCCATGAAATAGTTGTAGGAGAGGCTGAGGAAGTTAAAAATGCCTACAACGCAAATTCCATGATTTTGAGCCGAATTTTGATTTTTGGGGTGTAGCCCCCCCCCCCCCCCCCTTAAAACGTAAGCAAAGTAAATAACGGATGTACAGCAAGCACTCTTTTATTACGTATTTACAAAAATGGAATCAGTTTGTTTTGTTGTCGGACTAAAACGTAAAGTACGCAGTAAATTGCTGTAAAAAATAGTTGGGTATTACTTTTGGAGACGGGAGAAATTGGGGGGGGGGGGGGGGGGAGGGGAGCTTCGAATTGTCCAACCGCACATAGGCAGAATGTACAAATCTCTCCAAATAGCTCAGATCATCCTGAGCGATAGATACTTATTGGTACTGGGGGACGAATGTTCTGACTTCACATCAAAAGCACACCCCCTTCCTCACCCACCTTCTCCAAAAAGATAACCACTATCGAGCCGACGTCTGTCATATAACCGGTAGGCTCTTTTCGTTGCACGCTAAAAGATAAGATACGATTTCGGGGAGGAGAACAGCATAATAATATTGTTATTCTATCTTGTATTTTAGTCTTTCTGATAGGATGCTGTATGCCAGTCAGCCTGAACTAGCCTCGGAGAAGCCGTCCAGCCCCAATATGATCAAACCGTGTTGGGTTGGGGGAGGTGGAAGTAGGAGGGGACATAAAGAATCTGCTCTCATTTTTCGATCATTTGACTATTTGCTACCTCAGAATTTCAAAGTTCTATCTGCTTAATTTCTAGTTTTGAGAAATTTGAGGACGAAAATTTTTTAACTTCACAATATATCAAGCTTTTTTTAATATCTTGATAACGACTCCTAATATTCTTACGATTTTGATGGATCAGAAAGAACATTTGGTTACTGAACTCATGGTCTTAGAAACTTAAAAGGGCTAAAAATATGAGAGAGAACCTTGTAATTCTGAGGTAGCGTATTGTCTTAGAAAACCAGCAACATAAAACGGCTTCAAGTTTAATATTACAAAAGAGTAATCAAATGTTGGGATCCAAATACACCAAAGTTGAAAGACTGCTATCGTTTTGGGCATTTGGTAAGTCCATACATGATGTAGGTTTGCACCGAATTTCGCAGTATTATCTTGAAGAACGATTTCTTTTTTTTCTGTTCCCATTGACACGATAGTGCGTTACATTTCAACAAGAGTGCATTGTCGATTGCCTCTGGTAGAGTGCCCTCTATTTTTAATGTCACTGATCTTGGGTACAAATTAAAAATAAGCAAGTTGACTTCAGCAATATTTAGACTGATTTTTTTGTGTGCAGAGGAAAGAAGCTCAAGATAAGCGTTATCCCATGTTCATGATAATACTCGTTGCTACTGATGCACATTTTCTAAACGCTTTGACCCCATCCGGACTGTGTAGGATACTTCCCAGCAAGAAAAAAAGAGACTGATAAATGGTTTGCTCAAGAGGCGGGACCTTCAAACGTATCTCTGATAACAACATCGGTCCCCAGAAATCCGAAGCTGAGGCGCGCAAAATTGGAAACATGAACGAGGATCATCCTCAGCTTGATGCCAACTTACCTAACGGCGCAAAGAAAAATTATTTTTTAAAATTAAAGGGAATTTGCGCCCAAATCGACACACTTCGTATCATTTAGCATGCAGGATTTGACCATACCTATCAGGCCTAACCTGGGGTGAGAAAGATACAACGTTCCTGCAGAAAGACTGAGATATATGAATAAACATCTCTACACACGGTAATCAAACTCAGGTCTTCTGTATGCTATAGCGAAGCACCTAACCACTACATGAAAGACACCGGCATGTCTAATGCGGTGGTGGATATCCCTCACATTTGTCGAAAACAAAATGATGAGCCCAAGAGTCAAACCATAACTAGCGGAAATCCTGTGTGCCCACTGATACGAAAACTGTAGAGCTATGGCATGTAACCTTCTTCCAAACGTCTTTGTTTCTGACAGGTGCAATAAACTTAGGTACAACACGAGCTCGCTCCCCACAGCCTCCATTATCATCCCGTTCTATAATGAGTGGCCATCGATGCTGCTGCGAACAGTGTACAGCATCATTAACCGGACTCCCAGACGTCTGGTTGCTGACATCATTCTTGTGGACGATGCCAGTACCATGGGTAAGACACACTGCGTGAAGCCTTCTTCTTTGCGTTCCTCTGCTGGGTATTACGGGTAGTCGACAGCTGGGTTTTCAATTTGCAGAGCAACTGGTTTGTATGTATAAGACAGTTTTTCCTACTTAGTAGGGCACCTTGCTTTCAGGCAGCCACATTTTGGTTTCGAAGGTACTCTAGATCTATATGTGAGGCAGCGTGGTGGAATCAGGCTCTCGTCAATTTTTGGGCATGTAGAGTTATTGGTATCACCTCAAAGCTTGTTTACTTGTCTTTGTTTGGATGAAAAAAATATCCATTTATCTTAAATACAAGTCGAGATATTTGCAATTGAAAGAGGTGAGGGTCACCTGTTTTCAGAGGTAAAATTAATGAGAAAATGGCCTCAAAAGATAAGTTATTTCCTTAGCTTAAGAGTCCGTGGTAACAGAAAATTTACATTTTTTGTGCCTTTAATCAACGTTTTTCAGACAAATTCACACAGAAACGAGTTCTTTAATAGGATTGAAAGGTGTTGAACCAAAAAACAAAAATTCTATAAAAATTTAAAAAACCTGCGGAAAAATGCAAGTTTCTTCACTTTGATTTTTTTTACGAGAGCCTGATCCCCCCACACTGCCTCACATATGTTTTTATACTGACTAGAACATTTTTAGTTTTGGTAGGAGTTAATTTTCAGCATCAAGGGATCTTTTACGAGCGCAACTTGCACACTCTGGAGTGTTAGAAGAAGGTTGATGAGTGGATCCGTTAAAGGGTAATACTATGAAATGATGTAAGCATGCACAGAGATACCCAAAAAACACACACACACACACACACACACACACACACACACACACACACACACACGCACGCACACACGAACACACACATACACACACACACACACACTTGTGTATATTCACCCAGAGCTAGAAACACAAATCAGACTCAGAAAGAGAGAGAGAGAGAGAGAGAGAGAGAGAGAGAGAGAGAGAGAGAGAGAGAGAGAGAGAGAGAGAGAGAGATACACGAACGTGTTCTCCTAACACCCCCACAAGGATAAAGACAGATCAGATGAATACACGGATAGCGAGACTAGCTATCTAGGTACAGCATACGAGATAAGAAGATAAGAACAGGGCACTGGGTGTGGCTGTGTTTGTGTCTGCGCATGTGTGCGCGTGTGTTAGATTGTGTAGAAAGAGAAAGAAAAAAGGAATGGCATGGAAGAGGGAAAGAGATAGATTGATAGATAGATAAATAGACAAACAGACAGACAAACAGACACTACAACTCCTACAACATGGACCTTTGAACATTCATGTCTGTGCCGGTATACTTTACCCCCC
>NW_004797352.1:1605663-1610380 GCF_000002075.1 Aplysia californica
GCCTTTCAAAACAAAAACTCAGCCCCATCATTTCACACGTTCCATCTTGCTGTAACTTTTATCTTGTTTGTTATTCCCGCTCGAAGAAATGGAAACACAAGTGTCAGAGATTATGCTTTTTTCCCAAGCCACTCCAATCTCCTTATAAACATACCAGACAAAAGCAACAACTTTTTGTCTCAGGTGTTATGTCTTATCCTACGTTGTTGCAAAAAAGTGACAATAGTATTGTAAACGTACAAAGATAAAATTATCAACAACTTCCCCTTGAGGGCAATACACTTTCGCACACACCATGACTGTGTCTTATAGATATTAATACACGAAACAAAAACATGCTAGGCAAAGGGCGATGCGGTTTGATACCTACAAACCATGCTATGTCTTAATATTTGACAAAGGCAGTTCGTGTGACTTGCCATGTGTGAACACCGACACATATGAAAATAATGCCGTTGTTGTTAAAGAACGTGAGGTTAGATGTGTGTTAGGACGTGTGAATGTGAGAAAGGCGTGTGGCCCAGACGGTGTGCCCCATCCCCCACCAAATTCTTAAAAATGTGTTCAACACAACTTAGTTCTATCTACGCCTACATTATCAACAGTCTTTGCTGACACCTGCTTTCCCCACTGTTTGGAAATGTGAAATCGCCCACTTCCAAAGAAAGAAAATTACAGAAATGAATGACCTAAGACCAACAGCCTTAATTTCCGTAGTTATAAAATGTCTTGAAAAAAAGACTACGAACATAAATAGAACCCACCCAGGACCCTCTACAATTCGCACATCGTCAATGGAGAAATGTGGAAGACGCTATTCTACTATTTCATGACAGCATGTTATTATATAGACACGTAGACAAGCCAAAAACATACTGTTTGTTGATTTTTATTCATCCTTTAATACTATCCAGCCAGTTGTCTTTCCAAAGAAATTAGAAAACATAAGTGTTAACGTCAATTTAATATCACGGATAGGGAGTTTTCTTACCAACCGAACCCAATATGTAAAATTAAACAGTAACATCCAAGTTGATCAAATTTGGGGATGGTTCTACCATAATTGAGCTCATTCGGGCTGACCAAAACGAAACTGCTTACCGGAATTTTGTACTTAACTTTTCCGAATGGTGAGACAGTCATAAGATGCTTTTAAATGGGAAAAAAGAAACTGCCCCCGCAGCCACTTGAAATTAATGGTGTAAACGTCGAGCAAGTGTTAGATTATAAGTATTCGGGTGTTACAAAAGACATCAAACTCAATTGGCGTGTCCACACTTCTCTCCTGCATAAAAAAGTGAACAAAAGACTATTTTTTCTAAGAAATCCCAAGTATTTTAAAGTTGATAAAACATTGATGTCCGTATTCAATCAATCAACCATAAAAAGTGGGATAAATTTCTGTATAACAGCATGGGCCGGGAACTATATAATAAAGAAAAATTAAAACGATTAATACAGAAAGCATGCAATATTTCAACATCTACCTTCCCCTACTTGGATGAATTGTACAATACAGCTTGCACGGAAAAAAATTGTGCCATCTTTTTGAACAATAAACATCCCTTGTTCCCTCAAATAAAAACACCAGTCGGAAGTAAAAGACCTAGGCTTCTTATCTGTAACAAAAAAAGATACAGAAGGTCATTTTTATCATCAGCCATCAAAGTTCTTCCATCTTAACCATCTCGTTACAAATATTCATGTGACTTTAGAGCATGCGTCAGAAGAACATTGAGTTACACTCAGAACACTGAGCATGTATCAAGCTTAAGAATGATTATTATTTATATTACTCTTCATTTATAATATGCATGTGGCTGTTAGCCTGCGTGTGTGTATGTTAGTGTGTGTGTGGGGGACCTTGTGCTGCCAGACGTCCCCCATGACTTGGTCAAGCTGGCCGGCCGCAAGCAGTTCAGAGGTGTGTGTATGTTTGTGTGTGTGTGTGTGTGTGTGGGTATGTGTGTGCGCATGCGTGCGTGTGTGTGTGTGTGTATGTGTGTATGTGCCAGGACCTGGACAATAAAGATGTAAAAAAACAAAAATACTCTAAGTAAATATTACTCTTTAGTTTTTTTTAAGTGCCAAAGATTAGAGGTGCTGCAAGAATTAATTGTTATACTAAGTAAGCACGTAATACACCATTGGGCACTATCATAATATGCTCTTTTTCCTACTAATCAGATGACGTCAATCTCATATAAATGGGCAAGGGGAAAATTCAAAGAGGTGTTGCAAGAGAGTAATAAACACAAAAAAGAAATAAGGGAGAAAAGGACGATGGATGTTTGATAGAGCAAGAAGGAGCAAACCACACCAGAGTACCCGCCAACCACCCACAATGAATCCACAATGAATGATATTACAATTATTACTCTTCAGGTGTGGCTGTGTGGCGGGAGTCTAAAACACCTGCCCTGTTCGAGGATCGGTCACGTGGCGCGTGCACAGCCGTACAGTTTCCCAGGGGGCCGGGCGCACATCGAAAATTTTAACTACAAGCGGGCTGTGGACGTCTGGCTAGGGGACTACGCCAAATATGTTTATTACATACGACCGGACATGAAGGTACTCACTGAATCTGGCCAAATATATTTATCATAAACGACCAGACATGAAAGTACTCATTGAATCTAGCCAAATATGTTTATTACATACGAACTGACATGAAGGTACTCACTGAATTTGGCCAAATATGTTTATTACGTACGAACTGACATGAAGGTACTCACTGAATTTGGCCAAATATGTTTATTACTTACGAACTGACATGAAGGTACTCACTAAATTTGGCCAAATATGTTTATTACTTACGAACTGACATAAGGTACTCACTGAATCTGGCCAAATATGTTTATTAAATACGACCTGACATGAATGTACTAATTGAATCTGGAAAAAATATTTTTCACTAAATACGACCTGGCATGAAGGTACTCATTGAATCTGGCCAAATATGATTATTAAATACGACCAAACATGAAGGTACTCATTGAATCTGGCCAGTTATGTTTATTAAATACGACCAGGCATGAAGTTACGTAACGATCCTGGATAAGGAACATCCCTGAAAATAGGGCAATATTTTTGTTTACAACCATTATTATGCATCATCGTTGTTTCCAATAACTCAAAAGCAGAGGAAACGCAGGAGTATTGGGGAGAGGGGAAGAAAGAGAAAGGGTGAAGAAGGAGAGAGTTAAAGAAGGAGATGAATATAGAATTGTGTTGAGGGAAAGAAGAGATTGCTAGAACATGATATACAGAGGAAAAGTACAAAGAAGAGAGGAAAAGGAAAAAAATAAGGGGGGGGGGAGGGGTGCTATAGTAGGAGTAAATGATCGGGTATAGCTGATTGAGTGTTCATATGAAACGAACATAGTTCAGTTTCTGTAACAATATCCTAGAAAATATACTGTATCTATTTTCATCGCTTTCTAAAATTTCGTATATTCAGCGCATTCAGTATTCGATTTATAGAGTTTTTAACCAATTGTTTATCAGGTGTACATGAATCAAACTTTTCAGTGAATTGATTTTCAATATATTGACTCAGTCTAACAAAGTTCTGATTGTCTTACACTGTTCGTTTTTATTTATTCTATATCATATTTCCTCCTTTTTAAAGGGGGGATGGGGTAGGGATGTAAAACCAACCGTTGGCCCCTAATATAACTCAATGTCAAGAAAAGCTACTTAGTCAAGCTTTTTGAGTCCTGTTGTCTGTAGGTCTCGTTGGGAACGTGATATTATGTAATAATTCACTCCAACAGAATGAACTTAAACTTTGGGTATACTTTAGGCACACTCAATATGTCTATTTTTCAATTATTTTTTTTAAAGGGGGAAAAAGACAACAGCAAAAACCTAATCGTTATGATTTTTCTTCAAAACAGACGATGGATGTTGGAGATCTCAGCAGCCGGTTGGAGCTAAAAAAGAGGCTGAAGTGTAAAGACTTTTCTTGGTATTTAGAGAACGTGTGGCCTGAACTGAACAAATATGATGAGCATGCAACAATTTGGGGAGCGGTAAGTCCAAAACTTTTGTGAATGTTTGTGATGTCAATGGTATTATTTGACCATCGTTTTCTTTTGCGTTGTCTACAAATATTCACCTGTATTGGCAAATAAATATTAATCTTCTTCAAAAAAACCTGTTAAGTCATGTTTCACAACTTGTTTTTTCACTTTTATTTATCTAGATTTTTTTTTAAATCAGTTTTTTTTTTCAGAAGGGCGTTGTCAATTCTGGAAAAGACGAACACAGTTTAAAGATTAGTACTGGGTCTTATGTCACGTGGTGAATACACGGTTTCTTCACAGATTGTTAATGAAAAGCGCAACTGTTCTTTTTTAAATCATCCACAATGAGAAATGCAAAAGAATACTACTTACAAACATTATCACTCAGCAGTGGAGACGTTTTTAGATACTTTGAGATTCTATTTCCTTATTTCCTTCGAATACTGGTGAACAAACAATATGAAAAAGGACAGGAAGGGTAGAGGGAGGTCACCGATGTTGGCGAATAGATGCTTAAGTTTGCGGTCGGTAAATTTAAAAGCAACCAGTGGGAAGTTGTACAAGTAGATTTTATATCGTTATATATGGGTTTAGGGACACAAAATGTTTCGTATGTGCATGGATAGAACCATAAATCTTGGATTGAGAGAACACTGGGAGAGGAAGAGATAGACGACGTAGGGTGGTGG
>NW_004797352.1:1612644-1614560 GCF_000002075.1 Aplysia californica
CTCTCTCTCTCTCTCTCTCTCTCTCACCCTCTCTCATTGCCAGCCATATTGTATTCTATAATGCTAATTCGAAGCTGCTATGAATATTATAATTAGTATAAGGCGATTCACGAAACAGGACTTTTATCGCCTGTAAAACCGAGATAAGCAGACGGAGAGACATGAAACTCTCCAAACAGCGTAAGTTCAGGAATACCCTGTCCTCCTGGGTTGGGGATTCGAGCCACGCTCATTCATTCTTTCATTCATTCATTCATTCATTCATTCATTCATTCATTCATTCATTCATTCATTCATTCATTCATTCATTCATTCATTCATTCGGGCGTTTATGTCTATGAGCTTTTCTTTTCCCATGCACTAAATGATTGCGATAGTCTTTCTATGTTCATTCGTTCTTTCGTTCATTCATTCACACGATTCTCCCTCTGTCATTTACTCTCGCCAACATCTGATTACATTCTTTACTCACGAGGTATCCACTTGAATCACTTACCAGGGTTTCTCCCTCACCCATGATGGTCGGCTCCGCACGACACTGCAGTGTGTTATAGCGCCTGTTCAGTACGACGGGGGAGAGGCCAAACTGGAGGACTGCATCATAGGGGCGAAAGACAAGTGGGAATACACCCAAGTGAGTCCATCGGCGTCTGGGAGTGGAGCGGTTATACCGGCTGCCCATTAACACGATCGGGTTGGGTCGGGTCGGTTTGCTAGCCAGATTGAGGCGCAAGGCGGCTATCGTGGCACAAACCGATCGCCCGACTCCTCGCTTAAAAAACAAACGCGTTTTTTTTTCAGGCGACGAGTCATGCGATCGACCCGATCCAACCCCAAACCCATCCGTAGTTGGCATTCGGTATTAGGCGCTTCGCTGCCGTACGCAGGAGCCAGAGTCGATTCCCGAGTGGGGAGAAAAATTGTACCGAGTGTCTCGGTCTCTCTGCTGGGATGTTGTATCGCTTTTAGCTGACGTTGACCTTGAAGGGAGGGTCAAAAGCCTGCCTCCTAAATTATATAAATCATTTTGTCGATTGGGGCTTAAAAATACCTATATTTTAAAAAGGAAGGTTAGACGCTCAGAAACATTAGAAGGACGAACAGTACATTCAAGTCTCCATTGTTTGTTTTGCTGCTTGATTTCATTGCTTGTAACACAGGTACTGCTATACTTAGTTATATTGGGGCAGTATGGGTTAAACACACTTATCTCGAAAAACGTTTACAGTAGAAACATTTTCAGTTTGATGTGAGAGTCAAAATTTGAAAGGGGGAGGGGCGGTGGGGGTCAGGAGGGCGATGGGGGTCAGGAGGGCGGTGAGAGTGCGCTTGAAAGAATTAAGAAGTTAATTATTACTAAATATCAATTCACACAAAAAACAGTACAATGAAGTCTGATCAAACTTCGAAAGTGATTTAGTAATAATTTCATGCGTAATACTGAAGCTAAGTTTACCCACAATGTGATTTTAGCAATGTTTCAAGCTCTTTCAAAGAACTTTTGATCAATCTAAAGTAACGTTTATTGTCAAATGAAGTCTTTCTGATCCATGTACCGATATCACACCGCCGTTGCCTCTCTGTACATGAGATAAACATGTTTTAAATTATAATGGGCACCGTATAGCGCAAAGTCATGGCACTTTAAATATACATGTATTTTAGTATCCCAATCGACTCAATAACATTCTTGGACAAGCTTTTTAGGAAGCATACTGTGCATGGGTACCATTTTACAGGCGGTGAAAGACTAGCTTGACTAACATACTGAGAAATCTCTCTGACGACAAAAAGTGACAGGTGCCCATTTGAGATAGGGAGCATTCAACTTAGCGAAAGATTGGCAGGGAAGGAGCCACTTGGGCGATAAGGACGTTCACACAGAGATAGGACAGGGACAGAAAAGCAAGGCGTAT
>NW_004797352.1:1614694-1617756 GCF_000002075.1 Aplysia californica
CTCTCTCTCTCTCTCTCTCTCTCTCTCTCTCTCTGTCTCTCTAGCCTACCATTAAAGTTTACTACTAATGAATTTGATAGGTGTGTATGCAGATGTTTTATTCCTCAATATGAGTCCCCACTGTACTTGTGGCTATATTCTCCTTACAGAAAACTAAGAGTAAGAGGCAGATGCCCAGCATGACACGTGTTGTGTCTTGTACCTGTAGGCTGCTAGGAGTGACAAATTTTTCCAACTTTCATGATGTCCATGGCTCGGCATAAATTAAATAAAGCTAAAATTCATTCATTTTCAGGACATGCCAGGTACAGCAAAGGAGTTAATCTTCATGAAAAACTTTACACGTTTACTGTAGGGTCTTGCTTGTTTAGCTTTACGACTAGCACAATTTTTATTTAAATATTTTCATCATGCAAATTATGTCTTTTTTTTCTGTACAGTGCTGAACAAAGAGAGAAAGTTATCAAAGTCTTGGTAAGTGAATACCAAATTTTGGTACGACTTGAATAACTTGTACAATGTCAGCATAAATGGACAGAGTATTAAGGGATATATGTTCTCAACTTGTTGTTCTGTGCTTTTTCGTGAGGAAAAATTCCGAGAAATACCATTTTTTGCTCTAGCAGCTGATTTTGACATTTTTTGTTAATGTTGTGAGTAGAGTGTTTTTTCTTTTAAATATTTTCTCCGTCTTCTTAGGCTTTGTTCTGAGAAAGGAAGATTTTCTTTGTGTGTTTGAGTGAGCCTGTAGAGCAGGCCACGAGACTGAGACAGGTGTGTTCTCAGCAGGCAGGGACGGTGGATAGGTGGGCACCTTGTGCTGCGGAAGTCTGTCAGAGCGTCATGGCGCTTTGAATATATAATTAGGCACTATGCTCAATAATTGTTATCTTTATTATAAATTATTTTTATTATTATTATTATTATTATTATGATGATGTTATTATTATAAGTAATGCAGTTGAGTTTGTCTGCCTTCATTTCCAGGAATAAGATGGGCTTATTATATACCCACTCAATGTAGCTAGCTATTTTTTGTTGTTGTGTGGGGGGGGGGTGCATGTGATCAATCACTGACCAGATCTTTCCTTCTAATAATGGGGTCTTTGACAAACATCTTTTGCACTCCTAGTCCGCCCACACGTTAAACCCTTAGGGCTTTTTGGGGTCAAGGTTCGGTGTGTCTAATGCGAGAATATGGACTAGTAATCATTTATCTGTTGGGACGGGAAATCATCACATAACACTTCTTTGTTTCTCTGGTTTAATTTTAGATTTTCAAATCAACCTAACGAGGGTCGAATTTTTTTTTCGGGGTACATCTAGCTGGAAATCCATTAGATCTAGATTTACTTTCATAATACGAGATGTAAAGAACCTCTTTATTCACCCTTACAGATGCTTTTGCGTAATAAATGCATGCTTTCACGTGGCATAAACGTTCCACACTAATCTCATTTCGAAATGTACGGACACTCGATATTGCTGAGTATCGTGGTGCTAATCATAAAGAGGACATTCATCTACATATGTGAGGCATCGTGGTGAAATCAGGCGCTTGTCAAAATAATGAAATCTACGAAACTGCCACTTTTCCTCCAGTTTGGCAATTGTTATCGAATTTGTGGTTATTTGTTGTTGTTTTGTTTTTTTGGCTCAACACCTTTTATGTCCATTTAAAAAGATATTTCTGTGTGGTAATCACCGAGAGCGTCGATTAAAGGCACAAGAAATATAAATGTTTCGTTTCCGAGGACTCTCAAGATATGGAGGTGACCGAACTCAGTGGCCATTTTCTCGCTAATATTACCCCTAAAACTAGACGACCCCACCTCCTGCAAGGGCAAATTTCTCAACTTATATTCAAGTTAGATGGGTATTTTTTCACCAAATGCAAGACAAATGAACAAGCTTTAAGATGTTACCAATAACTCCATATGCCCGAAAACTGACGAGTGCCTGATTCCACTGCGTGGCATCACATATTTACAATACGACACCGAGATGTGACTAAATCAGGGCGATGATAGATGGTGTATACGCAGGGTCATTTCGGTATGTGCTGGCATATTCTCACTCACAAGCTGTCATAGAAGCTGTCATATTGCTTACCATATTGATGGTCACCTACTCAAAGGTTCCTTTAGGAATAGTCTGTTTTGTTTTGCAGTCGTTCTGGCATCGTCAAGTATATTTGTTTTTCCTATCAATTTCCTCGTAGAAGCGATTTGTTTCATACATGCATCGGTTTTTTTGGTGAATCTTTTTCCATAACGTGTTAGCGGAATCGAATTGCTTCGTTCACGTGTCCTGTCGTGACTTTATAAATGTTCAGTTATGAACTGCAAGCAAAAACGCAGAATCTGGCTATTACACCACAGACTTGGGTTTAGCTCCTACAAAGGCTAGCTGTAATCTCCGTTGGTAAAATGCTGGGCTCTGATGAGGATGGCTCAGGTTCTAATCACTGACTGGGCTGTCTTGAACTGGAGTTGTTTGGGATATTTTTTCTATCTTAACGCCTACTTGGTTCTACTCTATCGGAGGCAGACATTATTCAGAGTCCCAAACTCTTGAATAACCCAGAAAGGGGCGTTACTATGCACAGCCCTTCAAATCAAACATGATCTTTGTGGGTGGGTGGCGGGTGCTTTGGTATCGTTTGCTCCTTCTTTCCTACAAAACACCTATCGTCCTTATCTCTCATTCTTTTTTTTTGGTCTTTGATACTCTTTCGTAACACCTTTAATCTTAGGTACTTATATGACCTTATTGTGTTGCAAGTACCGTAAAACTCTTATTAAAACTAAACTAAAACATGGTCTTTTGGCTGATAAAGCTTTATTGACAGCAAAATATTAATTATTTTCTCACAGGATCGTCAGTTGGTGCACACCTCCTCAAAAATGTGTTTGGACGTAGGACTTCAAGGACCTGTGGTGAGGACCTGCAACCCTACTGCTATCACACAGAAGTGGTCGTTTCAACCCTTCCAGTTGCCAAGTATTACACCCAAAGCCTAACTTGTTATTGATCTGATTTAAAAACAACAGTGATATATA
>NW_004797352.1:1617856-1621779 GCF_000002075.1 Aplysia californica
GAAGGAGGAGAGATAAGGACGATAGATGTTTGATAGGAAAGAAGGAGGAGAGATAAGGACGATAGATGTTTGATAGGAAAGAAGGAGGAGAGATAAGGACGATAGATGTTTGATAGGAAAGAAGGAGCTAACCATTGTGGTATTAAGTGTTGGTATTGTGGTATTGATGGGCATGACAAAAAAAGTGCAGTGGAGTCAACTGAAAGAGAAAAGAGAAGTCTGCGTGATGGCCAGATATTCCTCAGCCACTTTGTTGTTCTTTCGGTCGAGAGGTGCTGCTGGAGTAGACGGAGGAAATAGACTTGGGAGTTTCTTTTCTTTCGGTCTATCGCTGATTCCGGATTAACAGTATTCGGTTGAAACACACAATACTGTAACTTTTTCTTCTGCAGATGTGGTCGCTCGGCCACGAACAAATCGACGGCGACCTTGAACTGGATCCGCACTCACTACCATGTGGTGGAGTCCAAATCTTCCCTGACAAAGCAAGACGTTTATGAACATTACAGGTACGTGATTTTTACATATTTTTTTAATGTAGTAGTTTTTACGCACATACTCACGCACACTCACACACACACACACACACACACTCACACACACTCACACACACACCCTTGAACACAATTTGGATCATCTAGGAGGAGGGCTTCCTACCCTGCCTGTTGGGGCTAACGCGGGCTGAGAGGGATACAACCTACCAGCAGACAGACCGAGTTACTCGATAGAAATTCTCCCCACTTGGGATTTGAGCCCTGGTCTCTTGTGTGCAACGGTGAAGTGGGTTTAGTTTGGTGCCTTGACGAACATTTGCTGTGGGTGGTTGGCAGGTGATCTGGTATGGTTTGCTCTTTCTTTACCATCGAACATCTGTTGTCCTTATCTCTCCTCTTCCTTTTCTTGGTATGGTACTGGTAACACCTCTAATCTCCGGCTCTTGTAATGACCTGTTTGTGTTGCAAGTGCCATAAAACTGTTACTCAAACGAAAACTTTGTCCGGTACGCTCTCGTTACACCTCTACTATTGGTCACATATATATGTAATTTGTCATGTTGCAAGTGCTGTAAAGTTCTTCCTACAACTCAACTGTGACATTTGCTTGGTGTTCCAGAAGGTTCTGCGAGGCCTCAAGAGTGGGCGTGATGAGCTCAGCAGACTTTGGCAAGTTGGTGAAGGCTGCGTTCCCGAAACTGCACCACCGTCGACTGGGCCAGCGGGGAAAGTCCAAATATCCTTGAGCTGACCGCAGCCGCAAGTCTCTAGAGACTTTTTCCATTTGACTTTTGCTGTCGTTTCTTTGTCCTTTATACTGCCTGTCAACGAAAAGCTTTGAACGTGTTTGGAAAACTTTGTGAAGGTCGTGGGTCGTCAGCTGGTAGAGAAAGTAAGAAATGTGGTGGTGTTTTTGTCTACGCTGGCTTCTTGGGCCGAGAGAATGAAACGTTTGTTCTTCGTAGCAAGGTGGGTGGTTGGCTGGTGTTCTGGTAACAGAAAGCTCTAACACTAAACGTTGCAGCAGTGTTAGGTGACAGCTGTCTAGTGGATGGGAGCGTACAGACATATAGATGGAGGCGTACAGACATGTAGATGGGGGCGTACAAACTTGTACAGTGGGTAATTGGCGGGTGCTTTTGTTGTAGTTTGCTCCCTCTTTCCTACCAAACATCCATCGTCTCAATCTCACCTCCTTCCTTTTTTTGTGTGTGTGTTACTCTCTTGTAACACCTCTAATCTTGGGCACTTTATATGACCTTATTGTGTTTCAAGTGCCGTAAAACTGGTACTAAAAGAACACTATGTACATGTAATGTTTTGCTCTTGTACCAGTGCTGGTTTGTTTCTTTAACGGCATGCACGTACTGCTATGTGGGGCTGGCCAGGAAGGAAACTGTCGAGTCCCCGAGTCTCCCGTCTTTGGATCCTGCAGTGGTCACTCACGAGGTAAACTCATGTTGTCACACAGGCACACACATGCTCACTTGCACATGTACACACACACACGCAAGCACACACACGCTCGCACATGCACACACACATTAACACACACACACACATTCACACACATACATACACACACACACACACATTCACGCACATACATACATACACACACACACAAACATTCACATACATACACACACACACACACTCACAAACATTCACACACATACATACATACACACACACACACACACACACACATTCACACACATACATACACACACACACACACACATCTCCAGGTTTGACAACTGGTGAAATCAGGCACTCGTCAATGTTAGGCATATGGGGTTTTTAAATTTTAAAACTTGTTCATTTATCATGCTAATGAAGGAAACAAATGTCCGTACATCTTGAATAGAAGTCGTGATATTTGCCGTCGTAGGTAGTCACGTGGTGTGAGACGTACAGTTGAGGAGAAAATTGCCGCCAAAGTTTGGTGAATTGGTAAGCTTGAGTGTCACTGGAAACTGCATATGTACATCTTTGGGGCCTTTGGTCAACATTTGTCTGCAAAATCCGCACAGAGATGAGTTTTTGACTGTGTGATGTCATCAATATGTACGAGGGTGTCTGGGTAAGTTTTGTGGGATTGTCTTTACCCAAAGATGTACTGGAGAGAGAGAGCGAGAGAGACAGGGACAGAGACGGAGTGAGAGAAAGAGGATTACTATAGGAGCTGTGCGCTGCATACGTTCTTTGTATTATTGTACAGTGCATTGAGCACTTCTTTGTGGAAATGCGCTATATAAATGCAATTTATTATTATTATTATTATTGTTGTTATTATTATTATTAGAGTGTTGCCGTGATGGGTCTGTCCACATTGTCACATGACTGGTCTGTCCACATTGTCACATGACTGGTCTGTCCACATTGTCACATGACTGGTCTGTCCACATTGTCACATGACTGGTCTGTCCACAGAACGTTATCGCGAGCAAGGACCCCCCGGTGAGCGAGCTCCACCACATGTCGTGCCAGCTGGTGTGTGAGTGGGCGGGGCAGGTCCTGGAGAAGCCTGTGGGCGACATCGTCAGTCTGTCACAGCACCTGTTTGACGTCGGACTCTCGTGCGGCCGCGCCGCCACCAAGTTTGCTCTCCTGTCGGGGAACCCTGGTCAGTCTGTTGTTTGTTTTTGTAAGGTTTTACAGTACTCACAACTGTATAAGGTCATATGAGCGCCAAGGGGTGGATGTCAACAGAGAAGTCCAAACGGTGAATCAGGCTTACTCTACTCACCTCTCTAGCCTCAACAGCACAAAGTCTGCTTCGACTATCAAGGCACCCCGGAAAAGCTGTTCACAAGAGAGTGACAAACATACAAAAGAAGTAGAGGAAAAAATGACGATAGTAAGGATGAGGAAAGAAAAAGCAGCAGTTCCCCCTATGTTGTTCCGGCACTGTATGAGCATGACATTGATAAATCAGCCCATTTACAATTCTACTGTGTATAAGAACATGTTAATATCCCCGCTTTAGAAATGGCCTAAAGACACTTCAGTCAGTGGCACTGCCTGGAGGGGGGGTCCCAAGGTCAGTGTGTGTGTGCTGTGCCGGCGTCAGTGGAGCAGTGGTTAGACACATCGCTGTCACACCCAGAAGACCTTAGCTTGAGGGGGGAGAAATTTTTTATCAAGTGTCTCTGTCCTTCTGCTGGGTTTTTCTGTCCCTCTCAGACCGCGCTTATAGAACCTATTTGTGGTGCTAGTGCTGTAAAACTTGTGGTAAACCTACTGTTTTGCTCCCCATGGCGTCAGTGTGTGGGGGTGTGTGTGACAAACTTGTGGTAAACCTACGGTTTTGCTCCCCATGGCGTCAGTGTGTGGGGGTGTGTGTGACAAACTTGTGGTAAACCTACGGTTTTGCTCCCCATGGCGTCACTGTGGGTGTGTGTGTGTGTGTGTGTGTGGGTGTGT
>NW_004797352.1:1622509-1630330 GCF_000002075.1 Aplysia californica
CCAGTATTCCTCTGTGGTATTCCTCTGTTGTATGTCTCCAGTATTCCTCTGTGGTATTCCTCTGTTGTATGTCTCCAGTATTCCTCTGTGGTATTCCTCTGTTGTATGTCTCCAGTATTCCCCTGTTGTATTCCTCCTATTCCTCTGTGGTCCCCCCCCAGGCCTGTCCCGGGTAGAAGACAAGGACAAGACGTGGTCCCAGATCCGCCACCAGGAGAGACAGCTGCTCCTTCAGCGGAAACTGCAACAGAACAAACTGATCCGCGAGCACAAGGACCGGCTGAAACAACAAATGCAGCAGCAACAGCAACAACAGCAGCCACAGCAGCGGTCAGGCACACATCACGGAGACTCCCCGCCGGTGGCCACAAGTGGTGGGACGAGCACGGCGCTGCTGTGTATGGTCCCGGGGAAGACAGCGCGCTGTATCTCTGTACAGCCCCGGCTCACCACCTCGCTGTTGTCCGACTCCCTCGACTCCACCTGGCTGTGCGACTCGTCTGACGGCGGCGTGGGTGGGGCGGGGGCGAGTGCCGGGGCAGTCTGCTGTAACGACAGAGGGGAGGGAGTGATGGTGAAGCCTAAGAGGTGCATCAGTAGCAGCGCTGTTCTCAGCCACAGGGAGTCGCGGAAAAACACCACACCCTCGCTCGGGAGAGACGAGGCAGCTGGTGGAGACAACAACAACATGGCCGGCGGTCCCGTCGGAGGAATAACGATGACGTGGCCTGTGGAAGTGTCTATCGGGACTGCGTCGACGACCAATGCGACCCTGATCTCGCCCACGTCTTCCGTCTATTCTCTCGACTCCACATCCAATCTGTCGGGAATCTCCTCCCTGAGCACCATGTCCCACGCGGTTTGTGGGCTGCCGGCGGTGGGCGCGGGCTCGCTCCTCCTGCACCACAAACGTATCGCGACCAGCATCAGCCCCGACCAGGTTTCCACCACCAAGAGACGATGCATCACCTCGCTTGGCGTCTTCAAACACCCGGAGGATGTGGACTGGACCAATGACTGCCCCGCTAGCCGCTGGCCCACCACGCCCGCCCGCCCCTTCTCCTGCCCCACCGTGTACAACGGGATGCCGCGTGACGAGAGGAAGAAGGAGGGGAAGACCGCGGCGTCCAGCGATGAGCTCAGCATGGCTGGGGACAACACGGGGGAGGTGGTGGGTGAGGGCAAGGTGGGCGTGGCACGAGAGTCGAGTGAGGCGGGGGGGCACGGGGTGGTCAGACCACAACACAAGACGCTGAACCATCCCCACAAGTCCTCCAAAGGTCAGCGGAAACATGGCAAGTCTCACACGGACGACGGGCTGGATGGGCGGGCCAAGACAGAGCTGTCCGGTGCGAGCAGTGACCACAAGTTCCACTGTGTCCAGAAGCCAGTGGTCATCAACTGTTCCAAGAGCAGCATGCACGTGGTGGCTTCCTGCCCCGACCTACAGGCCTCCAAGACGTTGTCCGACACCTGGACGACACCCGCCGACACCTGGACGACACTGGCCGATGCCTGGACGACACGGGCCAACACATGGACGACGCCCGCCAGCTCGGGCCAGTCGTACAACATCCTCAACTCCCTTCTCTCCTCCTCCAGTGACTGGTCCCCGGCCCCCGCCCGCCTGGCCGACCAATCACGGCCCCTCTCCTCCTCCTCCTCGGACCTGCTAGACGTGAGACTGCGTCTGACCTCCAGTCTGTCACAGGGCACAGACAGCCCCAGCCTCCTCTCCTCTCTCTCCAGCCGCAGCGCCTTCGTCCCCGTCACCAGCCAGAAACAGCAGGGGGCCTCGCCGCTAGTGGCCGACCTTGACACACCAGAGACCGCCATGTCCGGGAACACGACCGCCGGCCTGGCTCTCAAGTCTGGCTGCGGTACCTCGGAGCCTGTGCTGAGTCGTTCGTCGACCTCCGACCTCCCTGTGTCTGTCCTCTCTAGCAGTGCAGGCTCGCTGTTCAGTAGTAAGGAATCGGGCCAGTCTCAGAGCGAGGAGAGTATGGACACGTCCTTCGCTACTTCCGACAGCGACAGAAGCATGGAAGTTGTTGCCAAAGTGGCCTCGTCAGACGTAGCGCCCCCCAGTGTCAGCGACACAGTGGTGGTCGCCGTGCCTGTCAGTGCGGGGAAGAAGAGCAGCGGGGGTGAGCTGAGGTCATCCGTGACGACCCCCACACCGCCGCTCAAGGTCGGTGATGTGGTGACGTCGCAACACAACACAGGGAGGAAACACACACACGACGACTCGGGCAGCTCACTCTCCACTTCCTGCTGTGCGACCGCCACCTGCCAAGGGGCGCGACCCAAATCTTCGGGCAGCACCAACAGTCAGGTACACCACGGCACTAACTCATCGTCTCCCCTGAGTGCCGCCAAGCGATGTGTCAAGAGTCGGTTCACGCCGATCCGGCCCAAGCTCCACCCGGCGGCCACCACCCCGTCCCCTCAGAAGAAAGACATGCGGCCCGTGGCCACTATCCTCAAGGAGAAACGCTGGCACTCGGCCAAAGATCTCTTCGTCAATCTGGTGACCAACTACCAAGGGGAGCTAAACGTGCAGATGTCCTCGGAGATCCTAGGTGTGTCCCCGCCCCGGGGCATCCTGTCGTCCGACGTTCTGCTGGCTGTTGGCCAGGACGCTGGGTCTGTCAAACCTGGCGTGCCCGAGGCGGCAGCGGCGAGAATCATGACGCCGACTCTGATCCTGGAGCCTGTCTCCCAGCCCACGGGGTTTGCCCCACCCCTCACAACACCACTGCTCTCTCCCCGGTCCGCCCCCATCCTGCCCAAAGTCATCAAGCCACAATTGACCTTGGCCGGCCTCAAGCCACAAACGTCTCCCTGTGAGCCCAGCGGCGCCAACGTCAAACCTGTCGACACTTCCTCCAGTAAATCTGGCAACCTCATCATTCTGTCCCCCAGCTCCGTGGAGAAAGTTCCGTCTGTGAGCCAAGCTGTGCACACCACGCTCATCGTGGAAGACGGGCAGGGCAACAAGTACGCGCTAGACAGCGTGCCCCCCGCCCCCACCCTCCCCCCGGGCTTCCATCAGTTGTGTCGCAGCAACCTGTCGCCTAAGAACTTCAGTGTGGTCAAAGCCACGCCCAGCAACAAGGGGCAGTCCGTGGTCAACATCTCAGAGATCAAAGCCCACGTGTTTGGGCCGGATGCCCAAGGTCAGTCGTACATCAGCATCCCCCACACTGAGACCTGGCTCTCATCGGCCGCCGCAGTGTCCCCAAGTGTGGTCCCACACCTCTCTTCGGCCACCGCCGTGTCCCCGAGTGTGGTCCCACACCTCTCATCGGCCGCCGCAGTGTCCCCAAGCGCGGTCCCACACCTCTCATTGGCTGCCGCTGTGTCCCCGAGTGTGGTCCCACACCTCTCATTGGCTGCCGCTGTATCTCCGAGCGTGGTCCCACACCTCTCCTCAGCAGTCTCCATATCCCCAAGTGTGTCCACTAGCAACGCTCAGAGCATGCCACAGTGCGAGACCACCGCGTGCACACCAGTCCTCTCCACACCCCGCACCACGCCCGTCTCTCTCCCAGCCACCCCACAGACAGCAGCGCCGCAGCAACAACAACAACAACAACAACAGCAGCAACAACAGCAACAGCAACAACAGCCAGCCAACTTGTTCCTGTCGCGTTCCTCCTCCTCGGCTCTCCTGTCAGAGCTGAGCCAGCTAGCCAGTGCCAAGGAGAACCAGACGTGTCAGCCGGGGCTGGTCAACAGTGGTCAGATCAGGCCAGGAACCCCCCAGGACAGCAGGCTCGCCCCGCCCACACCCACCAGCACAGATGCTCGTCCAGCCAGAGACAAAGAGGCGCCACCCACCTGCCAGTCGTTTGAGAGCAGCCTCCAGCGACACGCCACACTCTCCGCGTTCCACCCATGTGTGGTCAACAAGACCTCCGAGGGAAACGTCGCCGGTGAGACAAGGACACTGACGGGTGAGACAAGGACACTGACGGGTGAGACAAGAACACTGACGGGTGAGACAAGGACACTGACGGGTGAGACAAGGACACTGACCTGTGAAGCAAGGACACTGACCGGTGAAGCAAGGATGCTGACCGGTGAAGCAAGGACACTGACCGGTGAGGCAAAGACATTGACCGGCGCGGGGGCGGGGAACTTGGTGGTACTTCCCTCACAGGTGGGTCGCCAGACAGACGGGCAGGGTGAGGGGGCGGGCAGACAGGGAGAGTCGCAGACCGGTGGTCACGCCGCTTGCTCCACGGGGAAGGAAGACGCAGGAAGTGACAAGACACAGCAAGTGCTTCGTAAACGAAAGGCCAGTCGCAGCAGGGAAGACGGTCAGGCTGGCAAGAAGCGACAGAACACATCGGGGCAGGAAATGCCTGGCGTGTCGGAGACCTCTCTCGGCAGCTGTGTGACCGAGTCCCCTGTCACTGGATCGCAAAGTTGTCCAGATTTGGCAGTGAATGGTGCGTCTTATTGTTTCAGAGCGGCCGCTGGGAAAGAACCGTGTGATGACGACGTATTTATCATCAACGGAGAAAACAAGACAGGTTCCCATTTGAATTCTGGGAGAGCAGGATCGAATGTGGCGGCGGCGCTCACGTCAAAGACAGTAACGGAGCTGGACAAGGTCGGCCCAGACACAGAGACGTTGCTGGGACTTATAGAAACCTCAAAGTCCATGACGGTCAAGCAGACGCTGCAAGCCCTCAACTCCCTCAAGGCCAAAATGTGCCAGGGTCAGACCGCGGGCTCTGTGCAACCACCGAGGGACCAGCGTGTCGTGGCAGGGCCAGGACAAGACTCTGGGACTGACGCTGTTACCGGCGCTAGGAAACTGAGCAGCAGCCGAGCTCAGAACGAGGCCAACACGCTGTCTTCTACTCACGGAAAGCTGAACACTCTGTCTCAAGGAGGAAGCTCCAAACATGCTGCGGTCAGAACCACGGAGGATTGGAGCACCAGCAGCAGCGGGCAGGGGAGGGAAGCCACAAAGTTCTCGGGGCCCGTCTCCTCCACCCCTACCTCCCCGCCTCGCGGCAGTCGCAGAAACGTGAGCCTCAACCTTGAGAGCCTGGAGAGTGACGCGCTCCTGGACACAGAGCCCGCGCTGGACCACCGCCTCTTCTCCGACATGTCTGACCACAAAACCTCCGTGGCCGTCGCCGCGCGCTCCACAAAATCCTCCTCTCGCCACCGAGCGAAAGACAGGCTGAGGACCAACGAGCAAAACAAGCCTCCGTATGAGATAAGCGACAGCGCGCTGCGGTCCTACCAGAAAATCCTGAGTGCCAAGGAGCAGCTGGACAAGTTGTGCGCCAGCGAGGCCAGGGAGCAACTGTCCAGGTCGAAGCAGACGGGCGTGTCCGGCCAGCGAGAGAACAAAATGGTGGACAGTCGGCCCAAACAGCCGGACAGGACAAGCAGGGTGAAGGGCGTGGAGCCGAGGCGGAGCCGATCCTGTGTCAACGAGATTCTGAGAAATGAGGACAGAGCGAATTCTTCCACCTGTCATGTCGCTCCAGCGGCCGACGGTCGAGTCGTGCGGTCGTCATCGGTCGCCAGAGTGGAGGGATCTACTCCCAGCCAGGAAATCTGGCAATGTCTGTTGCAGGAAAAACAAGCAATGGGTGAACTGTGCATGGGAGTTTTTTCTTCACATCCACCGTCGAAATCTTTGCCAGGTGCTCTCGGGTTGTCAGTCGACACAAACGTCTGTACCGTCAATTTGCCAGTTCCTTGTACTGGGGGTGATGATGTGACACACAAAGGTCAAAGTTCGGGGACATCAGAAGACAACGAACTCCCGTCAGACATCATTGACTTCATCACAGAATCGATGTCTTCGAGAGCGGCTAGTTCCAAGGCCGACGTTTTGAACTCTCTGTTGATGAATCCTTTCAACACCAAGGGGATTCCCCCAGTCAGCAGCGGGGAGCCCGAGAGTCCGTGTGAGGGGGTGGGCGGGTGTCAGGCGGTGGCTGCGGACGTGGCGGGGATGAACACGTGGAGAGTCTTGAGAAGCCTGTCCGTTCCCAACACCGTGCCAGATTTCCCCGGCTGTCCGGGTGTGAAGCCAGGAGTGGAGGGTAGCAAGGCCGGGGCTGTTTGCCAGGACAGCGCTGTGCTGAGAAGTCGCTCGGTGCTCAGCTGTGGGGCGGAGTCACGCCACACTCTCCCCCCACAACTGTCGCAGCTCAATGTGGTCACCCAGCCGGGAGCCATGTTGCCAGGTGTCGGAGATGCGGAGAAATCGCTTCAACTGTCGGCCGGTGATTCAGGTGGGATGAAATCTGCCAAGTGTTTGACCAGCAATGATTCCGCTGTGAAGGCTACCACCAACCTGTCCAGCAGCACTGACCCCAGCCTGACCTCCACCAATCTGTCCAGCGGCACGTTCCTCAGCCCCGTGGGGCCCGCCAGACTCACCAGACGCTCCTCTGTAGAACGGGCCAGCGGCGAGCGGCCGGTGAGAAAATCGCCTGTGGACATTGTAGCGGGAAAACTTCCCGACTCTGCGGCTTGGGGGAGAACTCCCGTGGAGCGACAGAGCGGGAAGAAGTCGAGCAGTGTCGTGGTGGACAGACCCACGGACGGTTCTGTGTCTAGGTCTCGAACCCAAACCCCAGTGGACAGGTCTCTGACGAAGACGCCAGTGGAGGGCATGCGCTCAAGGACACCTGTCGACCGGTCGCTGACAAAGACGCCGGTGGATCGGCTGATGAAGAGCGTGGTCCCTGTGAGTAAGTCTCCATGTAAGAGCCTGGAGCGCGCTGTGAGCAGAACCCCAGTAGACCACTTGCTCTGTGCCGGCTCCCTGGACAAGCTGAAGGTCAAGGCCCCCGTGGACACGTCAGTGATGAGCACAACCATCGACCTTGACACCTTCAACGTGTCCTACAACGGGGACAGTCTCCACAAAGGCGTTTGTTTCACGGCACTGTCCTCGTCGCCAGACATGAGCTGTGCCCCAAGATCTATCGCCGCCGCAAAAAGCAAAGATGTCTCGAACAACGCTTCTGTGACAAGAACGTCCAACAGGGCAACATCGAGCGATTGTATGGGTGGCAACCCTTTCCCTGACCGCTCCATCAGTCGCACGCCTGTCGACGGTCTGCTGCGTCAGTGGTCGGCCACAAGACCAAACTCGGAGAACACCCGGGTCAGTCGGTCGTTGAACCAAACACCCGCGACTGACGCGGGATACAGCAGTGTCAGTGCCACGCCCGTGTCAGACGTGAGCAGCAGCAGTGTCAGCCCCAGCCCCGTCATGATGTCCGTGTTGGGTGAGTGCGGGCGGCGAGAGCTCACCTCACCGGCCACCATCTTCATGCCGCTGCGCCCTGACTCGGCTCTGAGCGTAGCCCCCTCCGGCAAGTCGTCACGGCAACAAGACCAGACGTCCCAGCTGTGCTCGGAGGAGGACAAAGCGTGGACCAGCGAGTGTTGGGCTCCGTGGGGCGTGGCACCAGCCCCAGACCACGACCCACACAGCCAGTCTGGCCAGCTCAACAACGCCGGTGTCCGTAAACAGATCTCGGAATGTGGCGACTCGCGTCTGTTCACCGAGGTCAGTGTCGGGGATTCGTGGTCTACCCCCGACCTTGAGAGCCTTCTGTCCCTGTCCCTGCAGTGTATCCCCACGCCTCCCTCCTCCCCCTCCTCCTCACCAGACAACGCCCACACCCACCCCTCCCCCGTCCCCTTCACCGGCCACCCACCATCCATCAGACCCCACAAGTCAGAAGGGAGCACCTTCCTCCCCCCCCAGTCTCCCAAACCCTCCAGTTCCCCGATGTCCCTGAGCAAGAGACGTCTGGTCTCCCTCAG
>NW_004797352.1:1630561-1644011 GCF_000002075.1 Aplysia californica
TGGCGTCACCCCGCTGCCCCACCCCCTGTACCATGGTCTCACCCCGTTGCCCCACCCCTTTCTCCGAGGCCAGCGCCGCCCCCAACCGCTTCATGCCCATCCACAGCTCTGGCGTGATGAACACCTCCCTGGCTCCCCACGACAGCTACATCCAGCCCATCCGGCCCGTGGTCACCCTGGCCAGTGTTGCCAGGCAACGCGGCACGCAGCAGACGCTGTACCGCCAGAGTAGCGCCCACCCGAGCTCGGTGACAGCTCCGTCTGGGTTAGAGAGTACGACGGACAGCGCCATGTCGCATGTGGTGGCCACAACCAGCGCCCCGGGCACGCTACGGTCTTTGCACGAGTCTCAGGCCCCGTCGGTTGTTGGAGCCACAGACGGCAGTGTGGCCAGCTCAGGGGGGATAACCTGCCGCAGCCTGCCTCAGCAAGAGTCGCCCGCCCTTGTCCTCTCTCTGTCGGGCAACATCGGAAGCATGTCGGGCCGGGGTCTTCAGACGGTGTGGGGCAAAGAGCAGACGGTGGCCACTAGTGGTGCTTCCTCCAACCTCCCACGCACCTCTTCTGTCAGCTCCCAGCCCGCTGTGGCAAACGTCGTCGGTGCCGCTACACCCAGCCAGTCTGCATCTGCAGTGGCGAGAGGTCAAGGTGAAGGTCGCGGTGTGATGAAGGACGTGGAGCTGCCCGGGGAGATACTGCCGTCGTACGAGGAGGCCGTCATGCTTCTCACAGGTCACGAGCTCGAAGCTTTCAAGAAACACAGGGAGCAGGGGGGGACCGGAGGCCCACACAGTCTGTCCATGGCCTTAGACAACACAACCCAGGCCAGTGGTCGGAGTCAGAGCTCTACTGGGGGTCAGTCGTGGTCACAAACTACACCACAACCACCTCAACCATCCACAACAACAACAGCGACATCAACATCAACAACGACTGTCGCTCCAGCCACCAGACCCGCCCCCCGGGCTCCCCCCCAGCACAACAGTCCTGGCACGTTGCCCGACCCCGGGAGATGCCCGTTTTCCCGCCAGTTGGCCATGCTGAGCGGGCGCACACAGCCCCCGACCCCCGGTCAAGTCGGTCAGACCAAGGTCTTGGAGCGGTCACCAGCGCCCCCGGCCAAAGCAGACAGCTGCCCGAGTCTGAAGGCCATGCTCCGCGCCCCGCCCTTTGCCCTGTCCGTCAACAGAACAAACCCCGCCTCTCAGGTCCCGCCCACCGTGGGCCCCGCCCCCACCACACAGCATCAGCTGGCTGCCCAGGGGGCGAGAACTGGCGCGACACGCTCCACCGGGCAGCGACTGGTGGGAGGAAAACCACGCGACAAATCCTCGTCTCAGCGGGACCAGAGCCCCCTCCAAGTGTCTGTGGCGTCCAGCAAGCTGGAACCCTCCTCCAACGCCTCCAGTAGGAACTCTCCTCTCCAGTCACAGAGCAATCGGCTGACGTGGTCTTCTTCTCCACGTGGCTCCCACCCGTCTCTCAACCCGACCCAGTCGTTTACTGTGGGAAAACCCACCCTATCTTCGCAGCTCTCGGGCCAGCCGCAGGCCGTGAGCGCCAGGTACAACACTCCGACAACCTTCAGCAGACAGGTCGTCCAGCCGCCCACCAACAAACCACATCCCACCAACAAACAACGTCCCACGGCAGGCCACACACCCAGAAAAGCGTCGGCCTCTGACCTCCCATCGGCCAACTACGCGGGCACGGCCCCCAACGTAGACCTGACCAAAACGTCCCTGGCCATGGGCTTTGCACCACCGACCACCGCCGCACCACCGACCACCGCAGCACCACCGACCACCGCCGCACCACCGAGACAGAGAGCAGCGACAGACGTGGGGCCCGCCCCCGCCAACTCCCAGATAAACACGGACGACCTTCAAGCCACGCTGGAAGTTCTCAAGAGCCTGGACAGTCAGTACTTTCTACACAACGACGAGGACAGCAACAGCTCGGAGCTGTAGACCAATTGTGGGGGATCTGTACAGGAATTGTGAGGAGACTGTGGAGGATCTGTGGGGGGGGGGGGGGGACTGTACAGGAATTGTGGGGGCACTGTGGAGGATTTGTGGGGGGATCTATACAGGAATTGTGGGTAAATTGTCCACCGTCAGATGGAGGGATTATTCCCATGAGCTAGAGTGACTGACCACCGTCTGATGGGGGAAGCAGCTCACCACGAGCATCTATGCACTGCTGTGTATTGTGGCCGTCATTTCACATCGTTCTTTGTCAACATACGAGGTTGTCACATACAAGAAACTAGTATATTTTTCTCTACACACGATCCTTTTACTTACACAGAACGTTCAACGAGTCTAAACCTGTCTCTGTGATATGAAGAGACATGAGACTAAGACCTGCTGATGTAGCCGGTCACTTTGTACGACAGACCGTATGTGGGAGATGTTGACTCTGAGCTCTGTGGAGGGAGGGCCACCGTGTGGGAGGGGAACACTGATGTCTGACAGTTGGGAACTGATGGGATGAGAGGTTTACTGTAGTTTGGGGTGAGAGGTTTACTGTAGTTTGGGGTGAGAGGTTTACTGTAGTTTGGGGTGAGAGGTTTACTGTATTGTGACATTTGTGAGACCAGAGGTTTACTGTAGTGTGACATTTGAGAAGTGATGGGATGAGAGGTTTACTGTATTGTGGGATGAGAGGTTTACTGTATTGTGGGATGAGAGGTTTACTGTATTGTGACATTTGTGGGCCACTGACATTTGGGACGTTGTGTGAACTTTGACTGGTGCCAACATGATGTGTGAACAATATGTGAACAATATATATGTGTGTATAGTTTTGCTATAGTCAGAGAAAACACATCTGTCTTGCCAGTGGGGACAAGTTCTCCATTCCTTCTCACTCCCACGGCGGGTGGTGCTTGCTGGCACAAAACTGTTGATGAATGACGTGGGGCTGTTACATAATCCCAGTCTGCGGGGGTTCTGGGGACTCGCATCTTTTCTTTTCCCACAAGTCGATGTCTTGGGAGGATTTTGAGGGAAACTCTCTTGTGTTTTTGTCCCTGGAGTCGTGGAGTGGTTGGCAGACCTGCCGGTACATCATCATGGTTGGTACATCATCATGGTTGGTACATCACCATGGTTGGCAGACCTGCCGGTACATCAACATGTACATTTTGTTTTTTTATGGACATGAGGAACTTTGTATGATATGAAAGTTTACGAGTGTAAAGATATGTTTTGTACAGTGAAGAATGTCCATGTTATATCCTGCCGTTGTTGTACTCCTGTGTGCGCTGAGCGCGGTTTTACTGTACAAAGATTGCCCTGGCTAAAGTCTAAAAGATACAGATTTTACTAAAAAGGTTCTATTTCCATATTATGATCAGAATTTTGTGAACTTGTATGTTTGTATAGTTTGCACATTTTACTTCTGTACACAGCGCGGACGTGTTTCGTGTTTGTTCGAACAGTTTTTGTGTCGTGGCAAACTGGTGAACTGAGGTCACCTCATTGATGACTTTCTGAAGAAAAGACAGAACATTTTTACAGAAATCTGCGTCGTCTTAGTCTTTTTGTCTCTCTGTGTTTTGTCTTTTTGTCTCTTGGTGTTTTGTCTCTCTGTGTTTTGACTTTGACCTTCTTTTTTTTATAATTTAATGTCCGTGTTTTTTCCAACCCCATCAACACAGTTTAGATAATATAGGAAGCGGGCTTCTGGCCATGTCTGTCAGGGCCAACCTGGGCTGAGAGGGATACAACATCCCAGCAGACAGACCCGGGCTGAGAGGGATACAACATCCCAGTAGACAGACCCGGGCTGAGAGGGATACAACATCCCAGCAGACAGACCCGGGCTGAGAGGGATACAACATCCCAGCTGTAAGACTGATATACTCCTATACTCAGTAGCCTACAAATTCTCCCCTCTTGGAAATTAAACTCTGTTCTCTTCCAATACTCCTATACTCAGTACAAATTCTCCCCTCTTGGGAAGTAAACTCTGTTCTCTTTCTGTTCTCTTTCTGTTCTCTTCCATGTGACGGCAGTGTGTCCAAAGGGTACAGCTCCGACGTGGGTCTCCTGCTTTTGCGATGAGTCGAGATAGGTCATTGGGTGGTTGGTGGGTGCTCTGGTGTGGTTTGCTCCTTCTTTCCTATTAAACATCTATCATCCTTATCTCTCCTCCTTCTTTTCATGTTTGTTACTCCCTTGTAACACCTCTAACATTCGGCACTTATATGACCTTATTGTGTTGCAAGTGCCGTAAAAGTCTTACTAAAACAAAAAACAAGACGGGCTACAGCACAGACGTGGGTCTCCTGGTGTTGCGACGTGTCAAGTTGAGTCATGACACACTTCACCGAGCTGTGTGACTGGTGGAGAAACTTGTCTCCCTGGTCGAGGTGGGAGGAGAATTGGCTTTGCCAGTGAAGGGAACGGGTTCAGTTCCCCACTATAACTATGTGTCACATCGCGGTGGAATCAGGCGCTCGTCAAGTTTTTGGCATATATTGAGTTATTGGTATCATCTTAAAGCCTGTCCGTTTGCCTTGCTTTTGATGAAAACAATACCCATTTATCTTGGATACAAGTCGAGATATTTGTGATTGAAGCAGGCGTGGTAGTGGTAGGCTACCTGGTTTCAGAGGTAAAATTAGGGAGAAAATGGCTACCAAAGTTTAATTATTTCCTTAGCTTGAGAGCCCATGGAAACTGAAAATTTACATCTTTTATGCATCTAATCAATGTTTTTCAGTAAAATCCACACTGAAATGTGTTTTTAACGGGCATAAAAGGTGTTGAGCTGGGGAAAAAAATTCAATAAAAATTCCCAAACCTCCGGGAAAATGACAGTTTCTTCACTTTCATTATTTTGACGAGCGCCTGATTTCTCCACGCTGCCTCACATACCATGTGTGTGCCTAAAGTGAGGTACCAAAAGCCGCCACAGAGCATTTTGAGCTACAGGGTAATAATGACCAAAAAATCACTTTTGTGACCAAAATGTGACTCCATAAAAAATGATAGTTCCGCCATTTTTTAACAGTGAGTTGAAATAAGGGTTTTTCATTATTTGGCTTCTAAATATTTTATTTGGAATAATTTTGAGACTAGGGTATTTTTAGAAGATAAATAATGAAGACTGCTTTTAGAAGGTGTTAAAATCTATCCTTGAGCCATGTTTTCTCTTCCCTGCTATGTTTTACCATAAATTACAAATTCTAATCACGATTTGATGTCAACTGAAAGCCAAATTGGAAATAAATTTTCCTTTAAAAAAATACATTAGAAACAATCGAATCATCGTTTTTGTCAAGCGTGTATATGTGTCCTAAACTTAAAAGTTAATTTTCTCAAAATTAGATCTTTATACCCCTCCTCGCAAAATGTGCAATATCTCAAAAACTACTTGAAATATTTCAAAAATTTAAAAACCACAGTGTTCAGCTTTGAATGTCCTATTAGATACAACCCTTTAAGGATTGGTGGACCCCGGGTTCAACGTAGTGAAATAAGTAGATCTAGGTTTCATTAATTAAGGATTGGTGGACCCCGGGGTCAACGTAGTGAAATAAGTAGATCTAGGTTTAATTAATTAACCCAGACAGCATGACTTCTTCGGCTGACTGCGCGGCACTGAGTCAGCAAGGCGGACAAGCGGAGTCCTATGTCCAGCTGACGTAGGGGCGACTTTCACTTTCAATAACTATTCAGCGGTGGCCTAGGCCTACCTATTGCCGATACTCCATTGCCAAAGCGGCTTTCACACATCAAAATAAAGTGGGCTCTGCATCAGATTAAAGGGACATAATTTTATAGGTTCCTATTCTTGCTTGCAATATCCGTGGATTACATCCCGCTACAATACAACCTCCCTCCCCCCCTAAAACCATCTCTCTCTCTCTCTCTCTCTCTCTCTCTCTCTCTCTCTCTCTCTCTCTCTCTCTCTCTCTCCCAGTATTTTCTAGTTCTTACCCATTGTTCCACAGTATTTTCTAGCTCAAACTTAAAATTTCCTAGTTCAGCCCCAGTATTTTCTAGCAAATTCCCAGGTATTTTCTAGTCCATCCCCAGTATTTTTAGCTCATCCCAAGTATTTTCTATCTCGTTCTCAACATTTTCTAGCTCATCCCAATATTGTTCATCTACTCCCAAAATTTTCTAGCTCATCCCAAGCATTTTCTAGCTCATCCCAAAAATTATCTCGCTCATCCCCAATATTTTCTATCTCTATACCCAATATTTTTTTCCTTATCCCCAGTATTTTCTACCGCATCCCTAATATTTTTAGCTCATCAAAAGTATTTTAATATTCTAGCTTATCCCTAGTATTTTCTATCTCACCCTTCATCTTTTGTAGCTCTTCCCCACCTGTTTTTTAGCTTATTATCCGTAATATTTTCTAGCTCATCCACAGTAGTTTTTAGCTTATCCGTAATATTATCTAGCTCATCCACAGTAGTTTTTAGCTTATCCGTAATATTATCTAGCTCATCCCCAGTAGTTTTTAGCTTATCTGTAATATTTTATCTTATACCCAGAGTTCCCCAGTGTTCCCCAGTATTTTTATGCTAATCCCAAATATTCCCCCTTATTTTCTAGCTCATCTCCAATATTTTCTAACTCAACCCTAATAATTTCTAGCTTATCTCGAATAGTTTTTAGCTCATCCCAAGTATTTTATAGCTCAACTTTAAAATTTTTGAGCTCATCCCCTCTACTTTCTAGCTCAACCACATTATTCTCTAGCTCATCACTAATATTTTTCACCTCATGCCCAAATATTTTCTAGCTCATCCCTAATATTTTCTCGTTCATTCCCAACATGTTCTAGCTCACCCCCAGTATTTTTTATCACATCCCCAATATTTTCTAGCTCATCCCCAATATTCCCCAGACTTTTCTATGTCATCCCCAATATTTTTATCTCATCCACAATATTTTCTAGCTCATTCCCAGTATTTTCTAGCTAATCCCTAATATTTTCCACCTAATCCCTAATATTTTCCAGCTCAACCCTAATATTTTCTAGCTCATCCCCAGTACTTTTTAGCTCATCCCCTGTATTTTCTAACTCATCCCCAGAATTCCTCAGTATTTTATAGATCATTCCCAGTACTTTCTATGTGATCCCAAAATTTGCCAATATTTTCTAGACCATCCCCACTGTTTTCTAGTTCATTCCAAGTTCATTCCAAACATTTTTTAGCTCATCCACAATATTTTCTAGCTCGTCATCAGTGTTTTCTAGTTCATCTCCAAAATATTTTTAGCTCATCCCCAGTATTTTGTAGCTCACCCGCAGCATATTTTAGATCATCCCCAATACTATTTTCTAGTTCATCCCCAGTATATAATAACTCAACCTTAATATTTTTAGTTTATCCCCACAATTGTTTAGCGTATCCCCAGTGTTCCCCAGTATTTTCTAGCTAATCACAAATACTCCCCACTATTTTAAAGCTCATCCTCAATATTTTCTAGCTCCAACCCCAGTATTTTCTAGTTCCATCCCCGTATTCCCCCGTATTTTAGCTCATGTGTAGTATTTTCTAGCTCAACTCCAGTATTTTCTAGCTCCATCTACAGTTTCTAGCTCAACCTTAATATTTTCTACACCGTCCCCAACAGTAATTTTAGCTCAGCTCCAATATTTTTCATTTCATCCCAAATATTTTCTAGCTCGAACCTACTATTTTCTTGTTCATCCCCAACATTTTCTAGCTCATCCCCAGTATTTTACATGTCATGCCCAATATTTTGAAAATCTTTTTACCAATAATAGTTAGTTCATCCCCAATATTTCCAAGACTTTTGTATCTCATCTACAACATTTTTTTTTTTAAATCTCATTCCCAATATTTTTAGATTCTTAATATTTTCTAGCTCATCCCAATAGTTTTTATCACATTTCGAGTATTTTCTAGCCCATCCCCAATATTTTCTGGCTTGTCCCAAATATTCCCCAGTATTTTCTAGCTCAACCCTGATATTTTCTACATCATCCTTAGCATTTTCTAGTTCATCCCCAGTTTATTCTAGCTCATCCACATTATTTTGTAACTCATCTTAAAAATGTCCTAGCTCATCAGCAGTATTTTCTAGCTTTACCACATTATTTTCTAGCTCATCATTAATATTTTCTAGCTGACCCCTAATATTTTCTAGTTCATTCCAAACATTTTCTAGCTCATTCCCAATATTTTTTATCACATCCCCAATATTTTCTATCTCATTCCCAACGTCCCCCAGACTTTTCTATCTCATCACCAATATTTTTTAAATCTCATCCACAATATTTTCTACCTCATCCCCAGTATTTTCTAGTTCATCTCCAATATTTTTAGCTCATCCTCAGTATTTTCTAGCTCAACACTAATATTTTCTAGATCACCCCCACTATTTTCTAGCTCCTCTGCAGCATGTTTTAGATCATCCCCACTATTTTCAACCTTAATATTTTTAAGCTCATCGCCCCACAATTTTCTACCTCTACCACAGTAATTTCTAGCTCATCCTTTTCTTCTTCATTCCCCACTATTTTTCATCTCCTCTCAAATATTTTTTTAGCTCATTCTTGATATTTTCTAGTTCAACCACAACGTTTTTTGCTCATCACCAATATTTTTCATCTCATCACCAATATTTTTCATCTCATCACCAATATTTTTCATCTCATCACCAATATTTTTCATCTCATCACCAATATTTTTCATCTCATCACCAATATTTTTCCTCTCATCACCAATATTTTTCCTCTCATCACCAATATTTTTCCTCTCATCCCCAACATTTTCTTGCTCATCCCCAATATTTTTCCTCTCATCCCCAATATTTTCTACTTCCTCCCCATCATTTTCTAGCTCATCCCTAATATTTTCTAGCTCATCCCTAATATTATTTCCTAGCTGATCCTCAGTATTTTTTTGCGCTTCCCCGCCTGTATTTTGAAACTCATCCCCAGTAATTCTCAGTATTTTGTAGATCATTCCAGTATTTTCTAGAAGATAAAAAAAATTGCCAGTATTTTCCAGCCAAACCACAATATTTTCTGGTTAATCCCAAATATTCCCCAGTATTTTCTAGCTTATCTCCAATATTTTCTAGCTCAAACTTAACTCTAATATTTTCTAGATAATCTCCATCTTTTCTAGACCAACCCCACTATTTTCTAGCTCATCACTAATATTTTCTAGCTCATCCGTAATATTTTCTAGTTCATTCCAGACATATTCTAGCTCATCCCCACTATTTTTAATCAAATCGGCAATATTTTTTTATCTCATCCTTCCTATTTTCAAGCTATAAACCCTAATAGTATGATTTTCTAGCTCCACCCTAATATTTCTAGAGTTCTTCCCTAATACTTTTCTAGCTCATACCCAGTACTTTCTAGCTCATACCCAGTACTTTCTAGCTCATACCCAGTACTTTCTAGTTCTTCCCTAATACTTTTCTAGCTCATACCCAGTACTTTGTAGTTCATCCCCAATACTTTTCTAGCTCATACCCAGTACTTTCTAGTTCTTCCCTAATATTTTTCTAGCTCATACCCAGTACTTTCTAGTTCATCCCTAATATTTTCTAGCTCATCCCTAATATTTTCCAGCTAATCCTCAGTATTTTTGCACTTCCCCAGTATTTTCTAGCTTATCCCTAATATTTTATAGCTCATCCCAAACATTCCCCTTTATTTTCTAGCTTACTTTTCATTCCTATTATTTTCTAGCTTATCCCTAATATTTTCTAGCTCATCCCAAACATTCCCCTTTTATTTTCTAGCTTACTTTTCATTCCTATTATTTTCTAGCTTATCCCTAATATTTTCTAGCTCATCCCAAACATTCCCCTTTTTTTCTAGCTTACTTTTCGTTCCTATTATTTTCTAGCTCATCACTATTGTTTTTCTAGTTCATCACCAGTATTTTCTAGTTCATCCCTAATATATTTTAGCTAATCCTCATGATTTTTGTTAACTCATCCCCAGTGTTCCCCACTATTTTCTAGCTCATCCCCAGTATATTCTAGCTCATCTCCAGTATATTCTAGCTCAACCCTAACATTTTCTACATCATCCCCAGTATGTTGTAGCTCATCCCCATTATTTTCTAGCTCAACCACAGTATTTTTTTTAGCTCATTCTTGATATTTTCTAGCTTATCCCCACTATTTGTTAAAAATTCCAAGGGTCCTCACACGGTTCTATCTCGTCCCCAACATTTTCTTGCTCAGCTCCAATATTTTTCATTTCATCCGAAATATTTTCTAGCTCATCCATAACATTTTCTAGTTCATCCCTAACATTTTCTAACTCATCAACAATATTTTTTTTTACCTCATGTCCAATATTTTCTAGCTCATCCTAAACATTAATTCATAACTCATCTCCAATATTCCTCAAACTTGCCTCCTATTACCAATATTTTTTAGCTCATCCCCAATATTTTCAATCTCATCCCCAATATATGTTAGCTCATCACCAATATTTCCAACACTTTTCTCACTCATCCCCAATAACTCTAAGTTCATTCCCAATATTTTTAGATCCGTAATATTATTTTCTAGCTCGTCCTCAATATTTTCTAGCCCATCCTCAATATTCCACAGACTATTCTATCTCATCCCAAATATTTTTTTCTCTCATCCACAATAATTTCTAGCTCGTTCCAAGTACAAATATTTTCTATCTCACCCATAATATTTTTTAACTCTCCCCTAAAATTTTCAAGCTCGTCCCCAATATTTTTCAGTTCATCCCTTATATTTTCTAGCTCATCCCCAGTATTATTTAACTCAACGCCCATTATTTTCTAAGTCATCTCCAGTATTTCCTAGCTCAACCCTAATATTTTCTAACACATCCCCAGTATTATAATAGCTCATCCCCAGTATTTTCTAGCTCATCCCCGGTATTCCTCATTTCTCTAGATCATTTCCAGAACTTTCTAGCGGGTCCCAAAAATGTGCCAGTATGTTTTAGCCCATCTCCAATATTTTCTGGCTTATCCCAAATATTCCTCATTATTTTCTAGCTCGTCTCCAATGCTTTCTAGCCTAACCCTTCTAGCTCATCCCCACTATTTTCTAGCTCATCCCCACTATTTTCTAGCTCATCCCCACTATTTCTTAAAATTCTAATGGTCCTCAGACTGCTCTGTCTCGTCCCCAATATTTTCTAGTTCATCCCCAATATTTGTCATCTCATCCCAAATATTTTCTACCTCATCCCCACTATTTTCTAGCTCATCCCTAATATTTTCTACCTCATCCCCACTATTTTCTAGCTCATCTCCAGTATTTTCAAAATCCTCCCCAGTATTTTCTAGTTCCTCTATAATGCTTTTTAGCAGTTCCTCGGTATTTTCTAGCTCATCCCCGGTATTTTTAGCAGTTCCTCAGTATTTTCTAGCTCATCCCCAGTATTTTTAGCAGTTCCTCAGTATTTTCTAGCTCATCCCCAGTATTTTTAGCACTTCCTCAGTATCTTCTAGCTCATCCCCAATATATATTCTAGCTCCATTCCCAGTACTTTTTAGCATTTCCCCAGCATTTTGTAGATTATCCCTAATATTTTCCAGCTAATCCCAAATATTCCCCACTATTTTTAGCTCATCCCTATTATTTTCTAGCTCGTCCCTAATATATTCTAGCTCATTACTATTATTTTCTAGCTCATCTCTAATATTATCTAGTTCATCCCCAGTATTTTTTAGCTCATTCCTAATGTTTTCTAGCTAATCCCAGTGATTTTTAACTCATCCCCAGTGTTCCCCGGTATTTCTAGCTAATCCCAAATATTCCCCATTATTTTCTAGCTCATCCCCAATATTTTCTAGTTCCATCCCCAGTAGTTTCTAGCTCATCCGCAATATTTTCTACATCATCCCCTCTATTTTCTAGGTCATTCCCAGTAATTTTTAGCTCTTCTCGAGTATTTTCTGGCTTATCCCAAATATTCCTTATTATTTTCTAGCTCATCTCCAGTATTTCCTAGCTGAACCCTAAAAAAAATTTAGATCATCCCCACTATTTTCTAGCTCATCGCCAGCATGTTCTAGATTATTCCCACTATTGTTTAGTTCATCCCCAGTATTTATGAGCTCATCCCCATTCTTTTCTAGCTCAACCACAACTATCTCGTCCCCAACATTTTCAAGCTCAGCTCCAATATTTTTCATTTCATCCCAAATATTTTTTTACCCCATGCCCAATATTTTCTAGCTCATCCTCCACATTTATTCCCAACTCATCGCCAATATTTCTCAAACTTGTCTATCTTATTACCAATATTTTTTTAGCTCATCCCCAATAATCTGTACCTTATTCCCAATATTCTTAGGTTCATTTTATTTTCTAGCATATGCCCAATAGTTTCTAGCATATGCCCAATAGTTTCTAGCATATGCCAAATAGTTTCTAGCTCATCCCCATTATTCCACAGACTATTCTATCTCATCCCCAATATTTTTTTTTCTCTCATCCACAATAATTTCTAGAATCTAGCTCCTCCCAAGTATTTTCTATCTCATCCCTAATATTTTTCAGCTCATCCCTTATATTTTCTAGCTCATCCCCAGTATCATCTACTCAACGCCCATTATTTTCTAGCTCATCCCCAGTATTTTCTAGCTCAACATTAATATTTTCTAAATTATCTCCGTTATTTTATATTTGATCCACAGCATTTTCTAGTTCATCCCCACTGTTTTCTAGCTGCACCAGTATTTTCTAGCTCGTCCCCACTATTATTTAAAATTTAAAATATTTAATATTCCAACGGTCCACCGACTTTTCTATCTCGTTCCCAACATTTTCTAATTCATCCCCCACTATTTTTAATCTCATCCCAAATATTTTTTAGCTCATCCCTAATATCTCCTAGCTCATCAGTAACACTTTTTAGTTCATCCCCAATATTTTTCTCCTCATTCCCACAGTTTTATAGCTCATTCCTAGTATTTTCTTGCTCATCCCCAGTATTCTCGAGTTCATGCCCAGTATTTTCAAATTTCTAGCTCCTCCCTTATGTTTTCTAGCACTTCCTCAGTATTTTCTAGCTAGTTCATCCCTAATATTTTACTAGCTCATCCCTAATATTTTCTAGCTGATCCCCAGTATTTTTTAACTCTTCCCTAGTATTTTCTAGCTTATCCCTAATATTTTCTAGCTCATCCCTATTATTTTACAGCTCGTCCCTCTAGCTCATTACTATTATTTTCTAGCTCATCCCTAATATTGTCTAGCTAATCCCCATGATTTTTTAACTCATCCCCAGTGTTCTCCAGTATTTTTTAACTAATCCCAAATATTCCCCACTATTTTCTAGCTCATCTCTAATATTTTCTAGCTCCGTCCCCAGTATTTTCTAGTTCCATCCCCAGTATTTTCTAGTTACATCCCCAGTGTTCCCCAGTATTTTCTAGCTCATCTGTAATATTTTCTAAGTCAGTCCCAGTATTTTGTAGCTCAACCCC
>NW_004797352.1:1647874-1649785 GCF_000002075.1 Aplysia californica
AAGATGGGAGACGTCACTGACACAAGATGGGAGACGTCACTGACACAAGATGGGAGACGTCACTGACACAAGATGGGAGACGTCACTGACACAGATGGCAGATGTCACTGACACAAGATGGGAGACGTCACTGACGCGGGCCGAGAGAGCAGTTGCTCAAATTTGAAATTTCTCAAATCAGGAGTTTCATTTCATTTCCTTTCAGTTTATCGCTGTTTGCGGGTGAGCCGTGTGTTTGCCCTTCCCGACATTTCAGGACATGTGTAGTGAGGTCACTATTTTGTTACCATGGTTACGATGACACTAGCCGACAGAAAACTATGGTGACGTCAGAACTGAAAACAAAATTCTAAAAAGAACCACTCTCGATAACAGTTCCAGTAACGAAAGTAAAGCCTAACTGGTTACAACTACTACAACTAGAGATGTGTCTCATCCAATATTTTGCACCTTCAACAAAAAGTTTCAACATTCATGGAATACAAGGATAAACAATCAGCTGCCTTGACTCTCCACAAGGTTTGGAGTAGGGAGGAACGGAGGAACGGAGGAACGGAGGAATGGAGGAACGGAGGAATGGAGGAACGGAGGAAGGGAGGAATGGAGGAACGGAGGAATGGAGGAACGGAGGAATGGAGGAACGGAGGAAGGGAGGAACGGAGGAAGGGAGGAACGGAGGAACGGAGGAAGGGAGGAACGGAGGAACGGAGGAACGGAGGAACGGAGGAACGGAGGAACGGAGGAATGGAGGAAGGGAGGAATGGAGGAAGGGAGGAAGGGAGGAAGGGAGGAAGGGAGGAAGGGAGGAATGGAGGAAGGGAGGAATGGAGGAAGGGAGGAAGGGAGGAAGGGAGGAAGGGAGGAAGGGAGGAATGGAGGAAGGGAGGAAGGGAGGAAGGGAGGAATTTTGGGTCAAAGAAAAAACCAACAGGAAAAACAAAACTGATATGTGTTGATAGTCATTGTTGTGATATGTTGCGATACGTTGTGATATGTCCTTGACGCAAGTCGTACCGAACGACCCCACGGGGAGCAGACACACCTGTGACCTAACGAAACCAGTAGCTTCCCACCTGAGATAACACACCACGTACATTTGTACGTTGTTCCCCCACACACACGCTTCCTCACAACGTCAGCGACAACTTCACACAGCGCCACACGGGAATGTTTTCTACATCTCCATATATCATAATCATAAACGTCTCGATATTTCATCATAATCATCTCTATATATATAATAACCATAAACAAATCTATATATATATATATATAATTATTATAATCATAAACCTATTGGTAGTTCACACAACAGGGCACAAAGGAAAAGCAGGAATCAGTTTTCAAAATATATATATAATATATATGGTAAACAAGGCTGGTATATGATAGACAAACGTGAGTGAGGTTCTCACACTCTATGGTAAACAAGGCTGGTATATGGTAGACAAACGTGAATGAGGTTCTCACACTCTATGGTAAACAAGGCTGGTATATGGTAGACAAACGTGAATGAGGTTCTCACACTCTATGGTAAACAAGGCTGGTATATGATAAACAAACGTGAATGAGGTTCTCCCACTCTATGGTAAACAAGGCCTGTCTATGACAGAGACACATGAATGAGGTTCTCCCACTCTATGGTAAACAAGGCCTGTGTATGACAGAGACACATGAATGAGGTTCTCCCACTCTATGGTAAACAAGGCTTGTATGACAAAGAGACATGAATGAGGCTCTCACACTCTATGGTAATCTCCCACTCTATGGTAAACAAGGCTTGTATAAGACAGAGACACATGGAAAAGGTAGATGTGCAACTAGCTAGGTGTACATTTGACATTTTGTTTTGAGATCAGGAATGTGGTGACCGTATGGAGCACTGGCATGAACCTGGCAAAGTAGGTGTTG
>NW_004797352.1:1649885-1651800 GCF_000002075.1 Aplysia californica
TTCCCCCACACACACGCTTCCTCACAACGTCAGCGACAACTTCACACAGCGCCACACGGGAATGTTTTCTACATCTCCATATATCATAATCATAAACGTCTCGATATTTCATCATAATCATCTCTATATATATAATAACCATAAACAAATCTATATATATATATATATAATTATTATAATCATAAACCTATTGGTAGTTCACACAACAGGGCACAAAGGAAAAGCAGGAATCAGTTTTCAAAATATATATATAATATATATGGTAAACAAGGCTGGTATATGATAGACAAACGTGAGTGAGGTTCTCACACTCTATGGTAAACAAGGCTGGTATATGGTAGACAAACGTGAATGAGGTTCTCACACTCTATGGTAAACAAGGCTGGTATATGGTAGACAAACGTGAATGAGGTTCTCACACTCTATGGTAAACAAGGCTGGTATATGATAAACAAACGTGAATGAGGTTCTCCCACTCTATGGTAAACAAGGCCTGTCTATGACAGAGACACATGAATGAGGTTCTCCCACTCTATGGTAAACAAGGCCTGTGTATGACAGAGACACATGAATGAGGTTCTCCCACTCTATGGTAAACAAGGCCTGTGTATGACAGAGACACATGAATGAGGTTCTCCCACTCTATGGTAAACAAGGCTTGTATGACAAAGAGACATGAATGAGGCTCTCACACTCTATGGTAATCTCCCACTCTATGGTAAACAAGGCTTGTATAAGACAGAGACACATGGAAAAGGTAGATGTGCAACTAGCTAGGTGTACATTTGACATTTTGTTTTGAGATCAGGAATGTGGTGACCGTATGGAGCACTGGCATGAACCTGGCAAAGTAGGTGTTGGCTTTGATGTTTCAGTCTGGAAAAGTTTGATCAGTAACTCACAGCACCAGAACACGTGCGTGACAACTGACGAAAAAACCAAGCAGACTGGCCACAAACATATGTACACTTGGACTATGATGATTATAATATTGTCAGTATACAAGATATTCAAGGTCACTTACTGGGCCTTTTAGTTTGGACTCAGAGTTTAGAGTCAAAGTATTTGAAGGTTTTGTGTCTCATTCTCACTTGTGTCTTTTCCATCACACTTACACAATAATGGACATTCCCTTATACTGACACAGTTATTAACACAATTGTCTGTCACAAAACACACACATCCTCATCATCATCATAAGACCGGCTAATCCCAGAGAAATACATTTTGCAGGAGAGGCACAAAAAACTTGTTTGGTTTCCTCATCCAGCGATCTGGCGGCCCACGCGTTGTTTGGCTTATGTCACATGAGGCAGGAGTAGCGGCAGTTTTAGACAAAATTCTGGCCGGTCTTTGTCTCAGCATACGGAATGGATAATCTAGCATTAGTATCGATTGATCAAATACATTTGTAAAAAGGAATTCTTAGAGTTACCAGGTTTTATCACAGGAATGACCACAGGTTCAAGAAACCAGAGATGCAACAGGGAGGTACAAAATTTGGGAAAACAATAATTGCTAAGGACCAAAACTTGAGTACAATGATAAATAACTAAGTGTTGATGAGAACCACAATCTAGATGTTGGTGAGAGCAGAGAGGGCCACACGTCACAGACACAGACCAGACACAGACCAGACACAGACACAGACACAGACCAGACACAGACACACACAGACACACACAGACACACACAGACACAGACACAGACACAGACAGACACAGAAACACACAGACCAGACACAGACAGACACAGATCAGACACAGACACACACAGACACAGACACAGACACAGGCACAGACACAGACACACAGAGACCAGACACAGACGCACACAGACACACACACACAGACACAGACACACACACACACACAGACACACACACACAGACACACACACACACACACACACACAC
>NW_004797352.1:1654414-1657227 GCF_000002075.1 Aplysia californica
CATATATATATATATCGCATATATATATATTGCTCACATACAAAGTAAGAAGGGACATTCACAAATATATTCCTGGTATTGTATAGTTTTCCTTGACGACAGTTTGTGGGAATCCAAACAGCTAGTGAATGTCCCCTCGTAGACTGTCACTTGAGTGTCGGCCAGTTTTGTTACGTTCTAGGCTGGTGGGATCCTAACGGGCAAGTCTGGATGTTGTTTCTTAGAGCAATGAGAAAAAGTTTACATTTATTTCTTCCAGAAATTGGTTTGAAAAGTTAACATATTTAGCCGTTTGACTGCAGTTTAAAATCTGTATAGTTTTCTAGTAATATGCAAAACAGTTTTTAAAAACTTAAAAAAATTTCTGCCATGCTCAGAGAAGCAAACTGCCCGTCACCAGTCTGACAGTCAAGGTCATTCCCCGGAAAATTCTGACAGAACTTGGAGAAAATATCGAGGGTTTCCCACACACCCTGGGGCGACGACTGACCTACTTCCTCACGTGATGACGTTGTTCTGTAAGCCTAGAGCATGTGGATAGATCGCCTCTATCTGACAAGCACACATTTTGTTCTGGTGGAAAAGGCACACATACACAAAGGGAAAAAATAACATTTCCATTTTCCCATTTTCCCTCTGTAAACTAAACTGTAATACCTTCCCATGGTTTTGGTAGAATATATTTCATCTTCAGCAACAACAGTACAGGCACAGGAAATTGAACATTTGTCATAAAGTTACATTGATATCGTAAATCATCAAATTTGGAAAACATGCACAAACTTTCACAACCAAAAACTGGACAAGAATTTTACGTTTCTTTTCCCAGTAAGATAAAAACGTGACGAGTAAAGACGTGTGTACGAGAATACAAGGATCATACAGACCTTGTGAGTAAAGACGTATATATATACCGAAATACAAAGATCATACAGACCGAAATACAAAGATCATACAGAAGTCATGAGTAAAGACGTATATACTGGAATACAAAGATCATACACAGCTTATGAGAAAAGACGTACATATATATGTACGGGAATACAATGATCACACACAACCCATGAGAAAAGACGTATATAATATATAAACGAGGAATACACAACTCTAGTTCCATGTACATAGCTGCCAACTATTCACAAACAAAAACAGTCTGTACCCTCACATTGGTCAAGATAGTAGACTTTGGTCAAGTACCCCCCCTCCCCCCTTACTACCAAACTGTTCACACACATTTTTCCGTATTTCATCAGTTCAAGCTATTCCAAGTAGACCTACAACAAAAGATTTCTCCAGTTGACTTGCGGGCTTCAGGTTCAACATTATTTCTCAATCTGGTCTCGACAGTTCAGAATTTCTCCTCAGCTTCAGCCAATCCAGGAGCAGCAGGAATATAGAACACAAAATATGTGTCAGGACACTGTGGAGTCAGGCACTTGTCAAGTTTTGGCTATGTAGAGTTATTGGTACAATACCCATTTATCATAGAAGTTGAGATATTTGTGACTGAAGGAGGTGGGGGTCGCCTGGTTTCAGGGGGGATGATAGCGAGAAAATGGCCGCCAAAGTTTGGTAACTTCAATTGCTTAAGAGTCTTTGAAAACTGAAAATTTACTTATTTTATGCCTTTCATCAATGTTTTTCAGTAAAATTGACACAGAAATGGGTTGTTATACGGACAAAAAAGGTGTAGAGCCCCCCAAAAAAATTCAATAAAAAATGCAAAACTGGCAGACAGGTGCCTATTTTTACGAGCGCCTGATTTCACCACGATGCCTCAAATATGTGTTTTCTGATACGAAAATGGACTTCCAAGCTCAGCCACTAAATAATGTATTAACTACGTTTCTTCCAGGTACCGTCTGGCAGCTATGTACATACCATTCACACCAGCGACCTCGCAAACTACGGAATATTCTCGTCCAGCTGCACACAGCTCTCCAATTGCTCAACCTAGCACAGTTACAGACATTTCTCTCATTGGCTTTATTTATCTTTGCGAAACGAAAACGACTTGAAGAGACTGGACGATCGTCGGTGGGGGGCGGGTTGACCTTGAGTCAAGGACACTTCCAGCTCGATGCCGTTGCCCATGGGTAGCCATTTGCACACGCTGTCAGCGTCTGAGGAGAGAGAGAGCGACGGAGTCAGGGGGAGGTAACTTCTTTCTTCTTTCCTGACTCAACATCAGACGTAACAACACAGGCTACACCAGGACACGATAGAGAGAACGTAACAACACAGGCTACACCAGGACAAGATAGAGAGAACGTAACAACTTATTTCTTCAGAACAGCCATCTGACACAGACACATGGGAACATCTGACACATGGGAACATCTGACACAGACACATGGGAACATCTGACACAGACACATGGGAACATCTGACACATGGAACAGACACATGGGAACATCTGACACATGGGAACATCTGACACATGGGAACATCTGACACATGGGAACATCTGACACAGACACATGGGAACATCTGACACAGACACATGGGAACATCTGACACATGGAACAGACACATGGGAACATCTGACACATGGGAACATCTGACACATGGGAACATCTGACACATGGGAACATCTGACACAGACACATGGGCTGAGGACAAACCATCTGGACAAAGCAATCAAACAGACGAGTTGAGATAAGGAGACCATCTATACAGCTATCTCCCAACAGGGAGAGAGATAAGGAGAGACAAGATAGAGAGAGAGGGAGAGACAAGATAGACAGAGACAGGATAGACAGAGACAGGATAGACAGAGACAGGATAGACAGAGACAGGATATATATATATAT
>NW_004797352.1:1662224-1663580 GCF_000002075.1 Aplysia californica
AGTTATACTGTAAAAACTTAGCCTATATATATAAGAGTTATACTGTAAAAACTTAGCCTATATATATATATAAGAGTTATACTGTAAAAACTTAGCCTATATATATAAGAGTTATACTGTAAAAACTTAGCCTATATATATATATAAGAGTTATACTGTAAAAACTTAGCCTATATATATAAGAGTTATACTGTATCTATTTTCCTAGGAGTGAAATACGAGAAGCAACTCATTTTGTCAGCACGCTTCACACATGGTTGTGAGATTTGAGAAGTCTTGTCCGATGTTCTACACGGAAGTTTGACACCGGGTCACAGAGAGAGAGCTACTGAAGGGATCACGAGAACGAGAAATGGGGGGGGGTGCAAGGGCTGAACTGAAACAGAGAGAAAGAAATTCTGTGAAGATAGAAAGATGAGAAAGACTGAAGAAAAGAACAGACGACATGTTCAAGCAGAGAAGGAATGAAAGCGGGAAACAGGAAAACAGGAGTATTGTCTGATTGGAGAGAGAGAGGGGGGGAGTAGGGGAAAACAGGAGTATTGTCTGATTAGAGGGGGTGGGGTGTAGGGGAAAACAGGAGTATTGTCTGATTAAAGGGGGGGGGGTGTAGGGGAAAACTACGCAGCGAATCTGAAGGGGAAAAGAATGAAACAAAAAGAAAGCAGAAAAAAACCAGATCTAGAAATCTTCCAAGCAAAGCGACCTTCGACCTTATTCAACAACAGACTCTTGGGCGGGAGGCGCGAAGCGGTCACAATAGACTACAATGTATTGACGTCATTGGGACAGGAACAAATGGCCACAAGCAAACCGTCTCTGCGACTGGCGAGGTGGGTGAAGGTTTTCTCCCAGCTTGTGGCTGGCTCAGCTACAACAAGGGAAGCCCAGGACACTAAACACATGGACAACAGCACAAAACAAACACACAAACAAAAATAACAAAGGACTGTCGTATTTGTTTTTGTTTTTGTAAGTGTTTTAAGGCACTTGCAACACAATAAGGTCATATAAGTTCCGAAGCTTAGAGGTGTTTGATAGAGGAAAGACGGTCCACACAGCGACACACATGACACCCTTCAAAGACACAACAGTCCCACAGATCTCCCTTCGACACCTCACGACACAAGGGACAAGAAATGTTTTTTTGGTTGTTGTTTTGTTTTTCTTTTTCTGAAGGGTGCACATCACTACTGAACCCAGACGTCATTGTAGAGGCAGACAGTTCAACATGTCGTCAAGGTCACAGACAGGTCACCAAGGTCATAGACATGTCGTCAAGGTCACAGACAGGTCACCAAGGTCATAGACATGTCGTCAAGGTCACAGACAGGTCACCAAGGTCATAGACATGTC
>NW_004797352.1:1664838-1667067 GCF_000002075.1 Aplysia californica
CGACAGAACATGGGCTGGCTGGTAGTGGTACGTATCCTGCAGCAATGTAGTCGGGCTGCGTGCAATGACTCACCAGCCACAGGCACAGTCAATGCTAAACAACTATTCTAATCTGTGAGGATCCCACGAAAAACCGAATATCGTATTCGTAATCGGCGCCTCAAAATTAGCAAAGTCTACGCGTAACCCACCTGTTCAAATTATGTAGAATTTTACTTTTCAAATTTTCTTTTAATTTAAAAGACCCATTCATTTCTTGTTTTCGCCTAGCGTTAATTGACCTCTGGACTATTTATAGTTTAGCCCGACCCCGAGAGCTGACACAAAGACGTCAGAAACGACTCATACTTTGGTGAACACGTACGCCAGACATGAACAGACCGTACACCATACTGCCTCCAACCGACAAAAAACGGGTGGTTTCTGGTATGGTGGACAGGCGGCTAAAATTACAAGATATTAAGAATAAAGGTCGGGAGATACAACATTAAGCCCCCCCCCCCCGGGTCATGCACACCGTGACAACGTGACGACGTGACAACGTGACAACGTGCTGTCATCTCACCCGGCGGCGTGCTGTCTTTTACACGCACGTCACGCGAGTCACGTGAACGCACGTCACGTGAACGCACGTCACACACATCCTCCAACTCCAACTCTTGGAACCGGACCTTGGGCGCAGCTGTGTCAGGAGGGGAAACACGAGAGGGAATACAGAGAGAGGGGGGGGGTGAGAGAGGAGGTGAGAGAGGAGGGATGAGAGAGGACGGGTGAGAGAGGAGGTGAGAGAGGAGGGATGAGAGAGGACGGGTGAGAGAGGAGGTGAGAGAGGAGGGATGAGAGAGGACGGGTGAGAGAGGACGGGTGAGAGTTGTTCTGTTTGCTTGTTTGAGTTTGAGGACTGACAAAACTAACAACTGACAAAAATAACAACTGACACTGACAGTTAACGACCTGAGTGACGTCACAGTGTAGCCCAAGGTCTGAGCGACAACAAGATGGCAGCACAGCCAGTGGTGACATGAACATGAACATAACGTACGTCACGTGACCACCTGACACACAGCTCAGTCACAGAACACACATCTCTGGTCTTCCTACAACACACCTGACACACATCTCTGGTCTCCCTACAACACACCTGACACACATCTCTGGTCTCCCTACAACACACCTGACGCACATCTCTGGTCTCCCTACAACACACCTGACGCTCATCTCTGGTCTGCTTACAACACACCTGACACACACAGCCAGGAGCCTCAGTCACAGAACACACATCTTGATCAAGACTTGAAATCGGTCAATTAGATCATCATTCTCACCATAACTAACACATTAATCAATGTTCATGAGATTTGGCCCACCTACTAACAACAACATAATTGTACCCTAGGCGATCACAGTTTTTATGACCGTCTAGATTGTACCTCATCCTTGCTACAAGTTTGGATGTATCTTGAAAACTGTCAAATTAAATCCCACTAAAATTTGAAAATGAAAAAAAAATGTTTGCAAAATTCCAACGGTCATTCTGATAATTACGTGAGAAATATGTCAATTATTGTCGTACTCCATCACTATTTATCACTTTTGTGCATGAATGTCTACTATGGCTTCAATAGGTTTAATATCTAGGGAAAGATGGGAAAAACTCAAGGCCAAAACCTTTGACCCATTCCAGAGAATGTTTTACTTTCAATTATCAAATGGCGTGTCTGTATCTTTAACGATAAATACATTTGGGAAGACAGTGACCATTTTCACGGTGATATTGCTCCCTTACAAGAGCCAGAAGTGAGAGCTTCGATGAGATATGGTAGCACGGCACGGCAAACCACAATATATTAAAGATATATGTTATATTGTCAGGATCATTGAAAAGGTGGACTCTAGGGACAAGAAAACGAAAAAGGTAAATAAACACCGCACACACAGTGGCCTATATGAGACCGACAGTGGCCTATATGAGACGACAGTGGCCTATATGAGACCGACAGTGGCCTATATGAGACGACAGTGCCATCTGGAGTCACGTGTCAAGTTTTAGTCAACACACAAACAGACACACAAACAGACACACAAATAGACACACAAACAAACACACAAACAGCCACAGATGAGGAAAGCTGTGCTAGAAAAGACTGGCGAGGAGAGAGGTGTGGCGTGTGTACTACCTGTCTTCAGATCATATCTCCACACGGCTGTCACCACTCCTATCGTGGGGGG
>NW_004797352.1:1667732-1668958 GCF_000002075.1 Aplysia californica
TATAAATATACATAGGCACAGCTTCTGTCCTGCATGAGGCGACATACCAGCCCTGTGAGAACAGCCACAGAGAGACAGCAGCACATGGTGGAGATGAACAGTGGTGAATTCCCCCTTCAATAATCAACATGCATTATGTATGGAAACAAGATCTACCACAGCAAATATACTGTGTACCTTGAGCACACACACACTTAGACGCCCACATATAAAAAAGGTACATTAGTGAGTAAAGTAAAGGTGGAAGTAAAAAATGAAAATCTTATTTGAAGATGAAAACAAGCAGAGGTGATTTTGTTTTTGAAATTAGAGAAAAAATAATTATATTGGTGAAGAACTTTTTCCATAATAATGATTACCATAATATATAATATTATTACTTCTTTACCCATTTTCCCCATTATTTTCATCATTTCCATATTTCCATTTCATCAACAGTTCTCACAGTGTGAACAGATGATGTAAAATGAAAAGAACCTGTCTCCCCCCCCCCCCCCCAACTTTCTCCCCCCCTAACTTTCCCCACACATCCCATGGTCCTGATGTGACAAGACCAGGACCCGAGGAACCTCCAGACTTGGGAGTCACTGTTGTTTATAACTGGTCGTTTTTAAGGACAAGCGGGCTAACCCAGATTTCGGGGGTTTCCAGATATCTTGACCTACCCCAAAAGTGAGCATTGCTTTACCTATAGGAGAAGTTTGGTTTCATTTGTGAGTATATTTCATTATAATTTGTTTGGTTGTAGATAAAACTCCCCTTTTCTTTTAAAGAAACTGAACAAGGGGCAAAAACTTTACCTTCGATTTTCTCAAAACAGCATTTTCCGGGATAGCCCCCCTTGTGCTTAAAAACGACCACATAATTATTATATTTCTTAGATTTCTTTATAGAGACAATATCTGGTTACGCGTCCCCGGTTATTTCCCTTTGTATCTGTCTACTCATTGGTTCATTCCCCGCCAACAGGAAGCAGCAGTGCCAGCAGCAGAAGCACAAAGCGCTCAAGGACCCCGGGAAAGATTCCTTAGCTCTCCTGGTTCTCTACGCTTTAATTGTAAAAAAAAGCATTAAAACTAAAGTGTGCAAAGCTTGAGTGAGTCATAAAGCTGCTGAGTGAGTCAATTATGGTATCGTGTGGGCTAGATCTAGGTCAGTAGATCTAGGTCAGTGAGGAAGAAAATCTCCCAGGCAAACAACTACTGAACCAGACGTGCCCACAGCCT
>NW_004797352.1:1671675-1672724 GCF_000002075.1 Aplysia californica
AAATCTACTCACATCTCCGACGCCTTAGTCTGACTGGGGCTACCAAAACAACAACACGTGTCAGCGCAGCGCACAGATTAGCTGGACGGTGGCTCAATGGATGACCACTTAACAGATGACCGGTTAACAGGTGACCAATTAACAGATGACTAGTTAATGGGTGACTAATTAACAGATGACAAGTTAACAGGTGAACAATTAACAGACGACTAGTCAAAAGATGACCAGTCAACAGTTAACAGATGACCAGTTAACAAAAGATGAAGATAGTTGTTGTAAAGCACACCGATCTATCACCCGTGTCTCTCCTTCTGTTCTTTCTAGAAAGTAGATCTAGTAACACCTGTAATCTGCTGCACTTACATGACCTAACTGTGCTGCAAGTGCTGTAAAACTCTTACTAAACAAAAGCACACAGAACATGTAGAATATGAATATGCCCATATAAATACAATAATCATTCCACATTGCTTTCTATTTCTATAGATGGAACTTCTGGATATCTTAACAACAAAGATGATGAGGAGAAAGGTCGTTTGAGCCAACATGTTCTTCTACAGAACTGGAGATGTCGACGGTTCCAACACCGCGAGCTGAGATCTATCTTGTCTGACTTGTCACCATCCAGGGACAGGTCTGGACAAACATATGCGCTCATGCGTCACCTGTCATTCCGTTGCTCGGATGCTCTAAACAAAGCTACATTATCCTGATCTTTCCCCATCACCCAACTGATTAGGCTCTCCACGTAAGTTGCTCTGTGTCTACCCCTGCCTCGTTTGCCTACAACGTTACCAGTGAGAGCTAGATGTTCCAGGCTCTTCTTACATCTCTGTTCAACTGTCCCAGAATTTGTCTCTTCTGAAATGTATTTACCAGCGAGCTGCCCACATTGGCTTCTTCAAGCATTGCCTCAACCGTCAACATTTTCTGTTCCTCACCAATAGAATGTTAGTGGTGCTCACTCCTCGTCTAACAAACACACAACACAGGGAGTCAGACAGATAGGTGGGGGGAGGGGGCAACAATCTGATCACATCTGTGGGTGG
>NW_004797352.1:1676053-1677700 GCF_000002075.1 Aplysia californica
ACGTACACACACACACACACACACACACACAGAACCCTCACATACACACACTACACATACACACACACATACATACCTACATACACACACAGAACCCTCACCTACACACACACAGAATCCTCACATACACACACACACACATACACACACACACACACACACACACAGAGAACCCTCACATACACACACACAGAATCCTCACATACACACACACACATACACACACACACACACACACACACAGAGAACCCTCACATACACACACACAGAATCCTCACATACACACACACACACATACACACACACACACATACACACACACACACACACATACAGAATCCTCACCAGCCGTGCAGAAGGAAAACATACCAAGTGCTCCAAGATTGAAAAGAGTTCAACATTGTCATGCAAATGTCACCCGTTTTACAAGAATGTAACATTATTGGCAGTCCCGTTATCATCATCATCATCATCATGTTGTTATTATCATTACTATCATCATCATTTGTATCATTATCATTATCACTATTACTATCATTTAAATTATTTTTGAAAAGTTCAGTTAGAAAGTTCGTACAAAAAGTTGGGCATTGTACAAATCTACTTGTCATTATTATCATATTATTATTATAATATCAAAATTATTATTACTATTATAATATAGGTGCATCAAATGCCATCTCAGTCACAAATGAATACACAGCACATGCGACAAAAACGACCAAAAACGGTGCATAAAAAGGTCGTGCAAAACCAGAAATGACAACAGTTTCACAACATCAATCTCACACGGTACTCGGGGAAAATGTTACAACAGAGGGAAGAACATTGACAAGTTCAGCACACTCGCTGTAACAGTAACGGACATTTCCCGGCCCACGTTGGACACATCCTGCCCCACGAGCGTCCATCAGAGGACCTACAATGTCGACCAGTACCGGGCAAAATGTAACATACGTGGCGTCTTCTACTATTGCTCATTTTCTACAAGTGTCCGATCTGTGACAGACATCGGCGATCATGGTTCGCCATTCATTTCTTAGCTTGGATGCTCTCAGAATAGCTACTTAATTCTCCTCATCTTTCCCCATCAGCCATCTGTTTAGGCTCTCCAAGTAGGTTGTTCTGGGCCTACCCCTGCCTCGTTTGCCGTCAGTGCTGCCAGCGAGAGCTAGATGTTCACGACCTTTATGTCTATTCAGGAGCCTCAGAAACTGCAGTTGTCTCTTCTATCTCAACTAGGCTCATCTCTCTCGCCATAGGAGGCACATTTACCATCTTATCATTGTCATTATCATTATCGCTATTGTTATCATTATCAATGTCATTATCATGATCATTATTGTTATTGTTATCAATGTCATTATCGTTATCATTATCGTTATTGTTATAATTGTCACTATCATTATCATTATGGTTATTGTTATCAATGTTATTTCCATGACCCATCAGTCTCCCGTACCTTGGGCGGGGCCTGCAGGGTGAGGTATTTGTGCGGTGGGGCCGGTGTCTGTGTCGGTCGGTGTGGCGGGGGTCGCGGGGACGGTTGGTGGGTGCTCGCCTCTCGGCTGGACAGGAAGGAACTGTCCGTCACGTCCACCGCAGGGATGCTGCTCCGAGTCTAGGTGAGGACAACACAGGGATTGA